>NC_085997.1:26504231-26851731 GCF_030014385.1 Trichomycterus rosablanca | reverse complement strand
CCACCTTCTTGGTTTCTACACACACTGTCCATTTTATCAGCTTCACTTATCATATAGAAGCACTTTGTAGCTCTACAATTACTGACTGTGGTCCATCTGTTTCTTTACATATCTTTTTAGCCTGCTTTCACACTGTTCTTCAATGGTCAGTACCCCACAGGACCACCACAGAACAGGTATTATTTAGGTGGTGGATCATTCTCAGCACTGCAGTGACAATGACATGGTGGTGGTGTGTTAATGTGTGTTGTGCTGGTATGAGTGGATCAGAGGCAGCAGCGCTGCTGGAGTTTTTAAATACCGTGTCCACTCACTGTCCACTCTATTAGACACTTCTACCTAGTTGGTCCACCTTGTAGATGTAAAGTCAGAGACGATCGCTCATCTATTGCTGCTGTTTGAGTTGGTCATCTTCTAGACCTTCATCAGTGGTCACAGGACACTGCCCACAGGGCACTGTTGGCTGGATATATTTTTGGTTAGTGAACTATTCTCAGTCCAGCAGTGACATTCAGGTGTTTAAAAACTCCATCAGCACTGCTGTGTCTGATCCAACACAACACACACTAACACACCACCACCATGTCATCGTCACTGCAGTGCTGAGAATGATTCACCACCCAAATAATACCTACTCTGTGGTGGTCCTGTGGGGTACTGACCATTGAAGAACAGTGTGAAAGCAGGCTAAAATAGAGAAAATATGTAGAGAAATAGATGGACTACAGTCACTAACTGTAGAACTACAAGGTGCTTTTATATGGTAAGTGGAGCTGATAAAATGGACAGTGAGTGTAGAAACAAGGAGGTGGTCATAATGTTATGCCTTATCAGTGTATGTGTCTAGATGTCATCCTGGTTTTCAAAGTAAAGAAGACAGCCAAGCAAACCAATATGGCAAGGATTTATAAACATTGATCATTTCTCCACACACCGGCCTTTGTTTATAATATTGAGCAAACCTTCACACTTTAGCTGTGATCCTTGAATCATGTCAGCTTGAATCCCCCCAACTTAAATGTGTCTTTGTTTAGGAACGAGGAAATGTTTAACTTTAACTAAAGTGGAAATCCCCTAACAACATGAAGTAAGCCAGGTAGAATTGGCCAGTTGATGCATAAACCTCATTAAACTCTTAAGCAATTCAATGTGCTTACTCACATTTAAAGCTTCAGCGCTGGCTAGAGAACTGTGAATAAAGCCAGCAGTCTCAGGTGCGTGGGAAACTAGACACAGGTTTTCTTGTTATAAGGAACTAGAAAAACCTACAGTACGTGAGTAAGTGAAGTGGCTCAGACACTGGAAGCTGGAATTTAGCCAAGCCATAACCCATAGTAATGTAGGTCAGTCTGTTCTGGAATCAGATGACTTCACATTCCCAGGATCCCTCTGGAAAATAGCATCAAAGTTCTGTCTAAAATACACAGCAGTGGATATGTTGGGATAAAAGGTTTAGTTACAACACAATGGGAAGTAGAGGCCAACCATAACAAGTCAGAAGCATTTATTTATATGAGCTTAAAGGGCGTAAAATAAATTGAAATCTTTCAAGAATTGCATTGCCAATGTAAAAGAAACTGTTGTAGTTCTTGTTGTACCGTTTTTTATATGTTTATTTTATTTAATCTAAGACTTTATGTATCATAATATTAGTCTTGTTTAGCATAAAATCAATTATAGAAATTGAAACTATTTAAAAACTATTACCTTGGTTACAAATTGCAGGTTTTGGCTTTTTTTTATAGCATTTTCTCTCCTTTTCTCCAGATTTTTTGCACGTCAGATTTTTACCCAATTGAGTTATGCTTCCTTTCTACCCGTGCTGCCCCCCGCCCCGACTGAGGAGAGCGAACTGACACATGCCCCCTCCGACACATGCGCAGTAGCCGACTGCATCTTTTTACCTGCACAAGACGAGTTCATATGCAGATCAGCTTTGTGCACGGAGAGCCACACACTGATCAGCATTATTCCTCTACTCTGTGCAAACGCCGTCAATCAGCCAGCAGAGGTGGTAATTGTATCAGATATAAGGAGTCCCTATCCGGCTCTCTCCCTGGATGAAAAACAGCCAAACACGTTCATATAGTCGCCCAACCCATGTAAATGTATTCATAATGCCAGCTCTGGTGTGCTAGCGTACTTTTACCGCTGCGCCACCTTGGCATTTTTAATGGAGAAGGAAACTGTACATTTATTTTACAAATTCTACCAAAATGTAATTGCAATCAAATGAAATAGGACTTTACATCAAGAAAATTATAAAAAATGACCTGAAAAGGCAATGGAGCAGAAACACTGAATATGTAGCATACAATAATAAATAATGCCAGAACATCTTTGCAACCTTTTTAAAAAATAGTTTGTTTCTTTTAAATTTTGTTTTAAGGGTTCACAAACTTTTGCACTCAGTAGAAAATCAACAGAAGCCCAACCTGAGAGTGCATGTTTTGAACCGAGTAACAGTAATTAAGGAATGTTTGTTAATTATCTGTCTGTCTGGGTAGAATTCTTTTCTAGTGACTGGGTTTTTTCAGAGTCCTTTTTTAGACGAATTACAGGTATTACTGTACCTCCCAGTAGTTTTACAGATCTGAGCTGGGTTTCATTTTCATTGCTTAGTTACTGTAAAGCAAACCTATTTCACAAGTAAGAGAAAAGTTGAAACATGGGACTGCTTAAATACCCTTAATTGGTTGTATTTAGAAAAACAACTTGCAGCTAAGTAAAGAAGCTACACTAAATAACCTCTAAATGTTAGTGTATGTGTGTAGTTGCCTGAGATTAATTAACCACACTGTTCGGAGTGTATTTGTCTAGCATTCCAGGAATAGGTGACGGATTACCAGTAGCCATGACCAGAATAAAGTGGATGCTGAAGATTAAATTTAAACAATGATTTGCCTGTTGATATTTTTTGTTACCCATTTTTGGTTTTATATGCAAGTGTTGCAGTAAGTTGGCAGCCTTAACCTAGTTTTAATAAAGTAATGCCCCATACCCTCTACTAGGAATAGCTCTAAGCAGTAAACTGCACAGTATTTTCTTCAACAATCTGTATTGGTAGCCCAGAAAATAGACTTACATGCACATTTGGATATGAACTTTCATTGCCCTTGGTTGTTTCTGAGGTCTTGGCATAGATGATTTTATAAAGTTTAGTTTGTTCTCTTTTTGGTCACCGTGGACTTCCATTTAACTCGAGGCCCCATGTATAAAGACATACATTGCATTGTGCAAGACAAAAACCAAGCCAGGTTCTGCAATCGAACTGTGACAAGTCATAGATCAGGACAAGAATATGAAACAATATCTAATTCTTTGGGTGCTTTCAGAATCTCAGTAACCTTAAACATTTTGAAATGGAAAAACTTGGGCACAACCATGAGCCAAATTGGGCATCCAGGCAAGAATGGTTTTGGTGTAGGAAAGAACTCAACTGTCAGACTAAAAAAGCTCAAAATCCTTTGCAGAGATGAAACATCGATCTTGTGAGTGGCAAGACGGAAGTCATTGTTGAGTTGGAGTTTCTTTAATGGCACATAAATGACTTGCAACGAGGAAAAAGAATCTTTGGTGTGAGGGGATGTATGTAACTCTAGACAGAACAGCAAGTGTTATGTCTGGCAAAAAGCAGGCACTGCCCATCATCATTCCTCCTCCAGAGTTCATGCAAACTCAGACTGGGTTGACCTTTCAACCAGACAGTTACCCCAAGCATACCCCCAAACTAACACTGGAGTGGCTTCTTAAAATGTAACTAAATGGCACAGCTAAAGCCCCATTGAATACCTGCTGAGAGTCCCAAACTGATGGAGCTTGAGAGGATCTGCCATACAGAATGGGATAAACTGCCTAAATCCAGATGTACAAAGCTATTAAAGATGTATCCAATAAGACAATACCTCATTGCGGCCAATGAGGTATTGAGTAAAGGGTCTGAACACTTTTAGAAATAATAATGTTTTCATTTCATTGTATGTGTTTAAGTGTAGATTGTTAAGTTAAATGGCAACTATAATTTATCATTTAAAATCAAATCTGCAATAAAATTAAGTCAAAGGGTCTGAATACTTTCTGAATATGCTGTGTAAGAGCTTACAGTTTTGTGAGCTGTGACAATTCAAAAGCGAACAGGACAGTAAAAAGTACTTTTGTGTTGTCCTGAAGGCAAAACACTTTCACTTCACCGAATTTTACAGAGAAGAGTCAGCTCAAAACTCTTTGAAGTGCCTGAGTTTCTGTGATTTTGCCAAAAGTTTTGATTATCAGCAGGAAGCAGGCGCTAGCAGGAGTGACCTTCAGGCATGAATTATTTAAAGGTGTGTAAAAGTGACCATCAAACAGTTATTGAATACAATTTGGTTTGCTCTTGCTAAACAACTGTATTATTTCTGCCTGAAATGAATCCAGAAGTGAAATCAGATTTAATTAGTGATGTTTTTGTCATGTACTTTAGTGTTCATGTTTTTGCTCAGTGTTTTCACAAGTTTGGCTACCTCATAACAATCTGTCTTGCTTCCTCTTTCTTCTTCTTCAATACGCTGAGTTCAGGCATAAAGCAGACTTATTCATGACAGTGAATGAGGCACAAAGAGAAACTTCATAGTCTGGGGCAAGTGGGCCAACTCGGCTCTGACCCCTGGAGGATGTGTGGGGGTCGAACTCAAAGGCGACCCATTGACTACACCTTATTCTTCTCAGTGACCTCTAAATCGCTGCTCACCCCCAGTCTACAGCCCCCTCAGCTTCAAAGAGATGAAAGACAACATAACACAACAAAAGACAAAAGGTCCTGGACATGTGATACAGTCTCATATGAAAGAAATTTTTCATTCACATGAGCAGACAAACATGTACGAAACAAACAAACGTGGGCTTACTGGTCAGGTTATCAGTAATACATTGGTACTATGTTTTTAATATAATTAATGTGTTTTCAGCTGTCAGAATGTACATAATGGTAAAGATTTGGCAGACAATATATAGGTAATATACACAACATATAAGTTAAATAAGAACTAACTTTCTGGAAACTACAAGAAACCAACAATTATGTATGAAGATTTTTTTCAACTGTCTAGTGAGTCAAGTGACATACATTTATGTATCTTAGCATCTTAGTCACAGGAATTTACACACATTTACCCAGTAACTCATCTACACCTAGGGGCAGATTATAATAGCCAGTTAAATTAGCCAGTAAATTTCTGAAAGGTGGAACTAAACATCTAAAACCTCAGAACTTGTTTTGCGGCACCAACTCTACCAGCTGCGCCACCATGCAATTTATTTTGAATTTACTTTGGTCAATCGATTTTCAAATTGAAAAAATGGGGAAATGTCCTGTTTCTCACTTTTGGTTCTGGTTTTGGTTATTGTCAGTGAAAAAACAAGAAATAGCTTTGTTTTGTAGTTTCATAAACTGGTCATTAAATCAAATAATTAAACTGAAATAGAATAAAGGGGGATGTGTTTTATAAACCTCGTGAGTGCACATGAATACAGCAACACTAAAAAAATGCAATGGAGAACATTGGAGAAACACACAATATTGTCTGCAAAGGCAGCAGAAGTGTGTCCTTCAGAATCAGACATGGGTTCTAAAACATAGAATGGTGGTTTTTCAACACCAGTCATGGGAACCCTCTGTTTTGCACAGTTTCAGTTTTTCCTGCCCAACACACCTGATTAAACTTGTGAGGAAATTATTAAACTCTTCATGAACCTGATCAAGTCCCAATACTGTACAGAACAGTGTGTCTTCAGGACCAGAGCTGAAAAAGTCTATTCAAACCTATATCAGCTAAAGCAGTGGTTCCAAACCCTTGTCCTGGTGAGCACCAACATCTCTCATTAAAGGACGAGAGTCCAGTATAGGAATTTCTTTGCCATGTCATTTTATGTTTTTGCAGATCTGTGCACGTCAAATATGCCTTTACACCTATACAAAATGTAAAACAGCCTACTTCTATGTCAGAACAGCAGCATCAGAACAAATGCAGGCACCAGTAGTCAGCCAGAAGAGTTTATAATTGCATCAATTATGAGGAATCCCCTCCAGGTTCCAACCTTGTGGACAAACCAATCATTGTCTGTATAGGCACCCAGCCTGCCGGTAGCAGAGCTGAGATTCAAACTCATGCCCTCTGTAGATGTTTTTAAATGTGTAATAAGCCTGTATTCTGTGATTCAGTCACCATACTTGCATGCTGTAAGTGATAGGAAATTTTAAATTTGGATAAATTAAATATGATCCTTTATACCATTTCTGTTTATTTGTTTGTTATTTGATTTTATGATCAGTTTCTGATACTGTAAAACAAAGCTAAGAAAATTGAATGGCCACATGTACATGGAATGTGATGACACCCAGACATAAACATGTGTTTGTTCTGTCTCCCTGCAGTGTTAGAGCAGCTGTTGGAGAAGCTGCAGTGTTTTCTGAAGGTCTTGGATGGAGAGAACCTGAGCGGGAATGCCACTGTACAGAAGAGCCTGCTTACTGACCTGCTGCAAACTTACAAATCTTCAGATGGTACACCAAATCAGCACAACATATGTGGTACTTTATTTTACCCCACTGAATGCTAAATCAGGCGTTTTGTTATTGTTTTGTGTCAAATATTCATGCATCATTGAAAATGTCGTAAATGTAAAAGGTACAGCAAGCTCAAGCTAATGCCTAGTTCACACTACATGATTTTTGTCCTGATTTTCGCTCGGCGACAGGTGATTTGCGGGCTTGGGAGCAACTCGGGGTTTGCTCTGTGATCGAAACTTGGCTTTCAATCGCTATGTGTGAACTACCCAACAACTCGATCCGAGCAGCTCGCTGAGCACTCGGCGACCGAAGTGAGATTTCTACCATGTCAGATATCTGAATCCGAGTTGCCCGACTGGCAATGTGTGCTATGTCGAACAGCCAATGAGAACGCAAGATACGGGGTGAGGGGAAACGCAGGGGAGAAGTTGTAAAAAGGTGGGACAGGGGCATAATATAGTTTATATCAGAATACATCGGCACACACAAGTTTTACAGTATTTCTGACCTTATCATTCTCTACAAAACATAACACCAACGTTGCACTGCAAAAAAATATTTGTTAACCTCCAACTCAGTATAGAACAATCCCTGCTGTTTGCGTAGCCAAATCTACACCGATTCATTTATTTTTCCTCTTTGATTTTACGCTGCACATCAGCGCACAAACTTTGATCACTCACTACTTGTTGACGTGCATTTTTGGACGTGGTATCGTTAAACCTTTCGTCACTTCTCGTGTTTGTTTTCGTGACAGAGCGTAGTTTGGGAGACCAGAGAAGCTCGCCTGCAATTCCAGTTGGTGGTAGATCATGTAGTGTGAAATCCCCTATCGACGATCAGTCGTGTAGTGTGAAAGCCACACCGACTTGAAAGACTCCCGATTACAAGAGATCCAGTTGTGTAGTGTGAACTGTACAGCGACCTGACGACTTGGAAAGAGGTGTAGTGTGAACTTGGCATAAGCAGTTGTGTGTATACACATGACACATGGTAGTTGGTTTCTTTATCCTGATTTTGGGTTTTGCTACTTCCTCCTCTGGCACTTTACTGTATCTTTATTCAAGGCTGTTTTTATGCTCCTGGGATACTTTCTTTGAGTAGTTTTATATAAATAACCTTTATTTTCCTCCTAAATCTGTTTTTACTCTAGCAGAAAAATATTTTAGCTGATGTGTGCTGTTATTTATCCTTTCATATCCATATCAAAGCACGTACAGTAAATCTTGTTTGCAGAGAGCCTTTCAGGTTCCACATCACTGCAAAATTTTAATCACATTTTTGTGTATATAGTTCCACAAAACATTTTAAAAGGCTACAAACTCAGTAAGCGTACTGGACAGTAAGTCAATAAAAAGTCTTACACAGACTGGAGTTATTGAAGGATTTTCTATTATCATTTGAATTTGATCCTGTGTGTCTCCCACTGGTTTGGCTTTCTGGGGTAATGCCCCAGAGGTACTGTCAAATGCATGAACAGAACACTGTTATATCCTTTTTTTTTAAGACAAAATACCCTTTTTCTGAAAGAGAGAAAGAAAAGGTCAGATATTTTAAGTGTTAGTACAGCATGAGTCCATGCAAGCAGGCATTTATAAAAAGACAGAAATTGAATGCTTATTAGTTTTAATTATATTTGGGTGACACGGTGGCTAAGTGGGTAGCACTGTTGCCTCACTGCAAGAAGGTCCTGGTTCGATCCCCAGGTGGGGCGGTCCGGGTCCTTTCTGTGCAGTTTGCATGTTCTCCCTGTGTCTGCATGGGTTTCCTCCGGGTGCTCCGGTTTCCTCCCACAGTCCAAAAACATGCAGTCAGGCTAATTGGAGACAGACACTGAATCATCCTATAGGTACCTAGCCGCTAGGATGCATAAACCAGTGCATTGTAGTGCACCCGGTCCCAAACCCGGATAAATAGGGAGGGTTGTGTCAGGTAGGGCATCCGGCGTAAAAACTTTGCCAAATCAATAATGCGGATCACGATTTAGGGCTAATGTCACAAATCAGAGGTTACGAGTTAAAGACCTGACAATGCTCTAAGCTACTACTGGACTAGTAATCAGAAGCTTTCTGGTTCAAACCACACCATCACTAATGGGCCCTCAAGCAAAACCATTAACCCTCAGTTGCATAGATTGTATTTATTTATAGAAATGTAAGTGGCTTTGGATAAAAGTGTCTAAATGCTGTAAAGGTGACTGCTCTAGGGATGTAACGATACACTCTACCCATGATACGATAAGATTCACGATACGATTTTTTCCCGATTTTTTTTTTCAAACAAAATGAAATTGAAGAAATGATGACAAAGTTTCCTTTTATTATTTCTCTTAAAAAAATAAAATACTGTATTTGTGCTTATCTTTTATTTATCTAAATAATGAATGCCCTTTTATTTCTGAGGTAGGTGAAAACTATGCCAAATAATGCTTATTGTGTAAAACAACAACTGAAATGAAATTTTAAAACAAATCCAACATTATATAAATAAATGAATAATAAATAAATAATACAAATAAAGAAAGTATCCGCACATAAATAAATTTGGCTGGAAAATTTCGAACCTAACCACCCTGTAGTGTCGACAACCAGGCGAGGTGAATAGCGCCAGTGCCCTCTGCTGTTTAAAGTGAATATCAATTCATCTTAAATGAATAAACGATTCGAATCGTTATACATGTGAATCTATTTTTAACTGTCTTGTGGTGCATCGTTACATACCTAAACTGTACCAATGCCTATTTCATGAATAAGAATTGAAAGCTGATTGGTCCTACCTTCTAAGGAAGAACCTTAATCTAAAATATGTCGTACTAATTCTTTGCTTTAATATGTATGGCTGGGTAGCTTTAAATAGATTCATTTGTTAAAAAAAACAATAAGCTGACAAAGCAATTTACAGGTCAGTTTTGTAAACAAGACAGTCTTGTAAACAGGACAGGTAACCTACTGGTTAATAAACCCACTGAGATGAGCGATGAAAAAGCACAAGGAAACATTGGGACTGGCTATGCACATTTTTAGACATACAGTATGTTTGTTGGGTAAGATTATTAGATAAAGTCTGTAATTATAGAATGAATAGAATGTTTTGTCAAGTTTGGCTTGATAATAAGTTGGCTGAATACAAATAACATACGTTAGCTTGAACTCACTCACTTACTTTCTTAACTGCTTATTCAATTAGGGTCGCGGGGAAAGTGCTGGAGCCTATCCCAGCTTTTCAATGGGCGCAAGGCACACAGTAACACCCTGGACGGGGCACCGGTCCATCGCAGGGCAGACACACATACACACACCCATTCATCTATAGGGCAATTTAGTGTCTCCAATTAACCTGACTGGATGTTTTTGGACTGTGGGAGGAAACCAGAGCTCTCGGAGGAAACCCACGCAGACACATGGAGAATATGCAAACTCCACACAGATAGGACCCGGACCGCCCCGCCTGGGGATTGAACCCAAAACCTTCTTTCTGTGAGGTGACGGTGCTACCCACCGCACTACTGTGCCACCCACGTTAGCTTTAACGTACAGTCAAAGTGTGAAGTTTACATATGCTTGTAAGGGACATGTATGTCATGTTTGGAGATTTCAATGATTTGTGACACAGTAGTGATTGGAACATGGTTCTTTGTCAAAACAAATTGGGCAAGGCTTGATAATGATTATTGTCCACAGCTGGTGACTTTTCTGTGCCCATATAAACAGTTTGACTGCACCCATTACAAAGTAGTCTATTTGCCAAGATTGGGGAAAAACCCAAATCATTAATGTAACATTGCCATGAGCTTAGAGGTGATTGTGGAAGAAAGAAGCCCCTGCTCCTACTTTTTTATATTTAGTTAGCAAAAAACTTAAACATATTTTTATATACATAATAAATGTTTGGCAATACTTCATTGTTGAAAGAATTCCAGTGTCTAATCTACTGGATTTTGGACAAATTTGGAAATACATTACATCCATCTCCCATACAAGTGTAGGTAGACCTTTGACATCAGCTGTACAAGCAGACCATCAGCTTGCTTATGTAATTACAGGTCATTTATTGTCTATACTTTACCATTTTGTCTTAAACTTACTAAAGCCCATCATTGGATATGGATTAATTTTGAGACATTCTTTCTTCATTCTTTCAGTAAAAGTAAAAAGGTCTCCCCATAGGACATGATAGAATGTACAGTATATTAACATTCATTTATTAATTGTCTGTAATATCATCACTATTAGGGGTCAAGGTGGGTACAATTCACTGGGCGAAGGGCAGGAAACACCCCAGACTGGTTGCCAGTCCATCACAGGGCAAACATACACACACACACACACATACCTAGTTTGACTGCATGTCTTTGGTCTGTGGGAGAAAACTGGAGCTTCCGGAGGAAACCCACACAGATACAGGTGAACGTACAAACTCTAAACAGAAAGACTCAGACATGTCAATTTAAGTTAAATAGGATTTTTGTTTTTTGAACCTTAATAGTATTATTATTTTTAGATGTTTTGTATTTCTTGTCCTTAAGGAGGTGATGAGGAGTACATCTATATGAACAAAGTTATTGTTACTGGAAAGAACCAGGACAAAACAGACAAAGGTGAGTATATGATTCAGTATCTCCTTTCTAATTCAAGCTTACACCAGCAGATCACTCGTGTGCTGTTAAGAAAACTGTTTATTCAGATGATGTTTATTCAAAGATCCGTTTGTAGTGATGTAGATAGACAAAACTAAACAGACCAATTTTTTGTTCTTGTTTATCTAAAACAAATGGTATTTTAGTGAACATGTGTAAACTGCAAAGTAATCTCTTTCATTTTTAGTGAGGTTGTGGGATAAGAATTAACCCACCCATCCACCACGACCACAGTTTCCTGTCTGTTTCTAAATAACTCCCCTCAGTCTATGACCGCCAGACCCTTATTTGAGGCATAGCTGCTTTGTTTAGATTTCGGTGAAGAACTAGACGTAACACATTTTGTCTGCCTGAGCCTGTATATGTGTACATGGATAGATGTGAGGGCAGCTTACTGTGATCAGTCTGATTAACAGTCCTTGTCTAACAAAAAAAAGCTTTTTTAGCGTAGGTCAATGGAAAGAGGACAAATGAATAAAGGTTTTTAGTTTCAGAGCCATCAGACATAAACTATCTGATGATCTGCTGCTGTTGGTGTTGATAAAAAGGGCCTTCAAGAAGTGTTCAACCTATCCTACCACCTGTGTTTTAGATTGCGATTTCTGCTGCTGATAGCATTACCATAACATGAAGCCATCATGTTTTACAATGGAGAAGAAGTTGAGAAGGCTTGTTAGATCTAAGCCAGAAGTTTTGCTTCATGTTTAGTTTAGGTTTACCTATCTATTTTTAAGACCTTTTTGGAATAACACCTTGAACATTTACATTTACATTTTCGGCATTTAGGAGACGTTTTAATCCGACCTACAGTACTGTGACAGTATACAGTCTTAGCAATTAAGGGTTAAGGGCCTTGCTCAAGGGCCCAACAGTGGCAACCTGACAGTGGTGGGGATTGAACCAGTGACATTCCAATTACTAGTCCAGTACCTTAACCACTAGGCTACAACTGGCTACAACATGGTTGATTCATAAACATTTAGTCTCAGCCATTGATTTTTTTTTTTCTTAGACTGGCACTTAGCAACACAGTAAACATTCTTACCAGTGTCCTTCTAGTTGAAGTTATAAAGACTATAGTCTGACCTAGTCAGTGTGTCTGTAGTTTCAGATTTTTAAATACTTTTTGTTATGGATTAATCTCCAATTTACAGTTTAATACATTTGCGATGGTTGAATATTCTTTTTTCCAGATGCATGGGATATGTATTTTGCCTTCTATCTTGATTTGTTCTAGGAACATGCTATGAAAAAAATGATTTAGATTTTGAGTTGCACATGAATGTAAAAAAATGCTTAAAAATATCAGCCATTATCCTAGCCGGCTTAGCGTTTTCTTCTGCAAGTTTGGTGTTAGTCTTACACAAACCCAGATGTTAGTATTTGCAAAGGAAGTCAGAAAGGAATGTGTGATAGGAAGTGCTTGAGTAGAGCCATTGGCTTTTAAAATCACCACAGACTGTAAATTATTAAAGGACAAGCTTTTAACTTTAAGTTAAGGTCAAAAGTTTACATTCTAATGAATGTATTTGTTTAGCACTGTTCTGGGTTTATGGGACCAAAAACCCTTAATGAGCAAACTGAGGGCAACAGTGGCAAAAAGACTCCCTACATACAGTTTTACAAGGAAGAAACCTTGAGAGAAACTGGGAGACTTAACTGGGACCTTCATGCTCCTTGGGTGGCCTAGAGTACATTTGTAGGAATTATGAGGGTTCTTCAAAACGTTTCCACACTTTTAAAACTCTATTTATTAAGAACTTCAAAACCAAATTACATCACTTTTCTACGTCGTCACCTTCCGATGCATTTTTCCCAGTGTCGTACCAACTTTTTAATGCCATCAATGCCATCATCACATGAAAATCTTCTTCCCCTCAAAGCTTTTTTGAGCATCCAAAAAGGTGGAAATCAGATGTCGCTAAATCTGGACTATAAGCTCTATCAGTCTCTCAGACACTACCAGTTACTACTCCTCCCACCCTCACCGTTTCCAACAAAAATATAAAAGTGCGGAAACCTTTTAGGGATCCCTCGAAGAATTAGATTAAATAAACAGATGATATAGGTAAACAGATAAAAAATAGATAAACAGAAGAACATGATTTGAGTTTCTCATCTTTTAATTCAGTCTATGGTAGAATATAGTCTAATAGTGAGTTTCTGGACTGGTGGGTGAAAAGGTTCATGTCGGAACTGCCACGGGGTAAAAAAAAACAAAGGCTGTTGTTAAAATATAATGTAAACAAAGTCATTAATATGTCGAATGCACAGATTACAGCGTGAGGCTCCAGCATTCCTAAGTATTGCAGCATAACAGGAAGGGAGAACTGGGAGGTACCACAGCCATGAGGGGGACGTTCACTTGGATTCATATTTATGGCAGTCTTGGGATTTCAATGATTTCTCTAAAAACATTGTAAAAAGCTTTTGTTACTTTAATTTAATTTGTTTTATTGTGTTCTAGTATTCTTATAGAACGCTATATTATTAATTTGGCTTACGTTTTCTAGGTCTCTTTCTGTTTTATCAAATCTGATAACACATTTATACACCGATCAGCCATAACATTAAAACCACCTCCTTGTTTCTACACTCACTGTCCATTTTATCAGCTCCACTTACCATATAGAAGTACTTTGTAGTTCTACAATTACTGACTGTAGTCCATCTGTTTCTCTGCATGCTTTTTTAGCCTGCTTTCACCCTGTTCTTTAATGGTCAGGACCCCCACAGGACCACCACAGAACAGGTATTATTTAGGTGGTGGATCATTCTCAGCACTGCAGTGACACTGACATGGTGGTGGTGTGTTAGTGTGTGTTGTGCTGGTATGAGTGGATCAGACACAGCAGCGCTGCTGGAGTTTTTGAAATATCGTGTCCACTCACTGTCCACTCTATTAGATTCTCCTACCTAGTTGGTCCACCTTGTAAATGTAATTATGCATCTATTGCTGCTGTTTGAGTTGGTCATCTTCTAGACCTTCATCAGTGGTCACAGGACATTTTTGGTTGGTGGACTATTCTCAATCCAGCAGTGACAGTGAGGTGTTTAAAAACTCCATCAGCATTGCTGTGTCTGATCCACTCATACCAGCACAACACACACTAACACACCACCACCATGTCAGTGTCACTGCAGTGCTCAGAATGATCCACCACCTAAATAATATCTGCTCTGTAGTGGTCCTGGGAGAGTCCTGACCATTGAAGAACAGCATGAAAGGGGGCTAACAAAGCATGCAGAGAAACAGATGGACTACAGTCAGTAAATGTAGAACTACAAAGTGCTTCTCTATGGTAAGTGGAGCTGATAAAATGGACATTGAGTGTAGAAACAAGAAGTTGGTTTTAATGTTATGGCTGATCGGTGTATATACAATAGTATTATTGTGCGAATCATCTCTGATTATGGTTTCTTTGGGAAATACATTTTGTTAACCAGATGCCAGAGCAGATGCAGAGACCAATGAAAACGTGGGAAAGCATGTCAGCGCACCACAGAAGAGTCTTCCAGAGCTTCCAACACCCAGAACAGTGAGTGACCAGCCATTTTAACACAGCGATCATATACTTTGGGTATACATTTAATGCATGTAAGCAAATTGGTAATTTTATCAGGTACACCTATTTATTAACTTTGGAACAGTTGAACTATCAGTGAATATAACATTTGGGTAGGGGGTCGATTTATGCACAACTATAACACTGACAGTTATCCTTTACCAAATTCTTAAAAAGTGGATAAATGCATACATCAAATGAATAGTCATGTCTAATTGCTTGACCACTAGCGGGATATGGTGGCACTGTTGAGGTGTCATCACAAATCTATCACAGGGCACAACAGCTCAGTAAGTTGTTTTGATTAATGTAAAAATAACATTAAATTGTTGGCTATAGTCTTCTGAGTCACCAAATCTCAACCCAATTAAATACTTAAAGAAATTATTGAGTTCTGTTCCAAAATCTTGTTGAATTTGCCAATATAAACTGAAGCTGTTTTAATTGGCTTGTGTTAAAGCAAAATCTTACTAGGAAAATTAATATGATTTTTGTTTTTAATCTATACTGTATTTAGTCTATTGTAGTCTACTGTTTTTAGTCTATACTGTATATTTATCAAAGGAAGAGAAAATGAATACAGTTTAAAAGGAACCAATAATGTAAAAGACTATTAAACAGACTAGAAGCAACATACAATATATAATTTACCTTGTTCGTGTCTTGTATTTACCATCCAATGTTGAATATCTGTGATGTTGAATATTTTTACTTTTTTAAGTTTTCATTCTCAATCTTAGTAAAAGTTGTATGTTTATAGTTTACAAACCTTTTAAATAACTATTAATTCCCTTTACTAGCCATATTAAAGTGCCTAATAAATTCTGCTTTTATAAAACGCTGTAATCACTGTCAGATCCAAGGTATTAATCCCTATCCTAATTGTATCTCAAGCCAGTGAGGGTGTCTAAACATGACTTGTGTCTTTGAAAATGGGTGGGAAGTGTGGTTAAGTGTTTGTCGACTCCTGTAGTCACCTGACTGTTCTGTGATGGTCTGTAGTCAGGCAGATAGAGGTCCAAGAGGATGGAGAAAATTAGTGGAACCTAGTTAGAAGGCTTTAAACTTCAAACCCATCCACAGGGTGCTGCGGATGATTAAAACCAGCTGTATCAAGTATTTGGAAGCTGAAGTGTGGATGTGTCAGTCGGGTGTGTGTAAAAGATAATGAGAAGGAAAGATATTAGGAATGGGTTTAATCTGTACTAGCTTTTTTCATAATATGAAATTATAAAATCACTTTCATTTTGAGAAAACAATTTATTGTTGACGTTTTAAGAGTTAGGATGACTAAAACGTATACTGTACATCTTTGTCAAAAAACTATTTAAAATTTAAGTTCATCAATAACGTCATTGTTATTATTCTTTATTGCTCAATATTGTTCAAAAATACCTACAGAAAGATGTATTCTAAACATATTTGTCACATATTAAAAGCTGTTAAAACACTTTCCACAGTCACTATAAGAAATGATCCACTGATTTTCTGCTTTTTTGACCATGTGGTCAGTAACAAGCGTCAGCCAAAAATTAAGGTGTTATTTTTGGAATTGGGAGTTTTTTTATGCAACAGTCTCTAGGTCAATGTTGATGTAAAACTTGCTTGACTGTGTCACACATTCTCCAGCAGCATTTCATTTCTAGCAGACCTGTTTTAGTGGTTCTTTTTTAATTACATCTAGACAAATTCCCCTCACCCTAGGACCAATGTTTCATTTACTTTTTAATGGATGTTGTTAAACTAGCCATGTATATTTATGTGGGCACAAAACATGACGTGTGACGGTTGCAAACCTCTTCGGACAGGAGTGCAGGTGAATTACATCTGGGTATTTGGATACGACTAGATTATGAGAACATTGGAGGAAAATCCATAAACAGAAAAATTACATCACAGAATATGATTTCCCACTAAATAAGTAATCTAAGTTGCTGTATGTACATTTTGACTGAAAAAAAACCAACAATATATTTTGTTTAAAAAACAAATCATTAAAATTCCAAGCTCACCATGTCACTCACAAGTTTGTGTGAACTTCAGCTTTATACATTAATAGCAACAACATTTAACAGCAAGTTTTAAAGTAATTATATTTGTTTAGTATGAATTTGGGCCAAGCTCCTGAATTAGGCCCCAAATATACAGGACTAATTTGCTTAAAATGTCTGATATATTGATAAACAATGTTGGGAAGAACAATTCTGTAAACTACAACACATGCCAATGACATAAGTTAAGCAGCCTCTGTCTTAAATCTTAAATTATTTGTTTTTATGTTTATGCTTTAAACTTTAACTCATTGTTTTGCAACCTGTGCTTTATATTAAAACATCTCGTCTGATTTTAATTACTTCACAGAATAAGGACTGGAACTGTGGATAAGGCCTAATAATTCACACTTTCACACACATAAGTAAATTGACCTGTATTTGGACCCTAAAGAAAAGACGTCCTTAAATTACACATTTGTAAGTGCAAAAACATGCAAAGCGTTATTTGCTTTTTGACAGATGTTTCTCCATGGAGGTATAAATAGATCAGGCAGCAGATTCTTTTGTTGTCATGTGTTATTCATTTGTAACAGTGGTGGTGAAATATTTAGAAAGACTGTTTGACCACCAAAGATTCAGACCCAAGTACAGAAATGGGGCTTTAAGGAGAAGAAAAGCTGAAATCAGATACTTACATGACTGTTCTCAGAGCAGAGATTGAACCGGGAGGGTAGAACAAGCAAGTGCAGCGCTTATGGAGCAAATTTATCTCTGGATCTTCATGAACTGATTGACTCCCAATGGGGATAATTATTAAATAACCAACAAGTGCAATCAACCCTTGGAAACCTGACAACGCATGTTGCGATTTTGGGGTAATTATTGTTTTTCTTTCACTTAATTATTTAAGAATAAACATGATCAGCCCTAGGTACCATCTGACATCACTGCTCATGTTCCACTAATTTTAAAAGCTTTTATTTTATATATATATACAGTATACAGTATATACATATATATATATATATATACACACATATATATATATATATATATTAGGGCTGTCGAAGTTAACGCGATAATAACGCATTAACGCGACCTCAATTTAACGCGATTAAAAAAATTAGTGCCATTAACGCAAATTCTAGTTCATGTTGACACTTGACTGGTAGAACAAACATTTTAATGTCGGACTTGCCACCGTTTTTCATTTGCGGTTTGTTAACATAATGTAACCGATCGTGGTAGTGATGCACTTGCATAATAAAGAAATAAATACACGCTATATTCACAAGTTGTCGGGAGCAGAACACTTTATTACACTTAATTAACTTCTTCTTCTGTACCGAATACCGGAAAGCTGAGTCGAGCACGTTAGTTCATAAACTATGGAAGCCCCAAAGGGTCAAAACACACTCACTTCGTGTAGAAACGTCCATCAAACCATCGTCACGATACAACCACAGACAAGTCTGATACAATAACTACGCCTTATCCCACCTAAAGCACCGCTGATCTACAATGTTTGCTGATGGAGAAATTCTAACCTACAATCTGACATTTACTGCCTAGTATGTGAGTGAATAAACTCCCTTACAGTTTTCTCTTGTCCCAGCAGTTTTTAACATAAGTACATTTAGCATAAAATGTGTTCACCATTTTAATTGTAACATTTCACTTAAAAATCCTTGTTTTCTATAACATTTACACAGATTTTTTTTTAATGCGATTAATCACGATTAACTATATGAAATTCTGAGATTAATCGCGATTAAAAATTTTAATCGTTTGACAGCCCTAATATATACAGTGTATCACAAAAGTGAGTACACCCCTCACATTTCTGCAGATATTTAAGTATATCTTTTCATGGGACAACACTGACAAAATGACACTTTGACACAATGAAAAGTAGTCTGTGTGCAGCTTATATAACAGTGTAAATTTATTCTTCCCTTAAAATAACTCAATATACAGCCATTAATGTCTAAACCACCGGCAACAAAAGTGAGTACACCCCTAAGAGACTACACCCCTAAATGTCCAAATTGAGCACTGCTTGTCATTTTCCCTGCAAAATGTCATGTGATTTGTTAGTGTTACTAGGTCTCAGGTGTGCATAGGGAGCAGGTGTGTTCAATTTAGTAGTACAGCTCTCACACTCTCTCATACTGGTCACTGAAAGTTCCAACATGGCACCTCATGGCAAAGAACTCTCTGAGGATCTTAAAAGACGAATTGTTGCGCTACATGAAGATGGTCAAGGCTACAAGAAGATTGCCAACACCCTGAAACTGAGCTGCAGCACAGTGGCCAAGATCATCCAGCGTTTTAAAAGAGCAGGGTCCACTCAGAACAGAACTCGCGTTGGTCGTCCAAAGAAGCTGAGTGCACGTGCTCAGCGTCACATCCAACTGCTGTCTTTGAAAGATAGGCGCAGGAGTGCTGTCAGCATTGCTGCAGAGATTGAAAAGGTGGGGGGTCAGCCTGTCAGTGCTCAGACCATACGCCGCACACTACATCAAATTGGTCTGCATGGCTGTCACCCCAGAAGGAAGCCTCTTCTGAAGTCTCTACACAAGAAAGCCCGCAAACAGTTTGCTGAAGACATGTCAACAAAGGACATGGATTACTGGAACCATGTCCTATGGTCTGATGAGACCAAGATTAATTTGTTTGGTTCAGATGGTCTCAAGCATGTGTGGCGGCAATCAGGTGAGGAGTACAAAGATAAGTGTGTCATGCCTACAGTCAAGCATGGTGGTGGGAATGCCATGGTCTGGGGCTGCATGAGTGCAGCAGGTGTTGGGGAGTTACATTTCATTGAGGGACACATGAACTCCAATATGTACTGTGAAATACTAAAGCAGAGCATGATCCCCTCCCTCCGGGAGCTCCCCAACACCTGCTGCACTCATGCAGCCCCAGACCATGGCATTCCCACCACCATGCTTGACTGTAGGCATGACACACTTATCTTTGTACTTCTCACCTGATTGCCGCCACACATGCTTGAGACCATCTGAACCAAACAAATTAATCTTGGTCTCATCAGACCATAGGACATGGTTCCAGTAATCCATGTCCTTTGTTGACATGTCTTCAGCAAACTGTTTGCGGGCTTTCTTGTGTAGAGACTTCAGAAAAGGCTTCCTTCTGGGGTGACAGCCATGCAGACCAATTTGATGTAGTGTGCGGCGTATGGTCTGAGCACTGACAGGCTGACCCCCCACCTTTTCAATCTCTGCAGCAATGCTGACAGCACTCCTGCGCCTATCTTTCAAAGACAGCAGTTGGATGTGACGCTGAGCACGTGCACTCAGCTTCTTTGGACGACCAACGCGAGGTCTGTTCTGAGTGGACCCTGCTCTTTTAAAACGCTGGATGATCTTGGCCACTGTGCTGCAGCTCAGTTTCAGGGTGTTGGCAATCTTCTTGTAGCCTTGGCCATCTTCATGTAGCGCAACAATTCGTCTTTTAAGATTTAAGAAAGTTCTTTGCCATGAGGTGCCATGTTGGAACTTTCAGTGACCAGTATGAGAGAGTGTGAGAGCTGTACTACTAAATTGAACACACCTGCTCCCTATGCACACCTGAGACCTAGTAACACTAACGAGTCACATGACATTTTGGAGGGAAAATGACAAGCAGTGCTCAATTTGGACATTTAGGGGTGTAGTCTCTTAGGGGTGTACTCACTTTTGTTGCCGGTGGTTTAGACATTAATGGCTGTATATTGAGTTATTTTGAGGGAAGAATAAATTTACTTTGTTATATAAGCTGCACACAGACTACTTTTCATTGTGTCAAAGTGTCATTTTGTCAGTGTTGTCCCATGAAAAGATATACTTAAATGTCTGCAGAAATGTGAGGGGTGTACTCACTTTTGTGATACACTGTATATATATATATATATATATGTATATATATATGTATATATATTTATATATATATATATATATATAAATATATATATATATATATATCAGTTTACCTAGCTTGCTTGCATTACATTACACAATTGTCTGCCTTGTTAACCTAGTCTCGTACTGACAAAAACTCTGCATTGTTTGATGCACACACTGATTTAGTACTGAGTCCAGGTGTCATGAATTAAGACTAACGAGGGTGCTGGCTGTGGGAAGCCGGGTTGCCAGGTGCCAAAGTCTGACTAAAACCCACCCTTCTGAAGCTGTTCGTTTGTTTATTAGAATTTTAACGTCATGTTTTACACTTTGGTTACATTCATGACAGGAATGGTAGTTACTCATTACCCAAGGTTCATCAGTTCACACAAGGTTATATGAAACACAGCCATGGACAATTTAGTGTCTCCAGTTCACCTCACTTGCATGTCTTTGGACTGTGGGAGGAAACCGGAGCATCCGGAGTAAACCCACGCAGAACATGCAAACGCCACACAGAAAGGACCCAGACCGCCCCACCTGGGGATCGAACCGAGGACCTTCTTGCTGTGAGGCGACAGTGCTACCCACTTAGCCATCGTGCTGCCCCCTTCTCTTACTACTCTACTACTCTTCTGTTCATCTTACTTTGTTTTTAATTTAATATTCTAATCTATACTTTTTATTGTATTGTACTTACAATGTTGTTATTAATAGTATTGTTATTGTATCATTATATTATTATTATTATTGTTTATAACAATTTCAGATCCCAGTCAAGAACACTTAACAGTAACACAATTATCACTAAAGAACTGAATTTGACTTGGACTTACTCTTTTCTGTTCTTTCCTTTCCTGTACTCTCTTCTCCTGTCCGATCCTCTTTGTCTGTTATCAGTTTTGTCTTTCCATTTCCTTACATTTATAATTTGTATTTTAGGTTACAGTACTGTCATTTGAGATAAGGTTTACAAACAATTATCACAGATTTTTTGTTCTATTTTTTTAAATTCATTTCCTCCCATTTTCTCCCAATTTATCATAGTCAATTTGTTTTCCGCTGCTGGGGGATCCCTGATTGCAGTCGAGGTGGGTATATTGCTGCTCACGCCTCCGCCGACCTGCCCGCAGCCCCCAGCGGAACCCCTTTTCACCCATGCATTCTGCACAGGCGCCTCTCTGTCTGCCTTACACAGCGTTTAAAGATAATCTACATAATCCGGTCATCCCTCCCTGCAGGCACTGCCAATTATGCCCGCTAGATGGCACCCAGCCGACTGGTGGCAACTGCTTTTTCAAACAAGCCCAATATGGCAGGAATACCATGAACCTGGCAGTTCTGTCTGTGTTTTTTTTTTTTACTACAGGATGTCACTCCGTGCTTCTTGTTGCTCAATAAAGCAAAATTTGCACAAAATTTTTATTTAGTATAGGCATTTAGTATAGGCATTTAGTATGCAACATGCTACGGATACATTTATGTCAGTAGACACAGAAAATTGTTTTATTGTAGTCGGTTAACCTCTTCCTCATTTTTATCTTCAGTAGAAGTCTCTATGGCCTCATTCTCAATATTTTCATCTGCTCTATATGTAGCTCTAGGGAGCCTTAGCAAGCAAGTCCAGAGTGATCCACTCTTTGGAAACCCCAACATCTGTCTATTGGGTTTCCACTTATCCTCACAGATCAGAAACTCCAGAGTTAGTGAGCGGTTCACTGTAAAAGCTGAGTCCCCTCTTACCACAGCTGTAAAAAGTGCTCCGCGGCTATTGATATAGTGTCCCGGCAGGGATGTCCATTGGCCCGTGGTGATGTTATAGCATTCTATGTGACAGCGTAGGAAGTCATCACAAGGGCCGTTCCTCATCACATACAGTTTGTCACCATGTGCCACCATGCAGTGTCCATAACTCTGAGTCTTTATCATAGTGGTAATTAGGATCCACTCGTCCTTAATTGGTACATATTCATAAATAGCAGTACTTTTAGGAGGCTTCCAGAAACACACAAAGATCCTTCTGCGGGCCACACAGCTTGCTGCACCTGCTATAGGATGGGGGGCATGTTTTACAAAAGTCCATTCACGTTTGGAAACATCACAGACCTCTGTGGAAGACATGATTCTGTTCTCATACTCACCCCCAATGGCATACAAGTGTCCTTCATGACCTATCAATGTGAAGTTATACCTGGGCTGCTGAGGTCCATCAAATACACTCCAAGAGTTGCTTTCTGTGTCATAGCAGAAGCTCAGGTCCACCGTCACCTTGCTGACACCTCTAACACCACCAACCACATACAGCCGGTTTTCTACAACAGCCACCCCAGCCATGGAGGTACTCGCATCTATGGGAAGGTCAGTCAAGTAGTTCCAAACTCCCTGCTCTTCATTCAGGTACCACACAGTCCTAAAGCAGTCCTGCAGGATCTTCATTGAGGGTGAATGAGTTCCCAAAGCTACAAAAGAAGCAGGAGAAAGAGATTCCACATAGCGAACCATCTCCTCAGGCAGAGCCTGGGCTGCCTCTTGCAGGTCGTGGTACGAATCACGGATAAAAAAGGCTGCACTGTGAATCAGTTTCCAAAGGCCAAACACAGCTGCTGCATGATACAAGAGGAAGCAGTTATCTGTGTCTAGGATGTCTATAAGGTACTGGATCAAGGCGTCCACTTGAAGAAAGGCAGCGCACTCTGCTGCCTCCACAATCTCATCCGGGTCACTAATACTTGGCTGCTCGTCCCTGGAAACAGCCAAAGCCATTAGGAAACCTCTTGCCTTTAGACCACCCTTTAAATACAGCTCCTTCTGAGAGCATTCCTTCATTCCAGAGCGAAACAAAGCACAAAAGTATTCAGATTTCTGGACCAGCAAGGCTTTGTCAACAGTAAAAACACAATCCTCAATATGCACTCTTAGCACACTAGTCAGCTCCTGTCCTTCCCCCAGGACAGATGATTCCAACTGGGTCAACGTAGTATTGTCCAGCTCATGACTACTGCGAGGCTCCATAACTCCTCCAGCTTGCCTCTTTCCACTTAGCACTTTTTTAACTCTGATGATAAAGGCTGAAAAGAAGAAAATGATCAGTTTTCATCCAGAGCTGACAGAAAACGTAAGTGTGTTGATGGTAGGGTAGTGTGACTTGCACACTCATTTGCTGCTGCTGAAAATAGAGACACCCTAAGAATAGCAACAGGATTTGTTCCAGGCGTCAGTTGGACACATAGATAGTCTCCACAATATTGTATCAATGTTTGTTTAAAAGCTTTTAAAATGTAAAATAAGCTAATCAGTTTTATTACTCATATATATCAGGTGGTACAATAATGCATTAATAAAATACTTCTTTTAAACAATGAAAACATTACAAGTTAAATTTTGTAGCTGTGCTAAAAGGTGATTTTGTTATATATAACACATCAGGCGTATGACAACAAAATTCATTACAGCTCCTTTTACACTAAACAATTCTACTCATGGCTTGAAAACCTTTTATAATGAGCCAATGTCCTGCCCAACCATTTCTTAAAAGCCTAACAAAGTAAAAGTCATGTCACATTTCATTCTTTTCTTATTAATTGTCCCTTAAACAAATATGCTTGGTTGGTTGCATCTTTCTATTCTTTTTACTTAATAGTTTACAACACGTGTCAAACTCAAGGTCTGCCACGCCATTTTATGTGGCCCGTGAGAGCTTAAAAGATTTATGATTGTCTTAAAATACACTGAAAAATCATACATAAACTGCATCTCCCACAATGCATGTCGATATTGTGACCCACAAAGTGGCGCATCCCGCCACTAGATGGCAGTGTTTCCATTGTTTCAGCGTTTAACTGAAACGGTTTTCCAACAAGTGATGTTGAGAAATATTTACAAATAAAGAGAAAATTGATGCAGAAGGAAGTAAATTTAATGAAATATGGGAAATTGAATACAAGTTTGTGGTTTAAGAAAAAAAAAACGGTAAATTTTTTCTCTCGTGTTATGAGGACGTGTCTGTGGTAAAGGTGTACAATATAAATGTAGATATACACTGATCAGCCATAACATTTAAACCACCTCCTTGTCCATTTTATCAGCTCCACTTACCATATAGAAGCACTTTGTAGTTCTACAATTACTGACTGTAGTCCATCTATTTCTCTACATGCTTTGTTAGCCCCCTTTCATGCTGTTCTTCAATGGTCAGGACTCTCCCAGGACCACTACAGAGCAGGTATTATTTGGGTGGTGGATCTTTCTCAGCACTGCAGTGACACTGACATGGTGGTGGTGTGTTAGTGTGTGTTGTGCTGGTATGAGTGGATAAGACAGCAATGCTGATAAAGTTTTTAAACACCTCACTGTCACTGCTGGACTGAGAATAGTCCACTAACAAAAAATATCCAGCCAACTGCGCCCCATGGGCGGCATCCTATGACCACTGATGAAGGTCTAGAAGATGACCAACTCAAACAGCAGCAATAGATGAGCGATCATCTCTGACTTTCTGACAATCTACAAGGTGAACCAACTAGGTAAGAGTGTCTAATAGAGTGGACAGTGAGTGCACACGGTATGTGTCTGATCCACTCATACCAGCACAACACACGCTAACACACCACCACCATGTCATTGTCACTGCAGCGTTGAGAATCATCCACCACCTAAATAATACCTGCTCTGTGGTGGTCCTGTGGGGGTCCTGACTATTGAAGAACAGGGTGAAAGCAGGCTAAAAAAGTATGTAGAAAAACAGATGGACTACAGTCATTAATTGTAGAACTACAAAGTGCTTCTATATGGTAAGTGTAGCTGATAAAATGGACAGTGAGTGTAGAAACAAGGAGGGGGTTTTAATGTTATGGTTGATCAGTGTACATTATAAATATACAGTATAGATTTGGCATTTTGACACCAAACACAGAATTTTGCCTCCAAGAAAAACAACAAATTGTCCAAGACTTAATAGGTAGACTGCAATCATAGCAGGATACGTTACAATCAACCATTTGAGGGCCACCATAATGCAGATGTGGCCCTTGGTGAAAATGACACCCCTGGTTTACAACATATTGAATTGTTGATGCATTAATTTGCTGCTGTCAGTTGCTCTAGAAATACTAAAGAATTACTTAAGCTGTCGGGCTACATTTTGCAAGTTTTTTGGATGGGTGCCTCATAAGAGATGCTGTCTCAACTTGAAAAGTTCAATGCACTTCCTTTCACAATATCTTTGTTTTGCTTCTGTCACACATGACCAGATAAATCTATGCTGACTATGACAAATATGGTAAACAGTTCTCCTAAAAGTTGCTTGTATAAATAGATCTATCAGAGAAATATCTTTAACCACAAATGGAGCATAGTACAGTTTTAAAAGGAACCTAAATACTTAAATAGCTGTAATAATTGTATTTAATGGTACTTCATAAGCAGTGTTGTTTAAATGATAACGCAAAAAACAATAGCTTTACTTTTATTCTGCAGTAAAAAGAAATTATTAAAGAGGTAAAAACTTTTAGGGTCTTCAATAGGCCAAAGTGAGTTGACCATTGTGTTGGTCCCCCTTTTGCTGCACCATATGCAACAAACTGTGATGCACTGTGTATTCTGACACCTTTCTATTAGAACCAGCATTAACTTCTTCAGCAATTTGAGCTACAGTAGCTCGTCTGTTGGTTTGGACCACACGGGCCAGCCTTTGCTCCCCATGGGCATCAATGAGCCTTCGCTGCCCATGACCCTGTCGCCGGTTTACCACTGTTCCTTCCTTGGACTACTTTTGATAGATACTGACTACTGCACACCGGGAACACCTCACAAGAGCTGTAGTTTTGGAGATGCTCTGACCCAGTCGTCTAGCCATCACAATTTGGCCCTTGTCAAACTCGCTCAAATCCTTACACTTGCCCATTTTTCCTGCATCTAACACATCAAATTTGAGGAAAAATGTTCATTTGCTGCCTAATATATCCCACCCACTAACAGGTGCCGTGATAAAGAGATAATCAGTGTTATTCACTTCACCCGTCAGTGGTCATAATGTTATGCCTAGTCAGTGTGTAAGAGCTGTTTAGAGAGGATGTCTGTCAAAAACAAGTCTAGCAACAGCACTTTTTGCTCCCAGTCAGCTTGTATTTTCACTGAGCTGGATTCTTGGCACCAGAACCAGGGTTTTTCCATGTTTCTATGTTTTGGGTGTTCGTTTGGTCTCCTTCCCACTCTTCTTTTTTTTTTCTTGTTCCCAAAGACTGGCGCTCTATTCTTATTTATGCCTGATGCTTGATCTGCTTATTTCTTAGACTGGGTTCCCGTGGTGATGAGAGAATAGGGCATTCGATTGTTTCAACAAAAACACAAGGAGTAGGTTCAAGATGGGGGTCTGTACAGGGTTCAGTACACAGCAATTATGCTGTTCTGAAAGATCAGCGAGACTGTTATTCGGCTCTTGGCTCTGACCTTTAGCTGTGTTTAAAGCAGCAAGGATGTTAGTTTTGAGAGGGAGGAAGTTATCGCCTGCTCTGTCATTTTAATCACTGGCAGATGCCTGATCACTTGCTGTTTTTTCTACCTCCTATCGTTGTCAGAGAGTGAGGGGGAGAATGAGGGGGTAGTTACAAAAAGCGGTATGTGAATATAAGAAAAAAAAAATTTCCATTTGGGTCAGTTAAGATCTTCTTGAGGTGGTATAATCTATGTGTAGGGCTGGTCATTTCCCATCAACCCCTTATTTTCCAGGACTTTCCATTTTGCAATTCATATCAATCTCTTACTCATTTTTAGTACATTCCATGTTATTACAGATTGAATTCCCATTAAGCCCACAGCAAACTAGTCACAACATTTAATGTCTCACCAAGGTCCAGAGTCTCATTTTTAATTCACAGTTCTCACTCTCAATCTCAACACTTATTCTGCCTGTTATATACACAGATCAGCCATAACATTAAAACCACCTTCTTGTTTCTACACTCACTGTCCATTTTATTAGCTACACTTACCATATAGAAGCACTTTTGCAGTTCTACAATTACTGACTGTAGTCCATCTGTTTCTCTACATAACTTTTTAGCCTGCTTTCACCCTGTTCTTCAATGGTCAGAACCCCTACAGGACCACCACAGAGCAGGTATTATTTACTGCAGTGACAATGACATGGTGGTGGTGTGTTAGTGTGTGTTGTGCTGGTATGAGTGGATCAGACACAGCAGCACTGCTGGAGTTTTTAAATACCGTGTCCACTCACTGTCCACTCTATTAGACACTCCTACCTAGTTGGTCCACCTTGTAGATGTAAAGTCAGAGACAATCGCTCATCTATTGCTGCTGTTTGAGTTGGTCATCTTCTAGACCTTCATCAGTGGTCACAGGACGCTGCCCATGGGGCGCTGTTGGCTGGATATTTTTGGTTGGTGGACTATTCTAAGGTCCAACAGTGACAGTGAGGTGTTTAAAAACTCCATCAGCATTGCTGTGTCTTATCCACTCATACCAGCACAACACACACTAACACACCACCACCATGTCAGTGTCACTGCAGTGCTGAGAATGACCCACCACCCAAATAATACCTACTCTGTGGTGGTCCTGTGGGAGTCCTAACCATTGAAGAACAGGGTGAAAGCAGGCTAAAAAAGTATGTAGAGAAACTGATGGGCTACAGTCAGTAATTGTAGGACTACAAAAAGCTTATGGTTATATAGTTCTATATGGTTAGTGCCATATATATAGTATATATAGAACTCCAAATATATAACATAGTAAAACACCACACATGCTTATGTATGTACAACGTAAGAATCATTGTGAGTTAGTGTTTGTAGAAGTTTGATTCAGGACTGAAACTCACCTTCTGGATTCACAGCTGCAACTCTGGTTGGCTGTCAGAACGTTGACCCCAGCCACATGCTTCCAGTCTGGCTTTATCAGCAGCCACTGTACTCTTCACTGCGCCAACACTCCAGTTTTTTTGCACGCATGTTGTCTCCTATTTGGATTCCAGTCAACACAAAAATAGTTGTGGTTATTTTTCAGTTTTTTGTTTTAGGTTTGACTTTCATTAAGTCATACAAATACACTAATAGTATTTTGTCTCCAAACATTGAGAAATATTAGTCTTACTTTAGCTGGTAACGAAATAGTTTTAGGGCTCAAGGCTCTAGATTTAACAAGAGTATTAAATAATTGATCATGACCATCACCATGGTGTACAAGCCACTAAGACTCATTTCTTTATGTGGGTGGTGCACAGACTGACAGGGTGCAGTGCAGAAGTGGCTGTGTTGTATCCAATGTGGGGCTACATTGAAATGATGGATGAAGAAATCCCACTAGCCATGCCACACCCAACTAAAACCATTACTGCTTCAGGCAAACATGAAATGAAGTATACAGAAGGGGAGTCAAAACACCGGCGGCTTAGATTTAGGGTGGAGGACTTGCCCCTTTGGCAGATTAAAAGGGCCTAAGTAAAATCAGGTGCATACTAAAAATGCTTCATTCTGACTTATTAAAAAACATACATACAGGCTCAGTGTAAACGTGATGTTTTCTGTGGTTCATGCGTCATATCTGTAACATAACTCTTCATCAAGGAGTCATGTTCATAAAGCTCTCCATCTTTTCCTTTCTCTAGCCTATGATAGGGAGGGAACCATTTCCTCTTTCACCAGCTCCAATTCCAGCATGTGTAGATTCTCCAGAGAGTTACTATGAAGAGGCTCAACCCTATGATCCAACCATCAATGGTAAGTTTTGCTTTGTGTAAGATTTCATGAAGCTGTAATATTGGGGCAAGGAATGTTGACAAAGAACAAGCACAGACTAATGATGGCCCTGTTACTTTACATCTTATGGTAAAAAATGCAATCAGAGTTCAAGGAATACAGGAATACACCAACATACACTGACAAGATTTCAGTTTAAGGTCTATGGGTAATGCTTATGCCTGTAGGATGATCTGTGCTGTTATTATTATTATTACAAAAATAAAACCCAGGTTCAGTGATTACAGTGAGAGCAGGAATTACACTACATATGTCCATGAAATATAAAAAATAAAATAAAGAGAATGATAATTCACTCTTACCTTGTGTCTTCAGCTGGGGACGATTAGTGGAAGTGCTCTTTTATTTTATTGCCAAAACTAACATTTATAAATAATAGGCCACATACAGTATTTATAAATACTTATAATGATTTGCTGATTTTGAATGCTATTTAGTGTATTAGTTTATTGTTTATAATGGCTCAGTAGGTAGCACTGTCGCCTCACAGCAAGAAGGTCCTTGGTTTGATCCCTAGGTGGGGCAGTCCAGGTCCTTTCTGTGTGGAGTTTGGATGTTCTCCCTGTGTCTGTGTGGGTTTCCTCCGGGAGCTCCGGTTTCCTCCCACAGTCCAGAGACATGCAAGTGAGGTGAATTGGAGGTACTAAATCGTCCATGAATGTGTTTGATATTAAACTTGTGAAGTGATGAATCTTGTGTAACGAGTAACTACCATTCCTGTCTTTAATGTAACCAAAGTGTAGAACATGTTAAAATCCTAATAATAAATAAAAGAAAAAATATATTGTTATATAATGTAGCCAAAAATAGCCTGGGCACCATTCCATACCAGTGTGAAGCTGTTTACACAGATGATAGACGATATTCTTTATGAAAATGGTTCTAATATGTTTGAATATAGACCTGCATTGTATAAATATAATTAAATATGTAACATATATATAGGAGACAATGTCAACCATGTCAGTGTCACTGCAGTGCTGAGAATGACTCACCACCCAAATAATACCTGCTCTGTAGTGGTCCTGTGGGGGTCCCAACCATTGAAGAACAGGGTGAAAGCAGGCTAAAAAAAGTATGTAGAGAAACTGATGGATTACAGGCAGTAACTGTAGAACTACAAAAAGGTATAACATTAAATAAAAGTTATACATTAATTTGTATTTAATTAAGGGAAATAAGTATTTGATCCCCTACCAACCAGCAAGAATTCTGACCCCCACAGACCGGTTATGTGCCCATGAGGCACACAAATTAGTCCTGTCCCTGCATAAAAGACTTCTGTCACAGAATCAGTTTCTTCCGTTCAAATCTCTCGACCACCATGGGCAAGACCAAAGAGCTATCAAAGGACGTCAGGGACAAGATTGTAGACCTGCACAAGGCTGGAATGGGCTACAAGACCATCAGCAAGAAGCTTGGTGAGAAAGAGACCACTGTTGGTGCGATAATTCGAAAATGGAAGAAATACAAGATCACAGTCAATCACCCTCACTCTGGAGCTCCATGCAAGATCTCACCTGGTGGGGTAAGAATGATTCTGAGAAAGGTGAGGTCAGTCCAGAATTACACGGGAGGAGCTTGTCAATGATCTCAAGGGAGCTGGGAGCACAGTCACCAAGAAAACCATTAGTAACACACTTCGCCGTAATGGATTGAGATCCTGCAGTGCCCGCAAAGTCCCTCTGCTCAAGAAGGCTCATGTACAGGCCCTTCTGAAGTTTGCCAATGAACACCTGAATGATTCAGAGAAAGCTTGGGAGAATGTGATATGGTCAGATGAGACCAAAATTTAGCTCTTTGGCATCAACTCCACTCGCCGTGTTTGGAGGCAAAGAAATGCCCGGTGGGGATGGTGTTCTTGGGGTCATATCCAGCATTTCTCTGCTCCCAGCTCCCTTGAGATCATTGACAAGCTCCTCCCGTGTAATTCTGGGCTAACCTCACCTTTCTCAGAATCATTCTTACCCCACCAGGTGAGATCTTGCATGGAGCTCCAGAGCGAGGGTGATTGACTGTGATCTTGTATTTCTTCCATTTTCGAATTATCGCTCCAACAGTGGTCTCTTTCTCACCAAGCTTCTTGCTGATGGTCTTGTAGCCCATTCCAGCCTTGTGCAGGTCTACAATCTTGTCCCTGACGTCCTTTGATAGCTCTTTGGTCTTGCCCATGGTGGTCGAGAGATTTGAACGGAAGAAACTGATTCTGTGACAGAAGTCTTTTATACAGGGATAGGACTAATTTGTGTGCCTCATGGGCACATAACCGGTCTGTGGGGGTCAGAATTCTTGCTGGTTGGTAGGGGATCAAATACTTATTTCCCCTAATTAAATACAAATTAATTTATAACTTTTATTTAATGTTTATTTAACAATATTTTTTGTTGATATTCTGTCTCTCTGTTAAAATAAACCTTCCATAAAAATTATAGACTGTTCAAGTCTTTGTAAGGGGGTAAACTTACAAAATCAGCAGGGGATCAAATACTTATTTCCCCCACTGTATGTATCAGTTTTCATTTGATATATATCAGTTTTCATTCCATATATTTCTAGTTTCATTTGATATATATTGAGTTTCATTTTATATATATCAGTTTTCATTTTATATATCAAGTTTCATTTTATATATATATCGAGTTTCATTATATATACAGTGCCTTGCAAAAGTATTCAGCCCCCTTGAACTTTTCAACCTTTTGCCACATTTCAGGCTTTAAACATAAAGATATGAAATTGTAATTTTTTGTGAAGAATCAATAACAAGTGCGACACAATTGTGAAGTGGAACGAAATTTATTGGATATTTTAAACTTTTTTTAGAAATAAAAACCTGAAAAGTGGGGCGTGCAATATTATTCAGCCCCTTTACTTTCAGTGCAGCAAACTCACTCCAGAAGTTCAGTGAGGATCTCTGAATGATCCAATGTTGACCTAAATGACTGATGGTGATAAATAGAATCCACCTGTGTGTAATCAAGTCTCCGTATAAATGCACCTGCTCTGTGACAGTCTCAGAGTTCTGTTTAAAGCGCAGACAGCATCATGAAGACCAAGGAACACACCAGGCAGGTCCGAGATACTGTTGTGGAGAAGTTTAAAGCCGAATTTGGATACAAAAAGATTTCCCAAGCTTTAAACATCTCAAGGAGCACTGTGCAAGCGATCATATTGAAATGAAGGGAGTATCAGACCACTGCAAATCTACCAAGACCCGGCCGTCCCTCTAAACTTTCAGCTCAAACAAGGAGAAGACTGATCAGAGATGCAGCCAAGAGGCCCATGATCACTCTGAATGAACTGCAGAGATCTACAGCTGAGGTGGGAGAATCTGTCCATAGGACAACAATCAGTCGTACACTGCACAAATCTGGCCTTTATGGAAGAGTGGCAAGAAGAAAGCCATTTCTCAAAGATATCTATAAAAAGTCACCTGGGAGACACACCAAGCATGTGGAAGAAGGTGCTCTGGTCAGATGAAACCAAAATCGAACTTTTTGGCCACAACGCAAAACGTTATGTTTGGCATAAAAGCAACACAGCTCATCACCCTGAACACACCATCCCCACTGTCAAACATGGTGGTGGCAGCATCATGGTTTGGGCCTGCTTTTCTTCAGCAGGGACAGGGAAGATGGTTAAAATTGATGGGAAGATGGATGGAGCCAAATACAGGACCATTCTGGAAGAAAACCTGTTGCAGTCTGCAAAAGACCTGAGACTGGGACGGTGATTTATCTTCCAACAAGACAATGATCCAAAACATAAAGCAAAATCTACAATGGAATGGTTCACAAATAAACTTATCCAGGTGTTAAAATGACCAAGTCAAAGTCCAGACCTGAATCCCATCGAGAATCTGTGGAAAGAGCTGAAAACTGCTGTTCACAAACGCTCTCCATCCAACCTCACTGAGCTCGAACTGTTTTGCAAGGAAGAATGGGCAAAAATTTCAGTATCTCGATGTGCAAAACTAATAAAGACATACCCCAAGCGACTTGCAGCTGTAATCGCAGCAAAAGGTGGCGCTACAAAGTATTAACGCAAGGGGGCTGAATAATATTGCACGCCCCACTTTTCAGTTTTTTATTTCTAAAAAAAGTTTAAAATATCCAATAAATTTCGTTCCACTTCACGATTGTGTCCCGCTTGTTGTTGATTCTTCACAAAAAATTACAATTTCATATCTTTATGTTTAAAGCCTGAAATGTGGCAAAAGGTTGAAAAGTTCAAGGGGGCTGAATACTTTTGCAAGGCACTGTATATATATCAGTTTTCATTCCATATATATTGAGTTTTATTCCATATATATTGAGTTTCATTCCATATATATCAGTGTTTGCAATGTAGTTTAATTACAATACACTTGTATTTAGCACCACAAACACTTAACAAAGGATCCACACTATAAAACAAGCTTCTACAGGCCATTTTATATTGTGGGCCAATATTAAAACTTTGAAATGGTGAGGTTATAAAAAGGAAAACTGCTTTGCTCTCTTATTTGAGGAAAGTAGATAAGTATGTCTGTGCACACAAGCCTGTAGTGTGATTTCCAGTACTGTAATAGCTTGTGTCTGTTGGTAAAGCTCCTGTATTACTGGAAAGCGCCTAAGCTCAGACTGCTATCTGGGTTGTGTTTAGCATTCTTGTGGATAATAAAGTACTGTTTGGTAAGTCCCAAGCTTATTGTGCAATGTCCCCTGTTGAAGCCAAACTTTGTTAAAGTTTCTCACTAAGTATGTCTTCAATATCCCACGTACTATCTTGTTTGAACTGCAAATTAAGCTAAACTAAATATTCTGAGGTAAAGTCTATATTAGTCTTTAAATTCTTTGCTGTTTTGCATTGGGTATCAGTCCAATTTGGACAAATCTTCATGTTGAAAAAAGCATTTCCAAATGCCCTTGCCCTTGTCTGCCCATCCAAACACTTTTGAAAAATCTAATTTAGATTAATGTTAAAAAAAAATACATGTATTTAAATTTTTAATAACGAAAACATGATCTTGTTGACTAGTTTATGCCCTGAGGCCTTTACAATTCATTGAACTACTGCTGAATGAATTAGATACATTGTTCATTAGTTTCCTGTAATAGTTCAATGACTGTTACCATTAAATTTGGGGCTACTGTAATAGAGCTCTGCTTTACACAAATTTGGGCTGCAGCTTTTTGGAGGGTTTCTCTTCTCTCAATGCGGCTTCAACACAGAAGGGCATGTAGTTGAAGAGCCCAAAACAGTGATGATCTTTGTTTCTCACTGGAGCATCTGGCAGTGGACACAGTGACAGAACATTGACTGTGTGCCCAGGAAGTGGAAGGCAGCTGAAGCAGGTCTAGGGAGGATAGTGCATCTCAACCATGGGATGATTTACACTTTTCACATGTCTATGCACTATTAGGCAGCTGTCTTATTTAAAACAGAAGATGATAATGAGGACAAATAACTTAGTCTAGTTTGTGAGAATATTTGTAAGAAGCCAGTAAAACTATGGTTACACTTTCTAAACATCTATCTATTTTGGTGCTCTAAAATATTTGGGGAGCAGGATGGAGCAGCTGGTAGAATGGCTGCTAAACAGCATTAGTGTCTTGGGAAACTGAGTTTTATTTTCACTTCTGGATTAAAGCTACATGCTAAACTTTGCCAAGGATTTGGGTATTCCAGTTTCTTTATACCTTTCAAATACATACACAACTTGGACTGCCTGTACTAAATTGCCCTTGGGTTTAAGTAAGTTGTGGATTTTAGAGTTTTGGTTTCTGGCATTCTGTCCTAGAGTTAATGTTAGGGTTCATGTAATGCCTAGTTCACACTACACGATTTTTGCCCTGATTTTGGCTCGCCGACTGGTCGGCACTAGATTTGCCGGCTCGGGAGCAACTCAGCGTTCACTTGGCGTTCAAAACTTGGCTCTTATTCGCTATGTGTGAACTACTCAACAACTCGATCTGAGCGGCTCACCGAGAGAGATATCTAGCTTGTCAAATATCTGGATCTGAGTAGCCCAACTGTCAATGAGTGCTGTGTCGAACAGCCAATGAGAATGCAAGATACGGTGTGAGAAAATGCAGGGGAGAAATTGTAAAAAGGTGGGACAGGGGCATAATATAGTTTATATTAGAATACATCGGCATACACACAAGTTTTACAGTATTTCTGACCTTATCGTTCTCTACAAAACATAACACCAACGTTGCATTGCAAAAAATATTTATTAACCTCCAACTCACTATAGAACAATCCATGCTGTTCGCGTAGCCAAATCCACTAATTTATTTTTTCTCCTTGATTTTACGCTGCACATCAGCACACAAACTTTGATCGCTTGCTACTTGTTGACGTGCATTTTTGGACGTGGTATCATTAAACCTCTCATCACTTCTCGTGTTTATTTACGTGACAAAACGTAGTTTGGGAGACCAGAGAAGCTCGCCTGCAATTCCAGTTGATAGATTGTGTAGTGTGAAACCCCCTATCGCCGATCAGTCGTGTAGTGTGAAAGCCACACCGACTTGAAAAACTCCCGATTACAAGAGACCCAGTCGTGTAGTGTGAACTGTACAGCAACCTGACGACTTGGAAAGAGGTGTAGTGTGAACTTGGCATTGGGGTGCTGTACTCACCACCACCCTAATCAGGATCAAGAATAAGTCAAGAATTGAAAATTGATAACAAAATAATTTAATACATTTATCAATACATTACATATATTTAAATAAAAATGACAATTACATGCCATGATGTTTTACTTCTTTATGTTCTGGCTTACTTAAACTTTCTTTACAGATGATGGAGAAGCAGTGAGCAGCTCCTATGAGTCCTATGATGAAGAGGAGGTAACAAAGGGCAAGTCCTCAGCACAGCACCAGTGGCCGTCCACAGAGGCCTCTATTGAGCTAATGAAGGATGCACGGATCTGTGCTTTCCTGTGGAGGAAAAAGTGGCTTGGCCAGTGGGCTAAACAGCTGTGTGTCATTCGGGATAATCATCTACTGGTGGGTGTTCTAAATGCCCTTTTTATGTTTGTATCCTTTGTTACAAATGGATATAAATGGATACACATGCTTGCTTGGTTCATATTTAGGACTTAGAACTAAAAATGGCATGTAGGATAATTATAAGATGTCATACTGTAAGATTATTAGATAGATAGATAGATAGATAGATAGATAGATAGATAGATAGATAGATAGATAGATAGATAGATAGATAGATACTTTATTGATCCCGAAGGAAATTAGAGTATTATTTAGTATCATACATTTTTACTATGCTCATAACCAGCTTTCACCCACTACCTATGTTTTTAATATCTCTCGGGGGCTATGAATTAAGCTTATGAAACAACACATTGCATTTTTGAACTCAGACAGCAGCAATAGATGAGCGATCGTCTCTGACTTTACATCTACAAGGTGGACCAACTAGGTAGGAGTATCTAATAGAGTGGACAGTGAGTGGACACGGTATTTAAAAACTCCAGCAGCGCTGCTGTGTCTGATCCACTCATACCAGCACAACACACACTAACATACCACCACCATGTCAGTTTCACTGCAGTGCTGAGAATGATCCACCACCTAAATAATACCTGCTATGTGGTGGTCCTGTGGGGGTCCTGACCATTAAAGAACAGGGTGATAATGTAATCAAATCTTAGATTTATGCTTACAATCTAAATGTTCCTACAGTACAACTCTGCAGCTTACTGTATTTCTGTTACAGTAAGCACTTTATTGTGGATATTTATTTGTGTACACAGTGCTACAAAAGCTCAAAGGACCAGACCCCTCTGCTGGACGTCAGTTTGGTGGGCTGCACTGTCACATATAAAGAGAAGCAGCCAAAGAAGAAGGAGCACAAGCTGAAAATCAACCCCCAGGGTGGCGAGGCCATCGTTCTGGGTCTTCAGAGCAAGAAACAGGCTGAACAGTGGCTGAAGGCAAGGACATAGTCATCTGGGGGGTAAGAAAACATAATTTAAACAAACAGGTTCACTCTATGATTTTTGTTTGTGTTTTATTGTTTGCAGGTCATTCAGGAGATTAGTCCCAAATCTGCAGAAAGCTCTGACATCACTGATTCCCCAAGACTCATCTGTACCAAGGTATAAATCAAACAGAACACTCTCATTCGAACACTTTTATTGGTTTCCACCCACAAGTCCAAAGACATAAAGTTGGGCCGGTTGAAGCTAGCAAACTTGCCCTAAATGTGTGTGTGTCTGTGTGTCTGCCCTGTGATGGACTGATGTCCTTTTAGACCCTCCGCGACCCTGAACAGGATAAAGAATCCTGTTCATAATGAATGAATGAGCATGTTGCTTTTACTTGATCCAATCAAATGGATAGGAAGGTTGGTAGGTGTTGAACATCTCTGGCTGTGTTCCAATTTACATTAGACTATAGTTAATATACACTGATCAGCCATAACATTAAAACCACCTCCTTGTTTCTACACTCTGTCCATTTTATCAGCTCCAGTTCCCATATAGAATCACTTTGTAGTTCTACAATTACTGACTGTAGTCCATCTGTTTCTCTGCATGCTTTGTTAGCCCCCTTTTATGCTGTTTTTCAATGGTCAGGACTCTCCCAGGACCACAACAGAGCAGGTATAATTTGGGTGGTGGATCATTCTCAGCACTGCAGTGACACTGACATGGTGGTGGTGTGTTAGTGTGTGTTGTGCTGGTATGCTGGTGTGAGTGGATCAGACACAGCAGCGCTGCTGGAGTTTTTAAACACCTCACTGTCACTGCTGGACTGAGAATAGTCCACCAACCAAAAATATCTAGCCAATAGCTCCCTGTGGGCATCGTACTGTGACGACCGATGAAGGTCTAGAAGATGACCAACTAAGACAGCAGTGATAAATGAGCGATCGTCTCTGACTTTACATCTACAAGGTGGACCAACTGTAGGGGTGTCTAATAGGGTGGACAGTGAGTGGACACAGTATTTAAAAACTCCAGCAACGCTGCTGTGTCTGATCCACTCATATCTGCACAACACACACTAACACACCACCATCATGTCGTTGTAACTGCAGTGCTGAGAATGATCCACCACCTAAATAATACCTGCTCTGTGGTGGTCCTGACCATTGAAAGCAGTTTATGACAAAATAGTAAAGCACCATGAGTATTGTTACTGCTTTAATACTACTTAGTGTATAATAAATTGTATGACCAAATTTGCGTGGATCCTTGACTATTAGCTAGTTTTCTCAAGCTCTGAGTTTAAGCCCATTCGGTCAAAAGAGCATTTGTGGAGTTAGGCACTGATACTGGCAAAAGGGTCTGGCTTGCGAGTGACATTCCAGTGTTTAAAGGGGTTGAGGTCTGGTCTCTGTGCAAGCTAATGACGTTCCTTGTACTTTGTCCAATGTCTTTACTGACAGGTGCTTGGGTGGCACAGTGGTAAAACATGGTAGCCCACCACTAATAAGATCTTGAGCTCTCAAGTTCAAATCTGATTGGCTATGTCTGAGGGAGGACAGATCGAAGGGACTGCTGCAATTATAGCCTTTGCTGGGTGGTCACTGGCGCCTTCACAGAAATGTAATAATGTAACAAGTGTGTGACTCTTAGTACATGATACTAATCACTGTGTGAACGTGCCTTGTGCTGGTAAAAAGAATTTCTTGCAACTGTCTAGAATCACACTTGAGGTGGTGATGTGTTAGATAGTAAAATACCGGCAGCTGTTAAATTTGAGTGGAAACTATCCACTGTGGTTTGACAGCTATGAGGTTATATCTAGCTATTTTCCAGGAATGCAACTTAAAAGCTATCAATAAATGACAGGCTGGTATGAAGATTGGTGGTGATGTTTTTTCTGATCCTCACCAGACTGAGCTTACTGAGAGGAACTCTTTGGAGAGCAGCAGCAGCACAGACAGCCATACAGAGAACCTTGAGAATAAAGATGGTGAGACTACCCCCGGTTTCCAGAACTTTTAATTGTGAGGGCTTATAATGCATGTAAAATGCTAATATTTAATTTCCTTTTAGTTAAGAAGAAATATGGTTCTGGCCTGAAGCTAAGTAATCTTATGAACATTGGAAAGAAGATGATTTCCTCTTTAGAGGGTTCAGAAAAGTGTGTGGAAACATCAGGTATCTTAAATGCTAAACTGTACAAATTAATTGTACAAGTTAATTTTAGTATATTTATTATTGTGGAAAAAAATGCTTTAACTTACATACCATCTCCACCTTTTTCAGGCTATCTGAATGTGTTTGTGAACAGTCAGTGGAGGACACGCTGGTGTCTGATACAGAAAGGTCAGCTCTTGTTTTACCATGACAAGGGAAAGTCTAAGGTGGCCCAACAACCTGTGTCTCTGGAAGGGTGTATGGTACTTCCAGACCCCAGTCCTGAACATCTATACTCATTTCGAATACAGATGGATGGTGAGGAGCTGGCCATCCTGGAGGTTAGTGGGACCTTTGAGTATAAATAATGATCACAGCCTGTTTAAAAAGAACACATGCATCTTTTTACACTTATCAGTCTTTAAGCAATGACTCTTTATAATAAGCAGCTTGTCAAACCAAATAAAAGTCACAGCCTGAAGCAGAGGCATTTTCCAGTGGATGTCAGAAATGTCAGTGCTCACCCCACAGGGCAACAGTGACGAGCCCCCAGCAAAACACATGACCACAAAGAAAAGCTTGAAAGGATAGATACAAGGGTAAGCTGAGTTACCCACGTCAGCTACTCAATCCAACGACCAGTGGCAACCCACAGTTTCCAAATATAGAGACATAGAAGGCCTAAAACTGGTGGCAGCAAAAAGATTAAAGTGCAGACAGCCCTTCCAAGGCCTGAATGGATATTTTATGGCAGCCCACTGCAATAGATAAAAGGCCACTGGCTTTTCTTATTTGTTCCAAGGAAGATCTAAAGAATGCCAGTATAAAAGCCGGTGGGAAAAATAGCTGGGCATAATCAAGTCCAGCGTACTGGCCTGGCAAAGCGTATAGGCGACAGTCACACAAAACACAACAGTAACCCTGTGGTGGGTGGGCACTAAAGCTACTATTTAAACCCCCATTAGGGCTGCAGCAAGTTAACACTTAATAAGACTTGATTCATTGATTAAGGAACCATTGTTAGCATCGATCTGTGCCTTCATGTCTGTTTCCGGCGCATAATGACTGGCAAGTGGGCATGATACTGTAGTCCATGCCCTCTGCCAAACTATATAGCAGGTTAGCAGGCTAGACAGTACCTAACCTACTACAAATTAGACATATAATTGGTCTCAACCATAACCTGTGTCCTTTGACAGTAATTAAAAACATGAATGTCATGCTATATTTGATTGGCAGTAAAAATCAAGAGTAAAGTGTAAAGATTCTTGTCTACACTTCACATATATTGGTTGCTTGCAGGCTAGCAGATATATAAAAATCAATATTTGTGTCATCGTTTCACTTCCTAGGCTAAGTCATCTGCAGACATGGGCCACTGGCTGGGGCTTTTACTGTCACAGACAGGAACCAAAACTGACCCAGCGGAACTCACCTACGACTATGTTAACTCAGAAAGGATATCCAGTATAGTCAATGCAGCTAAGACCTCCATGTAGTAAGTCTATTTCCTGTTAAACAAACACACACACAAACAAAAACTTGCATGAAGATGTTTAATTGTGGCTTTTTTGTATATTTTAGCTTAATGCAGAGGAGATACTCTGAGCCAAATATGTACACGGAAAGCCTTCCGACAAACAATCATGGCTCTGATGATATATACGATGTTGTAGCTTCCACAGAAAATGAACAGGAGGTGAGCAACACTGCTCTCTTTTTTGACTACCAGTTTTCTATTTTAGTCATTTCTCTACTTCACCTGTGTGAAACAACTTCAGAAATGATAGTGCTGTATTTCTGAGATAATGAAAGTCTGAAGACTCACCCATGGGTCAGGACTTCTTTTTGTTAACACGCACATTGTTAATTTTTTGTGTCTTTTCAACACACAGGAAGCTTGTGATATCTACTGTGGGCTGGTGCCGAACGTGGAGCCTGATGAGAAAGACAGGGAATATCTGGACCTGATCACTGTCCGCTCCTTCCTCCATACAAATGCTGGTCAAACTTCGCCCCGTACTCCACAGAGAGTTCCCAGTCCAATCCCAACTCCTAATAACGTGCAACACAATTCTGGCAAGAAGGTCAGGACTTACTTAACATGACTGTTTATTGTGTAAATATTTGAATCCTGGTCAGTGTTATAGCGGGTCTGGTTTCACCCAGAACAACCTGGACAGGGCGACTACCCATTGCAGGGCAACACACACACTTACATTTAATCATCTACTTATGCGTACCTGAACTTATCAGTCAATCCACCTCTTGGATGTTTTTGGGAGGTGGGAGCAAACCTGAGTACCTAGAGAAAAAACACATTGACCTGGGGGAATATGCAACAATCATGACAGACATTGACCAGAGGCAGGAGTCAAAACCAAATGCTCAAGATGTGGCTGTGTGGAATCAATTCTACCAGCTGCACCATCATGCCGCCCAAAGGCCCAAATGAATAATGGAATACCACGAGCAGGCTGGGCAATGTCTGATTAATTGGGGTCCTTTAATGGATTGGTGTCTCATCTGGGGCATTCCTTCCTTGCACCCAGTGTTTCTGGTTGAAACGGACCAGCTGCTTCTCTTTGATGTTTATTATAAGTAAATTTTTGAGAGAAAATATGTTGAAATGTATGAAAAGTACAGGTGTAGGTGAGAAACTGCTAAGGTATTTAATATTGAATTTGCCCCTTTTATTCCCAGGACGCAATACCCGAGTATGAAACCGTGTTACCAGCAACTACAGAGAGATTTGTACCTCCAGCTGTCCCACCCAGATTGGATGTGGATGCCTCACCCCCCAGTCCTCCTATCCAGTCTCAACCACAGACTCAGCCCCACCAGGCCCAAGCACAGGAGGTCATATCGCCTGGTCATAGAGGCCAAAACAGGAGCTCTACATTATCTTCTCTCAGTATGCTCAACACACCCCACAGTCCTCCAGCCACCAGAGGTAGAGCTGCAAGCGCTGAGAGGTACCACGACAGATACAAGCCGTTTATGGCAGGTAAGAACCATATTTATATTTATAAGCATCTTCAATGCTTTTAATCTTTTTTACACTCATACTTGAGATTTTACTTTCGCTTTCTGAATAATGTAAACTTAAATCAAAGCTAAGCTCTGTTTCACATTCCATGCTGAGCAGGATGTCCGGGGTCAATCGAAGTGAAGCTGGGAAAGAACCGGACAGAGGCTGATGTTAGGCGGTTCACAGATGAGAAAGAACGGCTGGAGAGAGAAAAGGACGAGGTTAAGACCACACTGGCTACACTGAGGAAGGAAAGACGTGAACTGAAGGAAGAGCTAAGCTCCTGCCAAGGTACAGCAGCTCCCTCTAGTGGAAAGGTTCTTATTACATACATATTGTAAAATACTGAATCCGGAAAAACACATGAACATACTGAACATGTCACTTATTAAAAATGTACATGCCATCTCCATAACAGAAAAGGCAGCCAGAATGCCATAATCCAAATCTGTTAAATATAGCGTAATATAGCAAGCTGAAGGGGATCTAGCCTGAAAAAACTGTTTGTTTATTCAGCTATTTGGGTGGCACGGTGGCTCTGCATGTTCTCCCCATGTCTGTGTGGGTTTCCTCTGGGAGCTTCGGTTTCCTCCCACAGTTCAAAGACATACAAGTGAGGTGAATTGGAGATACAAAATTGTCCATGACTGTCTTTTTTTTTATGCATTTTCTCCCCTTTTTCTCCCTCTTTAGCACTTCCAATTGCCCAATTGCATCATGCTTCCTCTCTGCCTATGCCGATCCCTGCTCTGACCGAGGAGATCGAAGCTAACCCATGCCCCCTCCGACCCACACCGAGACACACCCTAAGAGCACTCTTTCCTCATCTCTGTGTAGGCGCCTCTAATCAGCCAGCAGAGGTTGTAGTTGCACCAGTCTGACAGAGAGAGACCCATATCCGGCTTAGTCCCGCCCATCTGAACAACAGGCCAATCGTTGTTCATGTGGCCGCTCAGCCTCAGCCGGCAAGGCAGAGCTGAGATTCGATACGATGTATTCGAGATCCCAGCGTGTGTTTTTACCGCTGCGCCACTTGAGCGGCTCACTCACTTTCTTAACCCCAGCGGGAGCTGGAGCCTATCCCAGCTATTCAATGGGCGCAAGGCACACAGTAACACCCTTGACGGGGTCCCAGTCCATTGCAGGGCAGACACACACACCCATTCACCTATAGGGCAATTCAGTGTCTCCAATTAACCTGACTGCATGTTTTTGGACTGAGCTCCCGGAGGAAACCCACACAGACACAGGGAGAACATACAAACTCCACACAAAAAGGACCCCGACCGGCCCGCCTGGGGATTGAACCCAGAACCTTCTTGCTGCAAGGCGACAGTGCTACCCACCGAGCCACCGTGCTGCCCCATTAAAAACTTGTGAAGTAATTAATCTTTTGTAATGAGTAACTACCTGTTCTGTCATGAATGTAACCAAACTGAAACATGACATTAAAATCCTAATAAATAAATAAATATCCAGCTATTTTATCAACTCTGCATACATACAAACACACTATATTCTGTTATAAAGATTTAACGCCTAATTTTGACAGTCTGCTACATGTGTAAATATTTTAACTGCACAACATGTTTTTTACAGATCCCTCTAAACAGGCTTCTCTGGAGGTGCATCTTAAGCAGAAAGAGGAGGCGTGTCGGGAAGCAGAGCATCGGCGGGTGGAGGTAGAGCTCAGGCTGGTGAAGGTAAAGGAGAATCTGAGAAAGTCGGAGGCTGGACCCTTTACTCTGGGCACCACAGTGGACAGCAGTCTTCTGGACTATCCTCTGGTCAGTGTGTTTAATATGGACTTATTTTGAAGTTTTTGAGTTTTACTGAAGGAATGCAGATGGCATCAATGACCAAAATCTTAAAAGAATGCTCAGAGTTGTTCCTACCCTATGTCTATAGATATAGTAGATCTGTAGATGAAGTATGATTACTACAAGCAATAGTACTACATTCCCCTGTACTGAGAAAAAATGCTTACTAAGACATTACTGGACTACAGAACATAAAAACAGTACATTATAAGGATTAAATATTTTAATGTTCAATATACTGTTATTATATTAACAACACAAATTCTTACCTTTATATAAGTACTACTAACTTGATGAAGTATACAGATTTCGAGCTCCCTTTAAAACTGAGAAATTCATAACATTGGTCTTCGTTAATCTCAGCACTGCTACTGACAGGATTGGTGCCTACGACCAATGATTGGCTCATCTGAAGTGTAGGAGTCCTGGAGGGGATTTGTCATAACTGCTGCAATTATGACCTCTGCTGGCTGATTAATGGCACTTGCTCAGCGACTGGGGATAATGAGGATCAGTGTGTCTCTCACTTGTGCGATATGGCTCCCTATATGTACCCGCTTTGTGTGTGACTATAGAAGTGGTTGGCTACTGTACATGTGTCGAAGGGGGCGTGTGTTATTTATGGCTCTCCTAGTTCAGGAGTGGAGGTCAGCAGCAGCAGAGAAAGCCAATTGTGATCAGGTGATTGGATAAGACTAGATTGAGAGGAAAATTGGGGAAAAAATTAATAAGTAGTTTGTTCAAGAGATTATTGACTGTTAAAATTTTACTTACACTGTCTGAGTGTATCATTTTTGAGTCTTTGACGAGTTTTCAATTCTTATCAAAGTACATGAAAATTGTATCAAAATGATTGTCCATATTAATCACACATAGTCATATACAGTACATAGCTGATGGAATAATTCTTTCATATTAATATTCAGTACCTTTAATGAATATGCAGTTTACTTCACTATAGACAAATACTCCAGATAAAAGAACTGTTGTACACACTGAAGTTTGTGTCTAGTAGATAATGATGTACTGTTATTCATTATTTCAGCCCAAGACCAGCACTCCTGCCCTCTTAACAGCAGCACCCATCACCAGCTGCGAAACAGCACCTGTTAACTCAGCCACAACGCTGAAGAACAGACCCCTGTCAGTCATGGCACCCAGCAAAGGAAATGTACTGCAAAAGGCCAAGGTAAGAGACAAAACCACAAAACAAAACCACATTCTGAATGCTCTTAGTCAGTCTAAATCAGGGGTGTCAAACTCATTTTCACAGAGGGCCACATCAGCATTATTGTGGCCCTCAAAGGGCCGATTGTAACGTATTCTGCTGTGATTGCAGTCTGTTGTTTTTCTTGGAGGCTAAATTCTGCATTATATTGTCCTACTTTACCACAGACACGACCTCATAACACAAGAGACGCACCGGTTTCTCTTCCTGAAGCACAAACTTGTTTTCACTTTCATTAAATTTCTCCTTCTGCTTAATTTTCTTACTTATCTTCTTGTACACTTTGGGATTATGTGTATATATTTCTTAACATCATCTATCTCTATTTTGAGAGATGCAGTTAATGTAGGATTTTACACTGTATTTTAAGACAATTGTTCTGCCCTCACTAATAGTTTATCCCCCTTGCTCAGCTAGACAGACAGACAGACAGACAGACAGACAGACAGACAGACAGACAGCTCTCTTCAGAATACAGTTGGTTTATTTGCTTCCCAGCTGTGTGCTACACTGTGTGCACCAGAATGAAGTAAAAATACAAACAATAAAAACAATAAAGAACTTAATACAGTAAAAGCACACAGCTGTAGTCAAGTGTTACATCTGGTACAATATGAGATTTAACCAAACGTAAAATAGCGCTAAGGAGTTAGCATTTTGTGTAAAGATACTAATTGCTATAGTAACGGTAACGATTGTATTTAATTACGGTAAATTAGTAACTAAAACGCTATGATATACTCACTAAACATTTACAAACAAATGAGAATATAAACGCCACTACTTACAGACGATGCTTTGGTATTATACTGCAAGATAATTATTTATATTTATTATTATTGTTTACATTACTACCCGCGTTCTTTTGCCGTAAAAGTCACATGGCTTCTCAGCGAAGGTCAAAGTTAGTTGCCATGACTACGATGTCACCAGTTGCCGGTTAAAGGCGCAGGTGTCCCATTAAATTATAAGCGCGTCTCTGTAACGACTCGAACCATCACAACTATCGTACAGTCGTTTAAGCTCTCGCGGGCCACAGAAAATGACGTGGCGGGCCGGATCTGGCCCGCGGGCCGTGAGTTTGACACCCCTGGTCTAAATCATACAGTGCAGTTTGTTTGAAAAACACTAATTTATTAATGCAGCTAATTTAAAAGACACACTCCTCTGTTTGCCTTGCATTTTTGGGGTATTAAAAAAATATGAAATAACATGCCATTCTTTCTGTGCAGGAGTGGGAAAAGAAATCTACAACATAGACTTGGGAATGAAGAGAACAAGACAGAAATGCCAGTCGGATGTATACAGAGCTTCTAGCCAGTTGTCAGCTGTAAGGTTGATTTTGCCAAAGGCTTTTGGCCAGATGATTAAAAACTATGATGATACTGCTTACTGCAGGCAGCTTATTAGAGGCAGTGCTGCTGGTCCAACAATCAATGCTACTGGACACTGATGAGTCAATCTATTTAAATATTTTTATACAAAAATGGAGGGAGGGATTTGAATACATATTTTATAATGATTTAAGCACCTTTTTAAAGGTATACTATATTACAGACAAGTAATTTTAAAGATCAAGAGAACTTTAAGGGTTTTTTATCATAGCAAGCTACAGTACAGTTCCTCATAAGGTTATCAATGTGGTACAATTTAGATTGTAGCTTGATTCATGTATGCTGGTAGCCTAGATGTAAATACATTAATAAAGAGCAGTTTGAATTTATTTGGCTACGCTGGCTAAACTATGCACTTTTTTATTCCAATAAAAAATCAATAATGACAAAAATGCGTCATTTTTTAAACAACCAACACAAAAGCACACTAGAACTTTTCAGTAAAATGGGCTTATGAGGCATGTATCATAATACAATTACTGTATTATGATGCAGGCCTAATGAATTTCCTCAGTATTGGATTAGATTTCACTAAATACAAACTATTTTAAATTTAGCAAATATAAATCAACTATGCATTTACATGAAGATAAATGTATATTTTATAATAGTTTTCATAGTTGTCATATCGGGTAAAAAAATCTACCTAATTTGTCCAACCTGTATCAAAAAGCACAACACTTACATTTTTAGAATGAGCGTGATGTGTCATTTCTTTCACTGAAAGTAAATATAAAAAAAGTCAATACTGACTGGGATTGGGACATATCTACTTTGAAAAGATCATCTGTATTGTGTTTAAATAGGGTACCAGTCCAGGTGGCGCAGCAGTAAAATATGCTAGCACACCAGAGCAGGGATTTCGAATAAATCATATTGAATCTCAGCTCTGCCATCCAGCTGGGCTGGGCGGCTACATGAACAACGATTGGCTGGTGTTCACAGGGTGGGATGAGCCGGACCAGGGTTCCTCATAACTGGTGCAATTACGACCTCTGCTGGCTGATTGATGGCGCCTGCGCAGAGTTGGGGAATAATGCTGATCGGCGAAAAATAGAGAGAGAAAAAAGTAGGGTACCAGTCAAATTCATTCTCTTTTTAACCTTAATTGGGTTGGAACCTCATGTGATCAGAAAATGAATAAAACACTTCCACTTAGTTTGTGCTGGCCTGTGCCATGAAAAGACAATTGCCCATGTTTTTTTTTAAACACAAAAGATATTTTGGTGCAATTAAATTGTTGATGAAATGCTAGGTTAAAGATATCCAGTGTACATTTTTGACCACTAAGTGGCATAGTAAAGCATGGAAGATGTAGAAAAGAGATTTAATTTTTTTAATGTATATAAAGTGTATATTAATCCAACAGATCAGATGGAGCTGGGGCTAAAAACGTTTCTCCCATAACAGGCTAGATACGCAAAGCAACAGTTGAAATATATCAAAAAACTATTTTACAAACATTTCATGTACGTAAATTCATTCATTCATTTTAGGACTGTTGTATGAGTAGACTGTAATAAAAAACATGTTTGCCTGCACTGCTATTGTGATTACACTGAATTCCATACAGCTTGTTTGTGTAAACTGTTAGTTCTTAACTGCACCAACCATTATTTTTATATCACAAACCAGCATGTGTTTTCTGATTAAACAGGGTGCCAAATTGCGAGAGGTAAGAAAGTCACAAGTATAGTTTGTATGTACATCACAAAGTGCCAAAATGACAAAAAGAATTAATATTTTAATTTTCTTTAATAATAATAGCTCTTCACAAAAATAAATATGTAAAATTAACCTCCCACCAGAGGCTTTGTTACAAAAGTTTTCTAAACATCAAACATTAACAAAAAAAAACAAAGCTGCACTCTGCAGTATATCTAAAATTCAGTCCTGACATTAGACCACATTATTAAAATTTTTTTATATAAAACTAGTACTATTTTTTGTGTGTTTTGCTGTGTACAATAATGACATTGTGCTGATAATGACATCCTACCTCTTGTACTCCCTTGCTGTGAGTGTAATAATATGTTTACCGTCGAGCGTAATAATATCATTGACAGTGTTGTATCTGTGCTGCAGTGGGTCTGGAGATTCCCACCATCTTTAGTTTCCTGTATTAGAGAGCTCAGTGTAAGCCTGATGAACTGCACAACCTCTATTTAGTCTCTGTTTGGCATGCTGTGGCATTCTCTACTCAGAGAATACAGAATGGAATGGCCTTGTGTATGTGCGTGTGAGTGTATTATCTGCTTTATGACTGTGATTGGATAGTGTGTCTCCTGCGGTGTTCTCTATAACGCTGCTGCAGCTCTCCCGCATTCTTCCTCTGGCGCCGTGTCAGTCTGGCAGGGTTTGGAAGGTCCCCTCTGGATGGCTGCTGACTGCTTCCTGAAGGAGAATACAAAACACAGTGATTCACTAATGGATGCTATACACAACACAACATGAACAATGCCATCAATATTCATCAAAAAATGAAATACAACATTTTTGTGCACAATTTCTTTTGGTTAAAAATAAAACACATTTGCAAATTACACATTTAATATTTTACTTCTTTTTAATGTTAACTTATATTTAGTACTTGGCCAATGAACAGACATTTGTTCACTCTGGAGGACCAAAAAACCTTTGTTAGGTGAATATATGAACTAAATAAAAAACGATTGATACAGACGTCTTTCACAGTGTGGGCCCTCCCAGCCTCTGCATTCGCAGCGATAGCTTCTGTTCTGTAGCACACACCCCCCATCGTTCATACAGGGACTGGGCTTGCAAGGATTTACAGGCTTTTTCACATCTACAGAGGAACAGATACAAGAGAAATGAGACATATTAACTCAGAGAACAAGCCTCACAGAGACAATAACTTGGTGATGTCTTTAAACTTTGCAGCGACAGACCAGGTATTAAATTACAGAGTAAGGGAAATTACCTGTAACTATGTTAAATCATATAAGACACATCATTTAAATGGTATATTGTGTATTCTTTGGGATATTTTGTAGAAATAAATACAATAAAATAGTTTCATATACTTAAAAAAATACTGATTTTTAACAGTGGTGCTCAACAACTGGGTCTTGGAACCTGGGTTTAATCCTCACCTATGGTCACTGTCTGTAAGGAGTGATGACTGGCTCTAAAATTACCCTCGGCATGAGTAAGTAAATGGGTGGATAGGTGATGCCCTTCAACATATTGGCACAATGCCCAGGGCATATTTCTGCCTTGTGCTCAGTGTTTTGCTCTGGTACTACACCATGACTGATGGCAAGCAGTCAGGCCAAAGGCAGGACTAAACTGCCACTCACACTGTGCTTGTGTAATCTGTTTTAATTATATCTTGGTACAATAATGACCAGTACTGCACTTCTGCAATGTTATTTTATGGTTTACAAGAAAATGTTACTTTATTTCCAAGCTTGTAAAGTCAGCAAAATAATTCCACTTTATATTAAAAATTATAAAAGAATTTTGCTTTCCTTTTTCACATACTGGGACAATAACATAAGTACACTAAGGCTTTTACTGTTGCAATAGCTGTTATAACCTGTAAATAATGAAGAACTGAATGCAAGGTATGTAAATGTGTACACAGTTTTTTTATTTTTAGGACGTAAAAGGTTAATATATACATCAACTTTGAGGGCTGTTCGAATGCACTATCACAGTCTGACTAGGGCTGGGTATCGCCACCAATTTCCTGGATCGATTCGATTCCGATTCACCAGGTCCCGATTCGATTCGATCTTCGATTTTCGATTTTCGATTCTCGATCCAATTTCGATTCAACACATTTAGGCATATTTGAGTTACATTAACAGGTTTTGTTTACATATGTACAGATGTTCAGAGAACGAATGTGATAATTGTACAAAGAACACTCATTATTAAAAATATTTGTGTATTTTGTTTACATAAATAATTAATCCAAAACAGAAAACAGTAACATTCAACAGCCAGGTGTATGTTTACATTACATTTACAATGTTGTAGCATGTCAGACCAATGAAATAATAATAAAAAATGAATGTTATTGTTTTCTTCCATTTGTCTGACATGCTACAACATTGTAAATGTAATGTAAACATACACCTGGCTGTTGTACAGCTTATGCCAAGTTTACACTACACGACACTCTGATTAACACGTGGTCACTGTAATGTTCACACTACACGACTGATCGGCGATGGGGAGTTTTACACTACACCATCTATCACCAGGGGGAATCACAGGCGAGCTTCTCTGCTCTCCAAAACTACGTTTTGTCACGAAAACACACGTGAGAAGTGATGAAAGGTTTAATGATACCACGTCCAAACATGCACATCAACAAGTAGCGAGCAATCAAAGTTTGTGCGCTGATGAAATAAATGAATCTGAGTGGATTTGGCAACACGAGCAGCATGGATCGTTCTGTAGTGAGTTGGAGGTTAATAAATATTTTGTTTAGAGAACGATCTCGCGTGTGCTGATGTATTCTGATAGAAACTATATTGCGCTCCACCACCTGTTTCCAACCTCTCCCCTGTGTTTCCCCTCGCTGTTTCTCACATTGATTGAGAGCCGAGTTTTGATCGCAGAGCGAACACCGAGTTCCTCCCGAATCCAGAGCCGAGCGAAAATCAGTGCAAAAAGTTGTGTAGTGGTCATAACTTGAGCTTCTGCCATGCTAAACTGATGTGCAGGTCAGATCTCGTTGCATGAAAAAACACTGGCTGGTCACGCGAAATTAAAGGGGGTAACAATAGTAATAGATTTCCGTGTGCACCGTAAAAAGGGGCGTATTAAAAAAATCGATCTCGCATTTATATGAATCGATATCGGATCGTTTAAATAAAGATCTATTAAAATCGAAAAATCGATTTTATAAACCCACCCCTAAGTCTGACAGTGGGTATTTTCCAATTTTGAATGCAATATATATACACTGGTCTTATCAAATCTTTTGTTTGACAAGTACAGCTTTTGCAAAAGAATGCTGTGAATCCTCACCAGAACAAAGAGAATAGACCACATCAGCCCAATTCTCAAGTTCTTACACTGGCAACCAATTTACTAAAGAACTGATGTTAAAGTACTTCACCCTGTACATAAATCACAGAATGGGGTTGTACAAAAATATCTATGATCTACTGAAATAGTACAAATCCACCAGGTCTGTTGAATCTTTGATCAATGGTATTTTCATTGAAATGTTTGAATTTGTAAAATATTTATATCTTCTAGCAATTCTGCATGTTTCATTTTTAACGCACTTTAAATGACCAGGTGTACAAAACGTGCTATATAAATTTGCCAAATATTGTGATTGTAAAGCATCCATTATTGCATTTTTTTAATTACTGAAAAGGTGTTTAATTTAAAAGCTTTATTATTTGTATTAATTGTGTTTAAGAAGGTTTAGGCAATGGGGTGAGATGCAATTTATTTGTATTATTTTGACATCTGACATTGAAAAATCCACTTAAGTGTAAAAAAGTATTCCTGTTTGCATTAGAACCGCATCAATTAGGCATATATTAGATTAATACATGCCTTATATCAATTTAAAAATAAATTAAATGTAGTAAATAACAGCTTGCACTGAATCAAAGTATTTGCACTGCCACTAGTCAAATATTTAATGAATGCTAAATTAATCAACCATACCTGCACAGATCATCTGTACCAGCACATCATCAATGTACTTTAGGTCTTCATAGTAAGGCACAGTAATAATGTGATCCTCTAATCGGGTGATGCGCAGAAGATTGTCCCGCTGCATGTCCCCTGTGCCAATGACAAACACAGACACACCATCTTCCTGGAGCTTCTGAGCTGGCACTGCTGCATCCTCTGCTCCTGTGCCATCAGTCAGCACCACCACAACCTTGTTCACCCCTGGCCGTGCCCCTTTGGCAACTGTCAGGCTGTGAGAGTGCACGTGAAGCAGGGCTGAACCAGTTGAAGCTTTTCCACCCAGATAAGAAGCCTCCCCTAATGCTGCAAGTACAGAAGAGCCTGAAGAGTGAGTGTCCAGCTCGAACACAGAGACAGGTCTCCGGCCGTACACCACCAGCCCCACCTGAGTCAGGTCACGGTTAATGTCGAACTGCACAGAGGTGCTGCGCACGAAATTCACCAGGTGAACAAAGTTGTCCTTTCCTACACTTCCTGAGCCATCCAGGGCGAAGACCAGGTCCACTGCCTGGCCCAGACATCCTGTAAGATAGAAAGTGTTTAATTAGTACTATGCTATTCTATGATCATCCACCCCTTGCCTTGACCAGCCATTTGCAGCAGCAATAAGGCTACATTTGCAGCAGCAACAAGCAGCTCCATTGACCTTTCTTCCTTAGTCAGTTAAATTTTTAAATCAGCAGCTCAACATCTCAGAGGGGGACTAACACATTAAATCGCACCACATGGGAGCCCTTAAAAAGGCTGTTCCTTTTGACCTTTGTAAAGAAAACCCTTTTGAGTGTAGGCTTTAATAAGATTAAGTCGCAGTCTACTGCAGACATATTTTCAAACACATCCTTCGAGTAAAAAAGGTAAGAATTAAGGTAAAGGCAGATGGCACTCAGGTAGTGCAGCAGTCTGTTCGAATCTCAGCTTTGCCACCTGGCAGGCTGGACGCCTACATGAACAACAAATGGAATTCCACATAATTGATGAAATTAGGACCTCTGCTGGCTGATTAATAGTGCCTAGACAGAGATGGGGGATAATAAGGACAGGGTGTGTCTCTCCCCGTACACAAAGCTGATCAATATATGATCTTCCATCATGCAGGTAAAAAGATGTGTCGGAGGGGGCGTGTGTTAGTTCCGACTCTCCTCAGTCAGAGTAAAGGTCAACATCAGTAGAGAGAAAGCGTAATGCAATCGGGTAATTGGATACAACTATATTGGGAGCAATATTGGGGAAGATAGGAAAAAAGAAGGTAAAGGCAGATCAGTACCTTGGTTGTCCACACTGCAGATCTTCGCTCTAAGCTCTGGGATCTTGGCACTTAAGCTGTCAGGGATGCTGTAAGTAATAGTGCGCTGTGGGTTTCCTGTAATGTTGTTCATCTCAGCCTTCAACCCTTCAGGTGCCACCCCAATAATAAAGATTTCTCTGTCTCTTGCATATTTAGCAGGCTCAACTACCGCATCAGCCGACGGTGTACCAGTAATGAGCACCACCACACGAGGCAGGTCATCTTGAACATCAGCGTACACCGCGGCACTTTGAAATCCATGTCGTGTTACATAGCGTAGAGCATTCCCGGTTTTAGCTTCTCCCTTTCTATACTGGAGAGACTCTACAGCCTGAAGTAGCTTCACTGGGTCCTTGTGCTGCCCAACCATGGCTTCAACCTTCACATCACTGCCATACTGGGCAAGACCGATCTTCACAGGGGTGTCTGAACTCAGTACTGTCTTTATAAAGCGCTTTATAAAGGACTTGAAGCGCAGGAACCCTTCCAGGGACAGGCTGGTTGAACTCTCTACTAGGAAAAGCACATCCACTGAGCAGTCCAGGGTCAGCACAGGAGCTGGAAAAGAAAAAAAGACATTGTTTGGGCACTGACTGACATGACCTTGGGTCTTATGGCTGATACAAAAGCACATTGTGCTCAAATTCTAGATCAGGGGTGTCCAAACCATTTTTTGCTCAATTTTTGTTTATTGTTTACTACTATGAATAAGGTGAAATTATCTGGAAGGCACAAAAATGCAACTGGTAAAGCATATTTATCAAAGCAGGTGTAATAAAAACCTGTGGATAAAGCAATAGAGAAAACACAGATATGGGCTGGTTTGGTTCTATTTCTTTTCCCATTCAAATTATAGCAACATCTTTTCTGACCACAAATGCAAGTACAACATGCTGTTGCTGTCAGTTTAGATACTTCTTGTAACCACTACACATGGATATTCATTCATTGTGTGGTTTACCACGGCTTTATCCTTTTCAGGGTCGCAGTGGGTATGATTCACTGGGCGAAAGGCCGGAAACACACACACATTCACACCTAAGGGCAATTTTTAGTAGCTCAGGGAGAACAGCCAAGCCCCAGACAGAAAGGACCCGGACTGCTACACATAGGAATCAAACCCAGGACTTCTTGCTGTGAGGCAACAATGCTAAAAGCCAAAAATTCTTCAGCATGCTAGTTACAGCAGCATACTTGAGCCACCTTTAGGTTCTCCTATAAATAGACCAGACATGCTTGGCATTTCCATAGTGTGGGGATCAAATGTTTAGAACAATAAAGGATGGGGTAATTAAAGTGAGGTTCCATCTGTCATGTGGTCCACTTTAATTCTTTGATGCATTCTTAATGACTGACACGACAAGGTTAGGGTGTCATCACTTCCTGTCTAGCTAAGCTATTATGTATGCTTAGATCAGAGACAGCTGTCTAATGTGTCTATCATTGACCCTCATTATGTAAAACCGCTCAGTCACTCTAGTCTTTCAAAAATATATATGAGCCTCCCTAAGGATCTTTCCACTCATCATAAATCATGTTTGGGTAAAGTAAATAAAAACTTATTTATAACGTAAGTTTAAGCGCAGTTGTTTGAGCTGTTATACATTATTATTATTATTTATTGTTTATATTATTCATTATTTTCTAAATAAAACAATTTTTTACAAAGTAAAGACTGTGTGCTACTGTGTTCACCAAAAAATTTGTTTGGTATCAGTTGGTTTCACCCTACGTAAATGTCTCTCTATCTATTTCCTCAGCTGCTCCCGTTAGAGGTCGCTGGCGGATTGTGATCCGCATTATTGATTTGGCACAGTTTTTACACCGGATGCCCTTCCTGACACAACCCTCCCTATTTATCCGGGCTTTGGACCGGCACAACAATGCACTGGTTGCATCCTAGTGGCTAGGTACCTACAGGACAATTCAGTGTCTCCAATTAGCCTGGCTGCATGTTTTTGGACTGTGGGAGGAAACCCACGCAGACATGGGGAGAACATGCAAACTCCACACAGAAAGGACCCGGACTGCCCCACCAGGGGATCAAACCCAGGACCTTCTTGCTGTGAGACGACAGTGCTACCCACTAAGCCACCGTGCCGCCCACCCTACGTAAACCAACCAAAAGCGAAGCAAATTTTTAGCTAAAGGACTAAAGCTTCATTCATCATATTCAGCAGGGTTAAGTAGATGAGAACTCGCTTTCAGTGCTTGCTTTCATTTACAGTTTGGAGTTGCATACTCTCCTTGTGTAAAAGTGGGTTTCGTCTGGGTACTCCAATTTCCCACTACCTCCCATAAATATGCAAGAGTCATAAATTGTGAATTTTTCCTAGGTTTGTGAATATGTATTGGACCAGCGATGTCAAAAACTGGATTTAAAAAAATGCAATATTTTTTTTTCTCTGCATCCATCCGCATAGTCTGTAGAGGATAATAAAGCTGGCTTATCTACTTGGCTTTGAAACTTGTATGTTGCATATCACTGAACAGTGCAATTAGATGGACTGCTGTGGGAGTATTTAGACATGAGGAGTTTGTGTTTTTAACTTTTAGCATAATTAGGCCGTCCTTTGATCAAGAAGATAAAAAAGTCTCAGTGGGAGAACACCAGTCAGCCATGACCCAGCCTGAAATCTGACCCAAACAGAAACCCCTGCCAAAATGAACTGAAACACACTAACATGCAACAACACATGTACATATGGGCAATTTGGACGTGTGCAGCTACACAATTAGATCAATGAACCAAAGAACACATACGCTGATGAGTAGGACCACTCACAAAATGACATGTCAATACCAATTTCATAACAATTGTGCATGTCATGGTCAGGGACATTAAAAGTTGGACTAATAGCAGTTAATCGTAGGTTGTGTGTTGAATGCAGTAGATATAGACCTGAGTGACTTAGATAAATGGTTATGGCCAGATAAGTGGCCATAGTATCTCCAAAACAGGTCTGAAAATGGACAAACCATGAAATGAAACAGGGTGTTTGACAGCCAAGATTCATTAATAGCAGACAATAATAAGATCTATAGCATCTAGTATGAACCAACAGAAGGGTTACTGTGGCTTAACTGTGCAACTGTGGCAGTGCATCAGGTCCTTCTGTCTATTAGGCTGTGTAATCTCAGACTAGACACATCTCTACACCTATCCACTAAAGGCACCTACAATGGGCAGGTAGGCAGGAAGACAATGGAAGAAGGTTGACTGGTCCAACAAAACCTGGTTTTCCCAACATCATGTGAATGACTGAGCACATGTCCATCATTTACCTGGGGAAGAGATAGCTCAATGATCCACACTGCAACCTACAGAAGTTGTAGGACTTTTGTCCTGGTACCAGATACCTTCAGAGTTCTTGTGAAATTCATTTCTTAGTGGGTCAGAGCTTTGACAGCATTTTAGATGAGTGGCACTGAGGTTTTGGCTTATCAGTTAATCTTCTTCGTGTTTCGGCTTCTCCCCTTAGGGGTCGCCACAGCACATCATTCGTCTCCATCTTGACCTGTCCTGAAAATCCTCCTCTGTCTGACCAACTCCCTGCATGTCCTCCCTCTCCACATCCATAAACCTCCTCTTTGACCTTCCTCTCCTTCCTTCTCTTCCATCTGCCTGGTGGCTCCATCCTCAGCACCCTTCTCCTGAGAACTTTCATCCCTCCTCTGTACATTTCTGAACCTGTGCATTTCTCAGTCTCACCTCACTAATGTTGTCTCAGACTCAGCCTACCTGCACTGTCCCTCTAATAATTTTGTTCCCAATCAAGTCCATCCTCATCATTCCCAGTGAGAATTACAGCAACATCTTCAACTACCTCTGTTTTAGTCAGCACCAGCTCCTTCAAGCAATACAACATATGCCTTTTCACTCTGGCATATACCCTTCTATCGCAAATCACTCTTACCAGTCTATGCCTGCCACCCACTCCACCCTGCCTGCACTTTCTTCTTCATGTCTATACCACACTCTCCATCACTTTGTGAAATCAACCCCAAGTATTTAAACTCATCCACCTACTTAACTCTTTGTAACTTCACCTTTAGCATAATAGTGTATAAGCCAGCAATAATCAATAATCATTTAAATTTAAAGAGGGCACCTTACCACAGTTGGGGTCATCACCGTAGCCTGCAGGACATTCACACTGGTAATTCTCTAGCCCCCTAGTTATGCATGTCCCACCATTTTGACATGGCTGCGAATCACATGGATCTAAACACACAAACAAATAATTTAAACATTTGATCATGTGCATTTATTGTATCAATTATTTAGTAGAGTACTTATTTAGTACTTAGTACTCAAAGCAGCAAAGCACTCTAAACAGGGCACCAGTGTATCACAGGGCATCACACACTCACCCATTTACTCACTTGCCACTGTGGGCAATTTACAGCAGCTATGTACTGCATGTTTTTTGTGAGGTGGGAAAAAGGAAACTCACACAAACACAGGGAGAACATCAAACAGGAACTGGGACCACTTTACTTCAGCTGTACATCACATTTATTTAATTATCATTTGAGTTGTTTGCTACTTTGCTTTGCTCCTATCTCCAAAAAACATGCAGCAGGTATATTGACTAATCTAAATTGCCTCATTGTTGCCCTGCAATGAACTGGCCTCCTGTCCAGTGTGTATTTTTATTTGAATGAATGAATAAAAAAATGCTTATACCTGAGCATATTGTTCGATGACAGACTGTAGGGAGTCGCTTGTATACATTGTGATATCTGTAACAAAGATCATTGTTAATGGACACATTCATTAAATAAGAGTACCCCACTTCACGTCCCAAGTCTGCAGTGTACTGAATAAGTAAAAGCATAATGCCATATAAAATGCAATAATCATATTAAACAAATATTATTTTATAAATGTACAGTATTTTTAGTGTATTTGTGTGTGTTGTGGTGGGAATATGCACTTTAAAACTCATACTATACGACTATACTATATTATACTATTTTTATTTAGGTTTTTCTGGTGTATTAAAAACAATTATATACAATAAATTTTACACTTTGTGCCAATAAGTTAAGAAAGGCCCCTTTCTTTCAATCAAAATGTCAGTTGTAATACATTATGGGGCCTCGGCCATCCCACCCTCAGACATAGCCAATTATGTCTGTATGTAGATGCCCAACCAGCCAAAAGCCCCATTGGGGATTTGAACCCTGGATTCCAGCATTAGTGGGCTGCCGTAATTTCCCGATGCTGGAAAAAGCCAGGTCTCATTTTAATGCACACAACCTAAACAAGGTTGCAATGGGACTGACATTGTAGTTAATACTGAGCTCTAAGCAATACAACTCACTAATTAAAATCCAACTTTGAGAGCAGATGTGGCCATAAAATCAGTTCCTGATTATGAATTCATAGCATATCACAGCACACAGAATACAAACAAAGGCTTTGTTATTAGAGATGAGCTACACTTGCCTGTAGTATGGACATAAAGAGTTGTATGGTGAGTAACCCTTGGATCCCTTCCAGCACATGAAGTTGCCTTGCAGTTCTTTGATAATCTCAAGGGTGTTCCTCATACATGGAAAAGCCTTCGCCTGACACCCTGCATACAAACACACAAATAAATCAGGAAGCACCCAGTAACAGAGACGAGAGAGTCTGGAGAGTTAATCCAGTCTAGCAGTAACAGATCCTTTAGAGCTTAGAGCATACCTGAGGGAATGGCTTTACAGATGGAAGAGGTAGAAAGGCTTGTGTACAGTCCATTCACAATATCACTGTAATCTTCAGCAAAAAACACATGCTTCTCTGCCGGAGCACTGGCCAGAGAATTTAGCTCTTCCCATCTGAAACACAAAAAGTTTGTTTGTTCTGACTTGGCATGGGCTGGTTGAAAAAATATGCAAACTTTATGTTTATCAGTTATATTACAAAACAATCAATTAAGTGCTCTTAGAAAAAACAGTCAATATGGCAGCTATTAAATTGAGAAAAAAGTGAAACATAGTGTGGGTCAATATTCCTAGAAATCTGTACACTTAATCCGCTTTTCCATCGCACAATACCCAACATTAAAATACGGTACACATCCATATGTGGAATTGACTATACCATACCTAATGTGCAATTGTTCATTTCCATTTATACAAAGGCACCAGTGAAGGTAAAAATTCAGGAAAATAAGGCTGTGATGGTATTCCACATCAAACACTAACAAACAAATATGCCACTGTTGCTGTAAGTAATAGCAACAACAAGGCAATTTCAGTTGCTCCACTGTGGTTGTTGTGGTGTTTATTTTTCTGTAGCCCTCATTAAGTCTTTTTTTGTCTGTTCATTTGTTTATGATGCCTCTTGAATAAACTCTTTTGTAGTTGTCTTGTAAATACGCCATTTGTATTGTCTCAAACTAGGGGAAACTACTAAATGTGGGATCACAAATTAAAAAATGTACCGTACCGTAGGGTACTGTGCAGTTGAAAAGGAGCATTAAAATAATACTTTGTGTTTTTGTCTATACTCTATCTGCAGTGTGTACTTGAGACAAATATTTCCTGCATGTGCTTAAGTTCTGTAAAAAGAAAAAAAGAAAAAAAGGAGCAAATGTTTTTACTGCTTAGTCACTTGCCAAAATGAACCACAATCAAATGGTTAACTTCTAGAGACTATTTTTCTCAGTACAATGAAATGTGACACTAAAGTGTTCCTTTAACTGTGCTCTTGTGAGCTAAAGACCTCATAGTGTTGAGACAACTATAAAACTGCATCCTTCAGCTAAATGTCACAAAAATGCACACATGCCCTGGCAGACATGATTTATGGTTTTTAAACATGTTCAGCTGCAAAGAATTTTCTCTTTTTTTAAATCTATAGTACACACACCCAGTGTGCAACCTATCAGAGTACAGAATCCCACCTGTTCATGTACTGCAATAATGTCAGAAAGCTATCAGCACTTCTGCTCAGCATATCTGTTGCACTACCCTATTGGAGACCTTTCAAAATGATGCCATAAAGCACAAAACAGTCTATACATACAAGTGGTGTAGCCAGCTGTGTGAAAGTAATGATACAGAGAAAGCTCTATTTGGTGTAATACCTGGGGTAGTGCAGGCCAACAGCAAACAAAGTCACTCCAGACTGTTTAAGCTCAGAAGCTGCTTGCTGAACTGCGCCCTGGGACTTTCCATCCGATAGGAGGATGACTATTCGTGGGACTGGGGAATTCCGACCACTGAGAAACCCCTTTTTCAACACATACTTCAGAGCCAGACCTGTATGAGTGCTCCCTCCTCTGTAAAGGAAATAAACAAAGAAAAAGCACATTTTTATTAGTCCAGATCACTGTACAGAGCCATTTAAGTAAATATTGGGTGTTAATATGATAATCAATTGTGGTCAAATGTGGCTACACTTGACTCAACTATGTATGTATCTTTTAAATTATTATTTTGTTTATGGATTTTCTCCCCTTTTTTCCTGATTTTAGCGTACCCAATTACCCAATTGCAGTATGCCTCCTCTCTAGTGATGTTGATCTCCACCCTGGTTGAGGAGAGCTGAGACTGACACCCCCCCCCCCCCCCCCCCCCTACACCCTGATCAACGCATTATCCCTCGTCTCTGTGCAGGCGCCATCAACCAGCCAGCAGAGGTCATAACTGCATCTGTTATGAGGTCCCGTCCGGCTCCCACCCAGTATGAATAACAGCCAATCGTTGTTCATGTAGGCACCCAGCCTGCCGGATGGCAGAGCTAAGTTTCAAACCGACGAGTTCTTAGCGCTGTGCCATAACATTTTTATTTATATTAAATATTAATAAATGCTAATAAATCAGAGTGCATGCTACACATTCCCTCAGCTAGGGGAAGCTTCAAGTACCACCGGTGGCTACTATAAACTGTATTTCGCACAAAATACCTGCATCACCTTGCCAAATAAAGACATGGATAAATTGTTACCCAATGCACATTGTGCACTACATAGGTTGAAGAAGATATTATTTAATACTACATGAATTGTAAATAAATGAACTTTCATTCATTTAAATATCGTAACCTTTTTATTCTGTGCATGGACGTAGTGGGTTGAAAGACTACTTAGAATCTAAGTGCATTGAAATCAAGTTAGGAATATAACTAGACAGGGTGTCAATTCATCACAGAGCATCATACACATACATTTACTTACTCAGTCACTAGCTCATTCACACCTGGGGGCAATTTACAATAGTCAGACCATTTACTGCCATATTTATAGTAACAAGTAAAAAAAAACTGGAGAACTCAGAAAAAATGTTGGAGGTACATCCCATATTTATTACAGACAATTAGTAAATATGATATTCAGATATTCAGCAATGATGTTTCTCTCAAACCCAAAAACAGAAAAATTGTCAAAAAATAAATCAACCAATGACCATACCATATTAAAGTGAATTCTATTTCATAAACAGTGAGAAAAACTTTTCATTTTTTATTAGAATTCCGATTTAAAAATAAAGTACAAACATAAAGTCTTTTAACTTTCACATTTATCCTTAAACATTAGGATTTTCTTCAATTAAACCAAGTGTCCAAGACCAACCCAACTTTAGAATAGGCACTAAATATTTAAACAGTTCATCAGTCCTATTATTTGAGCTAATCTTTAGCTTGTGGGCAACTTGTAATTTAATAACTAAAATACAACAGAAAACCGACCTTTTTAAAGAGCAAGAGAAATGCAGGGTATATGCCTTTTTGAACACTGTGCTCTGTTCCCATATTAATATTTGAAATCCTGTATTAATGATAATGTCTTCCAGTACCCCCAGTCTTTAATATAATGCCTTAAAGAGACCCTTGATTTCATGTGAATACATCCTGCCTCTACAGCTCATCAAACACAACTACTGACAGTCACTTTAGTAGTAGTTGAACATCTGCACCATGTAAGTACTTGGACATTAACACATCACAACGTTTTTGAACATCATTCCACTCAATCAACCTATAATTTAACCACAACACAGTTTCTCAAAGCCAATCTAATCTGTGATTTCTTCCTCCTGCAGCTGGCTTGGAGATTTTGACAGGTTTTCAAGGGGGAAGCAGGCTGGCACACAGCCAAGCATGAATTTTACCAGCTGTGAGTTACAGTTGTTCAGGGAAAGACAAGTGCTGATATCTTTATGGAAATTATATGTAATACTAATTTTACACCCTGTCAGAGAAAATGAATGTTCTGTCTGGTGTGAGAACAGGTCAGCTAATCTGGATTTTGGATGGGTGAAAAGCTGTTAGCTGGCACTGTAACACAGCGGTAGCCACATCAAAATATACCATTATCTTCACCACAGCACCTCATCAAACACACTCACACACAAACACACACACACATACTGTGTATATTGTAAACAATGGCCACCATGTCTGGACACGAGATTCCAGACTGAGGTGGAATGAAATATGTAAGCTAACTCACAGTTTTTACTCTATCTGCTTACATATAACAGGATGACATAAAATGTTATACAACCCGCAGAAGTGACACAAGTAAAGTCGTACATTTATGTAACATAAAAGCTGTAATAATTTAAATAACCACAGTTTACAATCGTGGCGAACAAAATAATTCATCCCAGCATGTCAAAGCTTGACTATTATCGGCTACAAAAGAGGGTTCCACTCCTGTCAGCCAAAAACAGGACAGATTATACAGACAAGTAAGCGGACAGCTGAAGACTAAAAGACGTCGCCAGGTCTGAAGACTCTCAATTACTGTGGCAAGTGTTGTTGCTGAGTATATGGTGTGTCCCCATCCTATTCTACCTCCAGCATGTTAATGTAAGTGCAAATCTTAAACTAGTTTCCTAAATAATAAGTGTATGTCTGTGGCCTTTTCACTCACAAGATCTGAATTCAGTAAAGTGCCTTTGAAGTGTGGTAGAATGGTATGAATGTGCAGCTGATAAATGCAATCATGTCAGCATGAACCAAAATCTCAAAGGAATGTGAAATCCATGCCAAAAAGATTTAGGCTGTCCTGAAAGCAAAGAGGTGTCCTACCCAGTATTAGTATGATGTTCCTAATAAAGAAGCCAATATGTTTTCAACTAATTCATTAATTAATTAATGAAAAAGGCGTGTACCTGTAGTTGATTTTCTTGATGCGTTTAATAAGCTCCTCTCTGCTGCTATAGGAATCCAGTAGAATCTCTATTTTGGGAGTGGAGCCAAACTGAATGACTCCAACCCTGACCTGAGGAACACACAAAAAAAACATTCCACGAAAGCACATGGACCTGAAACACAATGCCATGCCAACCCCATCTGGTTTGTGGCATGTTAGATTATTTTGGCATCTACCTAGATGACGAACTAGCTGCTAGTAAACTAATTTGTATTTGTCCCTAGGTAAAATGAGTGGGATTTTAGTTTGTTTGTTTGTTTATTAGGATTTTAACGTCATGTTTTACACCTTGGTTACATTCATGACAGGAAACGGTAGTTACTCATTACATAAGATTCATCAGTTCACAAGGTTATATCAAACACAGTCATGGACAATTTAGTCTCTCCAATTCACCTCACTTGCATGTTTTTGGACTGTGGGAGGAAACCGGAGCACCCGGAGGAAACCCACGCAGACACGGGGAGAACATGCAAACTCCACACAGAAAGGACCTGGACCGCCCCACCTGGGGATCGAACCCAGGACCTTCGTGCTACCCACTTAGCCACCGTGCCGCCCGGGATTTTAGTATACTCATAGTTATAGTTTCAGTATAAAGTTAGATTGAATAGTAATTAAATTATTAAAATGTCACTTTACTATTTAATAATTTAATTACTATTCAGTTTAACTTTATACTGAAACTATACCTCATGCATAGTCATTACAGTTACCAGTTATCCATTTTATGTAAAATACAAGAAATACTCAGTTCTAGTTTTTCTGTCATATGTGCAGTGACCGTTGGTTGGGACAGACAGATAATATTTACCCAGCAAATAATATTTGTGGATGTGTCTCAGACCACTTATGTGTTACAGAAAGTGCTATACTTTTGGTCATACAATAAGAACGCAATATTTAGTTTTACACTGCTGTTTCTTTGAGCGCTGGCTTTAGGTGGTCTAGACTGGCTTTAAAAATTCTGTCCTGGTCCTGAAAGACACATTCATTTTCCTTTAAATAATAATACTTATGGCTGCTGGTGGTATACTTATTTTGTGATCTATTTAGTATAGTTTGTCATTTGAAAAACAGACAAAACCTGTGAGAACTACCAAACAATAATACAAAATACACACAATAAAAAAAAATGCAATTTTATTATCTAAGTGCTTATTTTTGTACATCTTCATTTATTAATGACTTAAACCCAGGGCACATTAAAGCAGCCTATCCATTTACTGTCATGATTTTAAAATCAAGATGCAAATCAGAGTACAAAGAGAAACTTTGTTAAAACACAGGGACAGACTAATTATTTATATAACAGAAGTCAGACCTCCAAACTTCATGTGGCCTTCAGATTAGCTCAAGAACAGTGAGTAGAGAGCTTCATGGAATGGGTTTCCATGGCCGAGCAGCTGCATCCAAGCCTTACATCACCGAGCGCAATGCAAAGCGTCGGATGCAGTGGTGTAAAGCATGCCGCCACTGGACTCTAGAGCAGTGGACACGTGTTCTGTGGAGTGACGAATCCCGCTTCTCTGTCTGGCGATCCGATGGACGAGTCTGGGTTTGGCGGTTGCCAGGAGAACGGTACTTGTCTGACTGCATTGTGCCAAGTGTAAAGTTTGGTGGAGGGGGGACATTATGTTGTGGGGTTGTTTTTCAGGAGTTGGGCTCGGCCCCTTAGTTCCAGTGAAAGGAACTCTTAATGCTTCAGCATACCAAGAGATTCTGGACAATTTCATGCTCCCAACTTTGTGGGAACAGTTTGGGGATGGCCCCTTCCTGTTCCAACATGACTGCGTACCTAAAAGATTTTTAATTTAAGTCATTTTAGCACTGTTAATGAATTTAACTGGAATCAGGCAGCCACCATGGTGACGCAGGGACCCTATCTGTAGGAAGCTTTTGCCAAAGATGGTTTGAGATGCTCAGACTTGCACCCAACTTGAATCAGTGTTATTAAAATATTAAATATAATACAATTCTGTTTATGAGTTCAGAGGTACTTTGAAATGTATGTGGATGCTTTTGTTTGTGTAACTGCTGACCATGGTGGGGCTGATATCCAGAGCTTCACAAAGTTTCAGAACACAGTGACGTGACCTCTCGAAGCTGCCCTTTCCAACACTGGAGCTGCCATCCATCAAAAAGACAACATCCAAAGTTGCAGAGCACTGCATCACTGTCAACACACACAAACACACAGCACAACATAAGAGAAGTGCAAAACTGTTTTAAGTAAAACAAAACAATCATGCTGTCCAGTAGTTGACACACAAAAATAGATTAGCAGTGGTTTGTGGCATGTCCAAGCTTATTTCTTCAGCAAACACATACATTGACTTACACACCTACTAGGAGCAAAGGCACGTTTTTTGCTAGCTGGAAGGTTAAATTACAATGTGTGTAGCTGTCATGTTAGAACCCGCTGCCTGTCAAAGACAGTGATTAGACAGACGGCATGCCAACATCTGTAAAAGCTCAAATCATTCCCCTCAGGAATTTGCAATTGTTCAAATTGCAAAGATTCAACCAATCGGTGCAATAATAACACACTACAGGTGTAAGTTAAGGACAGACAAATGGGAATGTTTTGTACAGATTTTAACATATTTATAAATAAGGTGTTTAACAAGCATATATGGATATGATGTTTCTGTAATATACTTTTCACCATGCTGTGTAAACGCATTTTCTCTCACTTCAAATTATGATGTTCAGTTCAGTTTAATTGTACTGACAGAACTAGGGATGCATCAATACCATTTTTTCCCAACCGAGTACAAGTACAAGTACATGTATTTTTGTACTTGCTGATACCGATACCGATACCAATACCTATTTAGAATGATGGAGTTAATGAGTTAATGGAGTTAATGAGTTGGAGGTTAATAAATATTTTTGCAATGTTGGTGTTTTGTTGTTATGTTTTGTAGAGAACGATCAGGTCAGAAATACTGTAAAACGTGTGTGTGTGCCGGTGTATTCTGATATAAACTATATTATCCCCCTGTCCCACCTGTTTACACTCCTCTCCTGCGTTTCCCCTTACACCGTATCTTGCGTTCTCATTGGCTGTTCGACATGTCACTCATTCCCAGTCGCACATCTCAGATCAGATATCTGACGTGCTAGAAAACTCGATCCGGTCGCCTGTGAGCTGTTGGATAGTTCACACTTGGCGATCGAGAGCTGAGTTTTGATCGCCGAGCGAACGCCAAGTTGCTCCCGAGCCGGCAAATCTAGTGCCGACCAGTCGCCGAGCGAAAATCAGGGCAAAAATCGTGTAGTGTGAACCAGGCATAACGCAGCAACGTGCACTTGGCACACGGTATCGGATGTTTAGTATCGGAGCCTCGTTTGCGAGTACGAGTACAAGTTAATGAGCGCGGTATCGGGCAAATACCCGATACCAGTATCGGTACTCATGCATCTCTAGACAGAACCATGTACTTACCTTTCCCTGCAGCATTGATTTTCGTAATGGTTTCCTGATTGGCCTGAATCTCCTGAACAGCAAAGCTAGAGGCCACTGAAAAATAACACAAATCCCAAATTCGGCAATTAGACATCTTAAAGGCATATTTACAAACATGATAGCTGTACACACAAAACATAGCTTAGGTCCTAAAACAAGAACATAAATACTGCAACCTGCATAGCCAAAGACATGGAGCATGCCTGACATGACAACCTACTATTTAAAAACTATTTTAGAGCACTTGAGCTGACCTTGGCTCCAGGCACTGATTTTTGTGTGAACTCTCTCCCTATGTCCAAAGCCTGATTTGCAGGCCTTTTTAGAGAGATAATTTAGAGCGATCTGCATTCCAACAACGCCCACTGGACAGCAGGCGCCAATACCTCAGAAGGGGCAGTGTTCACTGCCTGAGTGAGCAGGACTCGGTGCAACACAAAAACAATGGCTGATTGAGTAGACAGGTCCGTGTGAACTACTAAGAAGGGAAGAGCACTGACTCAATTTGTCCTGGCTGAATTGGTCACGTAGGATAGTAGGATAGTTAAGCACGTCTCTATAGTGAACATTTCTATATTAGTAACAATTCCGCTTATTTCCAAACATAATCATCAAAGCTAAATGCCAGAGATGTCAGGGGCTGAAATATGAATAGGATAGTGCTAATCAGTAAATATAGTGGATTATATTAAAAACACATGTGCACTAAAAGTTGGTTGGGACAGACAGACACTATTTACCCAGCAGGTAATATTACTGGCTGTCTCGCAAACCACATATGGCCTACAGAATGTGCTACACTACTGGTCATGTAATTACACAATGTTTAGTAGGGCGCAATTTGGAATGCAGCTTGTTTCACATTGTTGTTTTTTTTGAGTGTCGGCTTTAGGTCTAGACCGGCTTATAAAATTTAGAATTTGGTCCTGCCCTAGTTCCGGCATACTATCATTAGCTTTGTAGCTTTAATGCAGAACTAACATTGCATTGTTCAGTCACCAATCAAGGAGCCTGATTAACTAATTGTCAAATCAATCAGAAACGAATTCTGTGGCCAAACTAGTGCTCTAATCATACACATCCGTCACTATTTTTTACGGTTGTTAAAATCATTATTATTTTTCAGGGGTCTCCATGGTTACACACTTCAACTAGAAAAACCTGCAAACCCCACCACCCTACCCCCAATGAAACCCCTGCAGAGTAGGATTATGTAGTCATTAAATCAGTTCTTAATGTTTTTTTATCCTATTAAACAGTTGTTTTATCCATATTATAGGCTGGAGTATATTAATTCCTTATAATAATTCCAGTGCCTACTTGCACAATCACAGTTGTCTCCCCATGCTCAAGAATGACATAGGATTATGACAAACATAAAAAACACAAAAATCATGTAGTCAAAAAGCTGTTAAATTTTTTTTGTTTGTTTCTCTACTTTAACAACTCAACGTATTTTACAGTTCTGGTGACCATGCATGAATATACTATTTGGCAATGTCCTGTTGTTTTCCTGCAATTACTTAACAGCCAGGCCAGTTAGCTACCTGCTAATAAAAAAATTTTTTTAATTTCACAGGCAGGCATGATTGCTATTTATTTATTTAGTATAATTTACATTTTTATTAAGTAATATACTTAATAAAAGTTGCCAAACATGTCAGAACATAAAGTAATTTAGTAATATGAGATTATCACATAGGTGAGACAAAGTAAGAAAATGGCAGCTCAGTAGTTAAGACTCATATAAAGTTAAATCCTGGATCTGCTAAGCTGCCACTGTTTGACCTTTAAGCAAACACAAAAAAAGCCAAAAAAGAATGCACAAATAATTTAACTTTTACTTAATTTACTTAATTTCTACTCTGTACTTTTTTAAATGCATGAGTATATGTAGAATAGACTGCCTGCATCGTCAGATCCCCCATTAGTAAGTACTGGACTTGATTTAAGAGCAGAGCACTTGAGGCATAGTTAAAGTTGTCTTGTAACCTGCAGGAAATATTTAACGTTTAAACGAGGAGACATTTTTATTGCCCAGACTCTTAGTCCTCCCCTTCCGCCGATTTTAAATCTGTGCTCATTGTATGTGATAAAAGACAGCAGCCTGATGTCTTAATTCAGTAGCCCCAAACCTGTGACCCCTAAAATGTCAGGGGTTTCATAATCATTAAAAAGTGAAATCAGTGATGTTCGAGTTTGAAAGCAAACAAGACATAACACTCTAACAGATCTGACAAATAATAACGTGTAAAGAAAAGTTGGACACTGTTCTAAAAATGACTGATGCTACACATCATTCTTTCTACACATAATTCTATGACAATTTCTGGTAATACTAACATAACATTGTCACATTAGCTAGCCAACTTTCAAAAAATGAATGCATACACCCAACCTAACCAAAAGATTTTACTATTTCAAGCACTCATTATTTACATGTTTTCTCTACAGACAAAGACTGCTCACTGTTATAGAATGTCACCTATTAAATGGTCTAGGTTTAAGTGCTGTGATTGTGAGGGTGAATGTCTTGGACAAACTACAGCTTTGTTGTAAAGACCCAGGCCACACTAGCTTTTAAATGAAGCTGACAAGTGTCAAGTGTGTAGTGCTTTCTGTATGTAATGAATCAGGCTATGTATTAAAAATAATATACGTACAATTCATTTACATTACATACATTTTTGCAGTTTTTCCAGTTACTTGAAATATTTTTTCCATTTGCTTATCAAATATCACTGCTGTTTTAGTTAATATTGTTGATAAGCTCTGGTTGTGTCTGTGGGTAAAACCGGTTTTCATTAAATTTCTAACAAGCTAATAAGCCAAAGCTTTATGTAAATTCCCAGATCACTTTCTTACCTTGAATAAGCAAGACAGCTAGTAGGATTTGTATATGGCTGCTGAAAGACATTTTGAGAACCTAAAACCAGACAAATAAAATCACTTACAACAGATGTGGGATTCTTTTCAGAATAACATAGTCTTTGATCAGGACAAACAAAAAGCAGGTTTGAAGTGGTGACTATAAAAAAGACCCCCAAGACCACTATCGAGGACATGAGCGGCTGGGAATGAGTGTAAATAGTCTAGAAAACACACAACACAGACATAAACAATGAACTTAAACAGCACAAATTGTTTTATAGATGCACAAACCAGACTAACAATTACATTGAAATTTTTTTTTTTTTTTTTAATAAATATCAATAAATAAGCATGTTAGTGAGATGCAGAAGTGTGGGTAGTTGATTAATAACAAAATAAAATAGCTAAATGCTTCTAACAAACAGCTAACAAGTACATAACAGCAAAAGGAATGTATTTTTTATTTTTTATTGTTTTTTCAATATTTAAATACAATAATTAAATACATTGTTAAATGGTCATTTGAAAGGTTTGCCATATTTATAAAAACCAAAAAAGTGGGGGTGAAAATCTCTTTGAAAAATCCCAAATGTTTCTGCACCCGAGCCTATTACATTCTAATATCCAAATGAAACTCACAAAGCACATAGTCTCATCAAACCCAACCATTTTCAATGTGATCCATTCTTGCTTGAAACCGACTGAGTTTTTTTTTTAATAAAGAGAACACTTTAATCCCTGTATACTGATTAAAATAATTATACCCAATCATGATAACATCCCCACTTATTAATTTACCAGTTTATCTGTAAGATGTTTCAGATGTTTTTGATTACTTCACATTCTTTCCAGAATGACGTTGTCAAAGACCCAACTTAAAATGTCTTAAAGGGATAAAACTAGAAATGAGCATTTTTCAAGTAAACAAGGTAAAACATGAAACAGTTGTGTTATTCTTAATTAACATTTCACAAACCTTTTTATTATCCAAAAAACTAAATAACTGATCATCCTTTTCTACATTTCAAAAGTGCACAGACTATACTAAAATGTTTACAAGAGAAAGCCTGTGGGCACTGATCCTGCTTTTACTGGAGGTAAGTACCAGTTTTTTAAAAGACGTTCCCCAGATTTGCAAGATTTCTAGCAAGATCATGACTCCACAAGATATGTAGCACCGGTTTATGTTATGAAACACTTCTGTTCCATCTTCTGCTCTCAAACATAATTTTGAAAGTCATGTAAGAAGCAACAGTAAAGTTTGTAAAAATGAATAGCACCTTGTAAAGTGTAAATATTCATACAACAATAGTTAGAAAACATCAAGTAAGCCCTGGTCATAGCTAGTCCTTGTGTGGCCAGCATACAGTAATTAATTATTTGTAAGTGTATGATGAGAAGAAATGGGACAATTCAGTCATCAGGAATGACAGAAGCAATGACATGACTCATTTCGATGCCCTCAGAACTATCACTACAGCTTCATTCCTACAGATCCATTTCAAAGGGCATGCACTCAAAGGTTACATTTGTGAATTCAATTACTGCAATGTGAATGAGATTAAATCAGTAAAAGGGGAAACATACTGTCTCACGTCACTGGTTCTTATTTTTGTGTACTTGTGTTTAGTTCTCCAGCTTAAAGTGGAAAAACTATTTAGTCTGTCAGCTCCTATATTTATTTTTATTTTTTTTTAATTTATCATCAATTACCATAGGTGAAATGAATGAACAAAAGGTCAAAATCCCTCAATTAGTTCAAATGGACACTAAAGGCGCATCACAATCTTTAAACCTGTTTAAATAAAAAAATAGCACTGAAGACTATATGTAGTTCTTTGTTAATCTACCCCTACACACCGAAGAAAAAAAGAAAAAACATGTTATGTCTGCATCGTGGAGTTCAACTGGCCACATTCCAGGTGTAAAGAGCTGTTGAAAACCAGCACTATTATTAGCTGTGGGATTCCAAAAAATATTATAGTGGTTGCTCTAAGCTACAGGAGCTGTGCAACGACACCTCTAGATATTTATTAAAATTGCTTGTAAAATTATTCTAAACACGAAAACTAATAAAATAATCAGTAATTTTACGATTTGTATAAAAACCCACATAACCTATAAATAACAAATGTAATTCTTCCTTTTTCCACTTTAACTGAGCGCATGGAACAACAATGGAACATGGATCTTATTGCTTTAACCACATGAAAAGATTTGGGAACATGTTTTAAGGTTTGAACACAATAATGCTTTTAAAGCTATTAAATAATAAAGCAGAGATTTACATTAGGATTGGTAAAAAGCTGGTCTTATGTAGACCTATCTACTGTACATTGAGGTAAAATGTGCACATTTTTAAAAAGCACAATTACTGACTAGTTGAAAAGTGATTATATACAATGTTTTAATGAATAATTGAGTAAATGAGTAATTTCAAAGTACAAAATTAAAGTTAAAAATGTAGCTTGTACTTTTGCAGCTGTAGACACCAACGTAGACCTCCATAAATCAGAACTCAGACAGATAACACAAATTGTAAGGCGCCAGTAATGACAGACACTAAATATTTTTTATGAGATTTGATCTAGTTGTAGCTGCAAAAGGGAATATAAACTCTTATGTTTGATGACAGGAGACATACTTTTTGCCTTTGAATGAATGGTAGCACATACAGATTATGGTGTATGAAAGATAGACATCTTGTGAGAACCAGACTACATCTGTAAAACCTGCTAGTTAGAGCTACCTCATGATAACCATCATATTCACTGTGAGACAGACAAAGGTTTTAATGTCTGTAGAGGCCCTTTTATCTTTTTTACTTGTTTTACATGAATTTCTTACATTCCAGTCTAAAGCTAGGCTTTTGCCTTAAATATATGTTTCATCGTTTGCTTAACAACCACTATATATCACAACACTAATGCTATTTATTAGACTTGCCAATTCTCTACTGACAACCAAACAATGGCAGTTAGAGGGCCCATGACTGGTAAAGAAAAGAACATCACCATCTGCTTTTAAATGTAAAGATTACATTTAGTGTGAAGAAATGTTCATAAAATTACTAAAAAATCCAACCACATTATTCTGGTCTCTGCAAGCTCGGTTCCACCAGGAAACTATTGGCATAAGGAAATAATACGCTGGACAGTCTGCAAATCCATCTTAGACATAGCCAAGGTTTAAACCCAGACCTCAGTGGATGTGAACTAGCGTAATAGCTTGCTGCACCATGAGAGAGCCCTCACAAATTGTCACAAAAGCTTAAATGCATGTATATTTTTATGCAACTAAAAACACTTAGTTACTTCCAGGCATATTATAGAACACTGGTCCAGAAGGTTGGCTCAAAGAAGCACCGGGACTTGTACCTGCTGTTTAATTAATTAGGAGTTGCAGGAAGAAAGGTGTTAGTGTCCACACTCATTCAGTTTACACCACAATGGACTTAAAGGCTAGAAAGAAAGAATCCCTGCTTTGAAATCAGTTCCCAAAAGTTTACCTAAAGTTTGTTGCTAATATCACATTGAAAACAGAGTTTGTGGTCAGATTAAAAAATGGCCACAAAGACCAGAGGTATGTTCATAGGAGAAAGGTAAGGACATTTGTTCCCAACAACACTGTAATTACTGCTTCAATTAAGCTTTCACAAGAGTCTTTCCTAGGTACTGACCTTAACTCAACTGAGAATGTGGACTCAGTGGAGGTGAACTAGCTTAATAGACAGGTGCAGGATCCGAGAGCCGTCACAAAAGCTTAAATGTATGTATATTGTAATACAAATGTACAAAAATGCAGTCAACCTGGTTACTGTAAGGACGCCAGTATAACAACTGCCAAACATAAGACACAATTTTTAACTGCAATATTAGTACAGTACTAAAAGTGGAAAATCAGATTATGTTTATTCTTCTTAAATGAGAGCTAGATGTGTTCGAGAAAGCTGTGCCCTATAGGTACTTGCAGCTGGTAGTATGACAAATTAAGCTGTGGTGGCTGAGTGTTAATATCAACACCAAATCAATGTGTAATGCAATAAAAAAAATTAAATGTACACATATTGCTTTCATTTCAAAATATATTATCTGCATGTTTCAGACCTGAAATTAAACAAAACACTTAATGGTCCGACATGTGATTATTAGGGGGAAATGAAACCACTTAACCAATTACATTATCATATCACTGAGTGCAAAATAGTTGTCATTTAAAGAAAATCACAGGTTTTAATTTGCAGACTGGATATACAGGAGGAAACACAAAGTCATTGCTTAATAAAGGAATAGACAAGAAAATAGCACCTACAGTGCATACAGTCTATACAACATACACTTTTGGTCCCCTTCTCCATGTGGGCGTAGTTGAGAGCAGGATTATGAACTGGAAACTTAATATTATTCTCAATTGAGCTATAAAAGGCACGATCCGTCACGATCCATGTGTTTTCATTAGGTTAACAGTTATTACATTATAGATATAATGATCCTCCCCAACATCACCGTCCTCGTTAGTGGTAAAAGAGAGTCTATTCCATAAACAATGGAGCAAAACGGTTCGTTACAAGGCATCCCACACTCTCACCTTAAGGCTATAACCAAATAACCTACCTGCATATTTTTGGTCTTAGAATTAAACCAGAGCATCTAAAACTTAGCTTACATGGAGAAGACATGCGGTACTCCATACAGACAGTAACTAGCACTGAATCTCGAACCCAGGGCCAAAAACATTCATTTTTGTATTAAAATGAGTTTGTATAAATAGATATTAGGTTTTTTTTAAGGAACGTTTAACAAATGCTCTTAAGTACACGGTATTACTGTAAACATTAACTTTACCGATAAAAGGTAAAATCTCCGGATTCAAGCTAGTAATTAAATAAGGTGGTCACTGTGTATATTCACCGCTAGCATGCACCACTAGCCACATAATTAAAGATTTAAACCTGAATACAAATTTAGTCAGCCTAAAACACCTTTCGACTGTGTCTAAATTGGCATATAATAAACATTAATACTTTTTATGTTTCATGGTGTTACAATGTTAAAACTAGGCGTTATTCAGGTAAAATGATAGTTGGAAAGCTCTTACCTGTAACCGTTTTCCTTGCTGAGGTACTGTGTGCGCGCGTGAGGACTCTGCACGAGCTGAATCAGTAGCGCGCATTGCTCATCCTATTATACAAGCGGTACACCAACTTTATTTAGTCTCGTACCCTGAGATGTTCCACCACCGCCCCTCCTCCCCCTGCACCCTTTCTAGTCTTTTATACACACGTACACAGGTGCACTTAGTGCCATTCTATATGTACTAAAATAAAACGTTTACATACACACGTTAAGGGAAAGTATGCCTGGGCGTTCTTGTGATTTTAATTATTTTTACAGCTAAATTAATGAAGCACACGACCTAGTTATTCCTAAAATGTTACTGTCCACACTCATTCAGTTTACATAACCATTGACTTGGAGGCTACAAGGGAAGACTGGTCCAAAATCAGTACCCAAAAGTTTACCCGAGATTGGTTGCTAGTAACACTTAATGAAAACAGGGTTTGTGTGCAGAAAAAAATGGCCAGTGACCAGATGTATGCATGTAGGAGAAAATGTAAAACACTGGATCCCTGAATTAAAGTCAAGCATGGTAGTATCTGCTAGAGTTGTTTGGCTGCCAGTTTAACTGGTGCATTGCACAAGGTACAACTAAATACAGTATTGACTACTGCACATTCTTAAACCCCAATGAAACTTACACATTGTACAAGGTAAACCTAGGTTTAAGGTTGAAAATTGACCACAGAATATCAAATTATTTCATTGCAACACTGAACCCTATAAAATAGAACATTGATGGATGCAATTTGGTGTTCCAAAATGGCAATGGACAAAAAGACATCAATATTGATTCTGGAATGGTTTAATCAGGCTACAATTAAGCTTTCATAAGTGTTACTCCTATTGCTATTATTATCTGAGAAATTGCGGTTAAATAAGTTCAAGAAAAACCACCAAAAACTTTGCGTTTACTATTTTATTATTATTGGCAGCCTACAGCACTTAAAAGCATTTTTCAGTAATTTTAAATTATATATATTAAACATATACAATGCATTATTCATCTATTAGCTGTACAGTGTACAGGCAGTGATAGCTCAGTGGTTAAGGTACTGGACTAGTAAACAGAAGGTTGCCGGCTCAAGCCCTGCCATCACCAAGTTGCCACTGTTGGGTCCCTGAGCAAGGCCCTTAACCCTCAATTGCTCATTGTGTTCAGCTCATCGTGTAAGTCGCTTTGGATCAAAAGCGTCTGCTAAATGCTGAAAATGTAAATGTACAGCTGCCTGAAATAAATTTTATTATTTAGTTGCATGTATTATTCATCACATTAAATGTGCTGAGAGAATCCTGACAAGTTATTTAATATATTATTTATTAGGAGTTATTTAATATTATTAAGAGTTTTTTGGGCACATAGCAAACCGTTGAGTTAAAATTTTTGGGGTAAGTATACCCTGAAAACACTAACTGCCTCATGATTTTCATTTTCATGTTTTACCTCTACTTTATCCTCATCAGGGTCACGGTGCGACCAATTTCCCCAGAATCACGCAATGCAGTAACACACTCAGGACAGGACATAATCACCAGACTCAGACATAATGGGCTAGTGTAATTTACCGCTGTGCCACCAGAGCACCTATGACTACTTCTGATCTTTACAAACACATTACAAAGAAAAAACAAAAAAGCCAAAGCTATCCAAATAACTTTATTAAAACTGCAACTAAAATTGCACAAATCAGGCACAGAACTACCTTCAAACAAGAATGCTTGTGCAAAAGTAGAATAGACAAAAGTGAGGTTAAGTTAGAACCAGAGGAAAACAGTAGAGATGCTAGCTGAACTTTGAATGATTTGACCTGCGGTGTCCTTTACTAAATGCTTTTAGTAACAAAAAAATTAAACATACTAAACACTGGCCTTGATTTCTACATTTGTAATGTAAACTACTCTTATGCAAATGCCCTACTGTAAAAAGATACAGTATAATAAACTGCAAAACTGTAACAAAACTTGAATTACAACTTAATTCCACTATACATGGCTTGCAACGCTCAGAAACACCTGAAACGATTTACAAACATTACTTTTGTGTTGCACCAATTTGCTTAATGAGAAGAAGCACTAACTCCTCAATTTTAGTGATCTGAAAAAGGAAAAAAAATATTAATTACTACAAATTGTAAAAACAAAAAATAAAATCTTAAAAAGGAAACAATTTCACCTTTTGTTCAAGAACAGCACAGCAGCAGGAAGTGGGAGCTAGGGAGACAAATTAGTGGTTTGAACAAGGTTGGAACTAAAGTTATCAAATAGACACAAATGTCATCAAATACAATCACTATGAACCAGACCTGAAAACTAACAGTAGATATGGGCACTGCTATGTATTTAAAATATTTGAACTGTTGTCATTTGGAAGGATGGATAAGACCCAAAAAAACAACATTTAACTGCATATACTTCGTATATTTAACTAACTATCATTCTTGCGCCCTGCACTTATTTATTAGGATTTTAACGTCATGTTTTACACACTTTGGTTACATTCATGACAGGACGGGTATTTACTCATTACACAAGATTCATCAGTTCAAGTTTAATGTCAAACACAGTCATGGACAGTTTTGTATCTCCAATTTACCTCACTTGCATGTCTTTGGATTGTGGGAGGAAACCAGAGCTCTCGGAGGAAACCCACACAGACACAGGGAGAACATGCAAACTCCAAACAGAAAGGACCCAGACCACTCTATCTGGGAATCAAACCCAGGACCATCGAGCCACCTGTGCCCAGCATTTTTCAAGACTCATAAACGTGAACTCTTGAATGCATGTTAAAAGTAGTTTTTATTGCAGGCACTCTTTTCACTGTTATTTAAGTAGGTGTGTATTTATTGCACATTTAAAAGGGTATGTTTGGGATTTTACAGTGGGGTCAAAAGCATCTGTCTTTATTTATATCCTGATAATACAATATTTATATAACTACATATACATTATGCACAAAATTACTACCTGACAGCTAAAGACATACCTGTATCTTGATGTTGAGGTTCAGGTTTCTGTGTGTCTGCAGGTAAATTGTGACCTGTGTCGGTGCCACCAGCTTGCGTCGTTCCTTGTGCAAGTGCCTGAGTGTTCAGGGTCATCATTTCCATGCTAGACCTGTTGGGACCTATCTGCAGAGCCTCCATAATAATAGAGCTGATGTTGCAGCCTCCCTGGCCTAGGTGCTGGGTCACATTTAGTAAGTTAAATGTGCCATCAAAAACCTGGACAGAGGCCAGTAGCTTGCCACTAAGCTGAACACTAAAGAGCTCCAGGATCTCAGGTGGCCACACAGTCGGAAAGTATTCTTTACCTACACAAAAGGAGAATAACAATTTAATCAGGTGTGATCTTTGAAGGCAAAATGTAAATAAAGATGTATTTTATTACTAACAAATGAAACATAACTGCATTATTAGCAGTCCTACCTGAAAGGGCACACCTTGCTATGTGAAATGGGTGCTGCAGAAGCTCTTTTGGGATGGGCAAGAGGCTAGAGAAAGGAACCCTTTCAACATTTCCATAATCGGCATAAATCACACTGGCATGTGTGCTTGTTGTGTCCAGTACAACAGCTCTGTACCAATTTTTATCACCTGTATAAGATATTTTAGACCCAGTTATTAAATACAAAGCAGTAGAAAGAATTTACCTCAGCAACAGAATTCCCATAATTCTTTCCTTTAACATTACAGTTTAAGAGTGAAGTTACATGCTGAAAGTATGTAATTACTTTAAACCAAACATGAAATTATCAGCTCAAAACAGATTTCCACATTGCCCAGATCTCAGTGGTGGTGGGCTAGCCTAATATACAGCTGCAACTCCAAGGAGCGCCCCGTTCAACATGGTTATGTTTTAAATAAAATCAATGTCTGTGTTTTTGTTCATAATTTTAGGTAAGCTACAACAATAGCGTCAACCTAGATATAAAAACTCCCCCATGTAACCCAAGTTTAGAGCTCTCAAAAAAGCATATTTTTATTTAGTGTAGCAATAATAAAGTAAGCAGAAGTGATTCAGTGTAGGGCGCTCAGGTAGCGCAGAATGTGTGATAAGTCGCTAGCACATCAGCGCTAGGTTCGAGTCTCGGCTCTGCTACTGGTCGGCTGGGCCTCTAGCCATAATTGACTAATGCCTGCAGCAGACAAAATTAGCTGCCAGTCTGCTAGGGTGGGAAATGACAGGATGTAACAAAGGCGTGGGGTAAGGATCCTGGTTTAGGAGTGCTGAGGTCGGGGCATGGCTTTCCATGTGCGAAGTCGGCCTCACGTGTAAACCCACCAAGGTGTAAGTGTTTAAGAAGGGATCAGTAGACAGTGGACTGTCAGTCACCCCCTCCTTGGGCACCACTAGGGGTCCCCAGCAGCAAATTGACTATGCTAAATTGGGAGAAAAAGGGGGGAAAATGCAAAAAAAAAAAAAAAAAAAAACCTGAAATGATTGTGGTCCAGTTACATTTAAACAGGAATATAGTTTTACAACTATGATTGCATTTTTAATTAGACCTAGTATAAAAGTGTTCTAAGCATGAAGGCTCACCTGCCAGTCAATCATATATGAGCATTTTCTGTGATCTAAGCATAAGAGTTGCTAAATGTAATAATAACTGTTAATGTCAGGGTGCAAGCAACCTGAAAACTGGGCACAGCAGGCTGCTCCAGGTGATGGAATGCTCATGTTAAGCACAGTCTGTCTGCTGCAGTAGCTCGCCACCTCGTTCATGACAGTCTGCAAGCCCTCTGTGTCTGCTGGAGGAGGCACAAAATAACCTGGAATATATACTACACTGTGCCTATATTTAGCAGTCAGGCCTGTTTATCATTTATGTTCAGTAACTGTTTCTAAATTTACCCAGGAAAAGGGTGGGTATATTCTGGACTGCAAGCAGGCCAGTCTAGCACGTGCACACTTTTACTAAGAAACCACACACTTATTCACTTACCCACATATGTTTAACAATTTAAGGCATTCACATGGTTGTTACCAGACACTCTGTACAGTTAAAAAATTGGGAGGGAGCAAAAGGGTAGATGGATGGATGATGGTTTTTCCACCCTGTTACCTTGATATGGAACACTTACTTTTGTTTCAACATTATATTTTACTTTATCTAGTAGCAGAATTGTCAGGAATGTGATCCAACATTCAAGACCAAGACCCAGTAATTTAAACTGTTATGAAAGAGCAAGTGAAAACATTCACACCTTTTTTAGGATTCATCACATAGAAGAGACTTGGGCTGGTCGCTGCTGCCACTTGTGGCTGAAAGGTCTCATTGCAAGGCAACTCCACACTCTTCCAATCCAAAGTGAATGAAGAAGCTGTGGGTAGGATAAATCATGAAACCACTGAATAAGTGCACTGTTTTGAAAATACTCTTGTCTGTTGACAATCAAGCTTTTCATTAGAGTGTAAACCAGGGGTGCATGGCTCTGGTCCTAGGGGTCTGGGTCTGCTGGCTTGTTTTTTTGTATGTTAAGTCATGTGGGAATTGTGAGAAATTGTGAGAATCAGCTTTTCCAAGAGTCTAAAACGCTTATTGTTAAAAAAGCTTAACGTGGTTTTAAACTTCTTTATTTCTTAGTAATATTATAAGTCAAGTTTTGTTCATGTTAAGAGTTGTTTGTACTGCCTGAGTCACCTTTACTATGTCATCTCAAACAGTTCGTCTGATTGGAGGCGCTTTGAAAAGGTCAGCGGCACACATCTAAGTACTTCAAATAATTTATCTACACAAGTGAGTACTAATTAATTGTTTAATCATATTTTAATTGCTTCTTCTGTGTTTTATTTTAAACACCAGTCAGTTGTTTTTATGTAGCTTTTTAATCCTCCCAAAGCTGAAACCTGTAGGTTTGAGACCATTCTGACAATGCCATTCCTGTTGGACTGCTGGATATGATGGGAATCTGCAGTGTTCGCACTCACAAAGCCCAGACACTAACCATTAAACTCTATCCCACCATATACTAAACTTAAGAATGATGAACTCTAATTACTTTATGCTTTTTATTTTGTTATATTATTTAAAAATGTACTCTAGATCAAGCAAGGAGGATGGGTAACTATTAAGTCTGGTTCCTATTAGGGTTCTTCCTTATATTTAAGGTGTTTTTTTCTACGCCACTGTTGCTCTTAGCTTACTCATTAGGTTTTGTGGACCTGGAATCTGTTAAGTTGCTCTTTTTTCCCTTGTGGCTGCTGTATTTAGGGTTTGCCACAGTGAACCTGGTCTGCATACTAGACTTGACACAGTTTTTATGCCGACTACCCTTCCTGATGCAACCCACCTATTCGAAGTGCAATACAAATTCAATTGACTTGATTAAATGCATGATTAAGTGCAATAAAATATTTTATCAAATATGAAGGATAACAGATGAATTATAGTTGCAATTTTGTCATAATTAAAAAGATCCAACAATAACTAACTTGTGTTTTATGAAACTTATGAGTTCACTGTAATCCAGATTTAACATAGTAAGTGCTTACTTGACAGGTTTGCTTGTGGTGAGGCAGGACTTTGTCCATTGCTGTTGGGTGGCTGCTCAGTAAGTGATGAGTCAATAGCAGGGACACAAGTGTACCCAGGAGGTGTTACTACCAGTTCAGTGGTTCCAGCTGTTTGTGTAGCAGGTACATTCACCTGTCCTAAGGGTTTGGCAAGATGTTCCGAGATGAGCATGGTAGCCATGTTGTGGCCGTTGCTCTCCAGCTCTACTCCGTAACCCCTCTCAGTAATGGAAAGCACTCTGCCACTGAGCTGCCTCCCTACACACAGTGACTGAAACTTGCATACTGCATCTTTGCTCCATGTTTCCCCCAAAGGCTCAATTCCTGTAGTGAAGAAAAGACATAACAGTACTGATGTTCAATTTTTCTCTAAAGTTCTCTTTGAAAATGGCTGTAAACTTTGTCGGCTATTTTCCTCTTTTGTGAGATAAACCTGAGCCACACTAAAACATCACAGTACTAATTTATGTTTTAACACAACATTTTTTATTTTACTGGCTAGTGAAGTTAAAAAAAATCCTGATGTGATGAAATAAATGCTTTATCAGCAGTGAGCAAGGTAAGGATTTTATTCGTTATTGAACCACACTGTAAAAATGATGATGACAATTTCTATGCAGAAAATGTGACATGAATTAGACAAATAAGATAGGCGGAAGGGAACAACTCTTTTATAAGTCATTACTAACTTGTTAAATGTGTCCACAAGGGTGAACTACTACATTTCCTTTTTATCAACTACTTTATCCTGGTAAGGGTTGTGGTGGTTCTGGTTCTATCTGGAATTACTGGGTGCACCCAGGTCTCAGCAGCAGTGGGCTAGCATAACAGACCACTGCACCATCCCAAGTGTGCAATGGCGATTTCTGGTTTAATCTCCAACATCAATTCCAGTCTCACTATGTCTACTTTGCAAACAGATGTAACAACCGAAATGACTTCTCGAAATGTCAAATCTCATGTCTGCTTCCAGCAGAACAGGCACCTATATGGTGACTGGCTCATCCAAAGGGTGGGAATGCTGGAATCGATTTCTCATAACTACTGCTGGCTGGTCAATGGCACCTGCACAAAGATAGGGGATTGTGGAGAGTGCTGAATGACACTCTGTGCTCAACACAAATCTCCATATGAACCCGCCTAGTGCAGATGGGGTAAAAAAAGCTAAAAAAAAAAAAAAAAAAAAGCTACTGCACGTGTCGAAGTTGTTGTCGAAGCACGTGTGTTGGTGCGGCCCTCCTTGGTCAGGAGTGGAGGTCAGCAGCAGTAGAGGTAGCAAAATGCGATTGAGTAATTGGTCTAAATTGGGAGGAAAATTAGGGAAAGAAAATCATAGAATGTAGATGGCCTTGCATATAGTTAAACTACATACAAACAAAGAAAAACATACCAGCAAGCCAGCAGCGTATAGCTTGGAAAGGAAGTTTTAGTAGGCTGGAATTGATAGCTCTCAGATCGGACGCCTCAATTTCAGAAGTGTTTCCAAAATCTCCAAAGTAGACTTTAGCATTTCCATTGTCCTCAACACTCTCCACAATGCCCCTGTACCAGCTCCCATCTGCTTACACAGAAACCAGTTAAAATAAGTACAATTCCATAATCATGGAACTTCAGTTCACCAAATGGAAAACTTTGAAATTTAAAACACTGCACTAATCATGTAAAAGTAGAGAAGCCAGGTGAGCCTTTTTTGTCTGACCACTATAAAGAGCGCAGCATGGCTCTCCAACAGCAGGACTGAAAGGAGCTCCCTCAGTCGCACAGTGTTTAGCCAGAGCAGAGGAAAGCTCTGCCAGAGCCTGGATATCTGTCAAAAACAAATGAACAAAGATTGTTCTTACTACATCTCAACAAAAGCAACATGACACACTTTGTGAAAAAGCACAACAGATGATCAAACCTTCTGCAATGTAGTTATAGCAGTAGAATTCGCCAGGGTTTTCAAGTACACTAACCACTAGCACCACCTTCTGGCCATCAGTGGGAAGTTCAGCACAAGTCCACTCCAATTTGTCTGCTGCGTTCACACCAGCAGTTAGGAAAGAACCAAATAAAATAAATATAAATTTAAGATCTGATAACTGATAGCTTTATCATGATACACAGGATTAGGATACTGTACAAGGTGGTGTTGTTTTTTTTTTTACTTTCACTCTAAATATTTGTACCAATTTTATAGAATGACAAGAATATGAACTAGACAAAAAAATAAGTAAACTAAGAAATTATTTTGCAGCATTAAATATATTGTAGCAAATTGTCACTTCTACTGCTCAACAATAAAGGTATTTTCTTAAATTACATGGGAAATAGTTGCACAATGGAGAAATACGGTATATCCTGGGGGAAAAGTCCAGAAAATGAACAAAAAGCAAAAAAGTTGTATGGGAAAGCAGATACACCGATCAGCCATAACATTAAAACCAGCTCCTTGTTTCTACACTCACTGTCTATTTTATCAGCTCCACTTACCATATAGAAGCACTTTGTAGTTCTACAATTACTGACTGTAGTCCATCTGTTTCTCTGCATGCTTTGTTAGCCACCTTTTATGCTGTTCTTCAAATGGTCAAAGGTCCAAAGGACCACTACAAAGTAGGTATTATTTGGGTGGTGGATCATTCTCAGCACTGCAGTGACACTGACATGGTGGTGGTGTGTTAGTGTGTGTTGTGCTGGTATGAGTGGATCAGACACAGAAGCGCAGCGTCCTGTGACCACTGATGAAGGTCTAGATGATGATGAGTATCTAAGAGTGGACAGTGAGTGGACACGGTATTTAAAAACTCCAGCAGCGCTGCTGTGCCTGATCCACCCATAATCCAGCACAACACACACTAACACACCACCACGTCAGTGTCACTGCAGTGCTGAAAATGATCCACCACCTAAATAATACCTACTCTGTGGTGGTCCTGACAATTGAAGAACAGCATAAAAGGGGGCTAACAAAGCATGCAGAGAAACAGATGGACTACAGTCAGTAATTGTAGAACTACAAAGTGCTTCTATATGGTAAGTGAAGCTGATAAAATAGACAGTAAGTGTAGAAACAAGGTGGTGGTTTTAATGTTACGGTTGATGGGTGTATACAGCAGTTACAACAGGGCAGTGGTAGTTTAACGGTTAAGGCACTGGACTAGTGATCAGAAGGTTGCTGGTTGAAGCTGCGACACTGCCAAGTTGCCACTGGGCCCTGAGCAAAGCTCTTAACCCTAGGTTGCCAGAATTGTTTCCATTATATATGTAAATTACTTTTTTTAGCGACTGGTAAATGCCATAAATGTACACCACATCATAAAATGAGATAGTTTCAAATCATGTGCAGTTATAATCTGATAATGTTTGCTTGTGTAGGGGTGGACCAATTTATACAATAAAATGAGGGATTCATTATGGATTTTACCATTTTTTCTAACCGACAGCCAATAGCTAATTATTAGTCTCCAGTTAAGTGATAGACAGGTGTATAGCATGTCATTACAACTCACACCTCACAATGTTTTATATTAACAGCTGACTTTCTAAACAAAGTTCATTCATAGTATTAGACAAAAAGCAAACTAAAGACGGCTATGTTTGCTAACTTACACATAAATCACCCTTTACTTAACCTGCAAACACTGCACTAACAACGCTGCCTACATATGCAGCTATTTACAAAACACAACATGGAGGTTCCATGGAAACACCAAATAACAATCATCTTACTACAGTTCAGACTAGAGTCAAATTTTCTCTAAATAATCATCTTTTTTTGTACTTACCACTTTGAGGAGCTTCCTCTTCTTCTATTTCCACCTCCCCTACAGCTGCATAGCCAGAAGCAACCAGTAGATCTGATACATTAGTCTGAGGATCACTAGACTCATCAACCATAGATATCAAAGCCATTCCACCCCTCGCTCCAAGAATTTCCACTCGGATGAAGCGGTTGCAGATTAACTGTTTTAGCACCATTACTACATCCTCTGACCATCCATCTGTGGTTGGCTTTATATCTGGCAACGCAAAGAAAAAAACGAAAAAAATTTAGTACAATTATTACTTGTACTAGGGTAGTATTAGTGATTTTATTGTCAATTTTTTTCTCTTTAATAAACAAAAAAAACTTAACACAGAGCTCAGAAAAAATCCTGATAACAGAAAAGAGCACTTTTATTAGTCACATCTACTGCTAACAGGTGTATAAAATTAATTATAGAAACAAAGCCAGCTTTACCTGCTAGAGCACATGGAATGGCTTGAGTTGCCAAAGATAACAGCTCCACACTTAAAGGACGCAAGTGACTTAACATCACCTCTTCAGAGTTCCCAAAGTCTATATAACCTACACACACATGAGTCTTTGAAGAATATGCCAGTATTTTTGCTCTATACCACTGGTTGTCCTCTGTAATACAAACAGAAAAAACAATCATACATGATTAAACATTGCCCCAATATTAATCACCCACAAAACTATTCCAAAACCACAAACAATTTGGGATTAGGCTTGGTCTCACCTGAGAAGAGAGCACAGCAGACAGTTCCAGGAGCAGGTCTGAAGTTCTCACTGGCCTGCGTTTTAGTACAGTGGTCTCTCAGACGATTCTGTAACTGCTGAATTATACCTGCACCACAGTCCGGAAAAATATTTGTCTGCTTAACATAATGACTAGGACTGAAATAAAAAGTTATCATGACCATAGTGACCGAACTCTATATTAACTTAAGTATTACCAGATAATTAGACATATACTAAAATAACGAATTACATTATTGTATAGGAAGTCATTATTTTTTTTAGACTAGGGATGCAATGTTGCCAATTTCCTTTATAAAATTACCGATACAGATTTCCTTAATTACCGATAACCAACAAGCTTACAGCACATTAAAATATAAAATATCACAGTTTCAGATCAACACAATCATATTTCATTTAATGAAAAACGGTGTAACATTGTGAACATAGCACTACTGTAACTACTAAAATAACCAACAATTCTAGTACTAAACACAGTATATGCCAATATGCTGGTGTTTCAAAAGTTTGCTGCAGAATCAAACACAAACATACAGTGTATCACAAAAGTGAGTACACCCCTCACATTTCTGCAAATATTTTATTATATCTTTTCATGGGACAACACTATAGAACAAAAACTTGGATATAACTTAGAGTAGTCAGTGTACAGCTTGTATAGCAGTGTAGATTTACTGTCTTCTGAAAATAACTCAACACACAGCCATTAATGTCTAAATGGCTGGCAACGTAAGTGAGTACACCCCACAGTGAACATGTCCAAATTGTGCCCAAAGTGTCAATATTTTGTGTGACCACCATTATTATCCAGCACTGCCTTAACCCTCCTGGGCATGGAATTCACCAGAGCTGCACAGGTTGCTACTGGAATCCTCTTCCACTCCTCCATGATGACATCACGGAGCTGGTGGATGTTAGACACCTTGAACTCCTCCACCTTCCACTTGAGGATGCGCCACAGGTGCTCAATTGGGTTTAGTCCATCACCTTTACCTTCAGCTTCCTCAGCAAGGCAGTTGTCATCTTGGAGGTTGTGTTTGGGGTCGTTATCCTGTTGGAAAACTGCCATGAGGCCCAGTTTTCGAAGGGAGGGGATCATGCTCTGTTTCAGAATGTCACAGTACATGTTGGAATTCATGTTTCCCTCAATGAACTGCAGCTCCCCAGTGCCAGCAACACTCATGCAGCCCAAGACCATGATGCTACCACCACCATGCTTGACTGTAGGCAAGATACAGTTGTCTTGGTACTTCTCACCAGGGCGCCGCCACACATGCTGGACACCATCTGAGCCAAACAAGTTTATCTTGGTCTCGTCAGACCACAGGGCATTCCAGTAATCCATGTTCTTGGACTGCTTGTCTTCAGCAAACTGTTTGCGGGCTTTCTTGTGCGTCAGCTCCCTTCTGGGATGACGACCATGCAGACCGAGTTGATGCAGTGTGCGGCGTATGGTCTGAGCACTGACAGGCTGACCTCCCACGTCTTCAACCTCTGCAGCAATGCTGGCAGCACTCATGTGTCTATTTTTTAAAGCCAACCTCTGGATATGACGCCGAACACGTGGACTCAACTTCTTTGGTCAACCCTGGCGAAGCCTGTTCCGAGTGGAACCTGTCCTGGAAAACCACTGTATGACCTTGGTCACCATGCTGTAGCTCAGTTTTAGGGTGTTAGCAATCTTCTTATAGCCCAGGCCATCTTTGTGGAGAGCAACAATTCTATTTCTCACATCCTCAGAGAGTTCTTTGCCATGAGGTGCCATGTTGAATATCCAGTGGCCAGTATGAGAGAATTGTACCCAAAACACCAAATTTAACAGCCCTGCTCCCCATTTACACCTGGGACCTTGACACATGACACCAGGGAGGGACAACGACACATTTGGGCACAATTTGGACATGTTCACTGTGGGGTGTACTCACTTATGTTGCCAGCTATTTAGACATTAATGGCTGTGTGTTGAGTTATTTTTAGAAGACAGTAAATCTACACTGCTATACAAGCTGTACACTGACTACTCTAAGTTATATCCAAGTTTCATGTCTATAGTGTTGTCCCATGAAAAGATATAATGAAATATTTGCAGAAATGTGAGGGGTGTACTCACTTTTGTGATACACTGTATTTAAATTTACAAAATTAAGTAGGGATTTTAACGATTAACCAGTAAAATGACAATGGACAAAGTTATTATTCAAAAACTACCGTCAGCTAAAAGTTTCAATTAATTTCCAGTACAACTTTGTAAACATTATAAGGCTCTCATTGACTTGTTTGGACGCAAAGTACTCACTTGCATTCTCCAGCTTTTGGCAGATGATCTCTGAAGGGGACTGAAGGTGGGTAACAATAGCTGTGAAGGTGTCACCCACCCTTTGGCTCAACGGTTCTGGTGGCTGAGCCTCAATATTCTCAATTTTTCCACCAGACAAACATTTGAAGTTCTCAAATGATGCATTCATCAAAGAATCTTAAGAAAAACAACGAATTATTGAATTAGATGTTGCATTTAAACACTATAATAAGCGGTCCTAATTACACAAACAACTTACTGATATCTGGCTTAGTCTGGGGTGAAGCAGGGATCACATCTTGCATGGCATAACCCTGGTCAATTAGAAAAGTACTCAGGTTCTTACCTGTGAACAAATTAAACCGTATGCTTATGAACTGTGCTTTTCATTCAATAATCATTTTAACCCAATTTAAACACTACACCAAAAATATAATTACTAAATTTAACTGAATATAATGCATCAGTAGATAATTTGAGAATTTGGTGATTTAGAGATGGTGAAAATAGTTAATGAAGGTTCTTCAAAAATCTTAAAAATGACACTTAAATAATATTTTACATCACATTTTAGGCATTTTAGAGACGCTTTTATCCAAAGCGCCTAACAGTACTGTGACAGTATATTGTCTAAGCAATTAAAGGTTAAGGGCCTTGCTCACGGGCCCAACAGTGCCAACCTGGCAGTGGTGGGGCTTCAACAAGAAATCTTTCGATTACTAGTCCAGTACTTTAACAGCCAGGCTACAACTGCCCTGGCCCTTTGGAATACATTGCCAACATATTGCAAATCGTTGTATTTCTATTTTCAAAGAAAACAAATTAAATAACATACCAAGTGTGAGAGGAGCATCTACAGCAAGAACCGTGTCGTCATTTAAAAAATCCAACACAGTGAAAGTCAAATTCTTTCCAGCAACGAGCTGTCTAACTGCAATGCAACATTCACCCGTCCAACTGCTTGTGACTGCCGTTACTCCAGCAACACTGCACTGTAAAGCCTGCCAGGATTGGGTAAAAACATGAAAGATCTGGCAAATGTTGCAATTCTATAAGTATTTAAACTAGGCCAAGAAATAAATGGGGGGGAAACCTACACATGGTGGTGCAGGGTTAATATTCTCTGCCAGAGGATGAAGCTGGTTCAATGCAACAACTTCTTCATTTCCATAGTCTATGTAGAGAATGTTTGCCGTGTGAAGATCCAAATTCACAGCCTCCACTTTACCTCTGTACCAGTTCTAAAGTCAGATAATCATGATTATTGAATCATGAAGTTTCTTTTTTAATATTAAGCTGAGCACTTGAGTGGTGCAGCGTTAAAACATTCTAGCACACAAAAGCTGACATCTCAAACTCCGGTTCGAATTTGAGCTCTTCTACAGACAGGCCTGATGCCTATACAGATAATTGGCTTGCAAAATAGAATTGCCACAATTATGACCTCTGCTAGCTGATCGATGGCACCTGAGAGGGGGGATAATAGAGGTCTGTGTATGACTTTCCATAAATAAAAATGGATTTCCATATGAACCCGCCTTGGGCAGCTGAAAAACATTCGACTGCTGCACATGTATCTGAATGTACGTAGTAGTCATGACTCTTCTTGGTCAGAAGTGGTCAGCAGCAGTAGAGAAAGCAAAATGCAGCCAGAAACAAAATAAATAAGCCTGTATGTATCAGTGTTGTGCTCCAGGAACATTCACATAGGCTGTGTCAGGACCATCATAACCCTGTTAGCTCTTGCATGTACAATAAAGTAATTAACCTGATCAAGAGAGAATTTAACAGCACAGATTTCCCCCATTTCAGGCTTGTACTCCACTGCATACAAACTACTGTAACACTTCTGTAGCTCCATGGTAATGTGTTTCAAGTTCTCAGTGTTCTCCACTGTCTGGAGTTGAATGAAGAACTTCCCAGGATTCTTTAGCTCCACCACAGAGCCCTGAAAGCAAAGCAGAAAGGGTTCGTTAGCAATGACAAGCTTTACAGTAAACACAAGACCCTACTTTAAAACATACCTGCAATTTATCTTCCTTGGAGATGTTATGCTTATGTAAATCTCCCAGGAAAATTCTCCTTGGCTGTAAAAATAAAGGAATACATTAATTTCACACAAAATTCTTTCCTGTTGTTAGTAGATGTTAATGATGGCACAATAGAAAAAAAAAGTACCTTAGGTTCTGATACAGTGGACTCGTTATCACAAGGCAAGGTCGACTCTTTTGGTTTATTGCTGATTCAAAAAATAATAAGATCCATTAAATTCATATTAAATTAATTTTTTAATAATTACAATAAAAATCCATTTAAAAATAAATACTTTATAATGTTTTCTGGAGCACATGGTTTACATATATGCCGATGGGCCTTCCAGTCTTCAGTCTGACAGGCTACAGAGCAGTAACAGGTCTTTTTGCAGCGGGTGCATCTGAGATTTCCTAAATCAAACACATCAAAATACCCAAACCACAGATACAAAGCTCCAGCAATTCAAATGGTAATAACACCTGTAAAAGACATTTGTAGAAATCTTCAAAACCCACCTTGCTTACTGCAGTAATTGCACAGCTTCACTGTCAGTGATGCAGGAGACATGAGTGAGGCTCTCTAAAAGCAAAACACATTCTTTCAGAAAAACAAATCCTGTTTAGTCCCAATTTGGAAAAACAAATCCCAATTTAGTCCATTATATATTGTGCATAGATAAAATGTCACTAGATACATACACCACCATTTTCCATCGCTGCCACCAAATCATTCTCATTTCTGCCAGCTTCAGCTTTAAAAGCTAAATCACAAGCACTAAAATGTTACTAATCATTCAAGGAGCACGACAGGATGAGCACAAATTTATTCCAAGTTCTGCAGCATACCGTCTAAACTGCCAATCATCAGAGAGCGCTCTTGAGAGGTTCCATGATTATTAAACACAGGGATCTGGTTGCTTGGGGTCACTAAACCAGGACCAGTTGCAGGTCTTCTGAGTGGCAGATTTGGTCTAACCTGCGATGCTGAAAAAGCACTGTTCATTATGTGTGTTGCACTGTTCTGTTGGGAAGAATACAAACATAAATAGGTACACAGGGAAATGTTCCAGTTTTTTATCAGTCAATAAAAAGAGCATAATGTCAATATAATAATAAAATCAATGTTTCAACTGAATATCCAAGCATGTATTCCTGCTGACAGTTAACTATTTAATCCAGGAATGGTTGTTCTGATGCTTAAAAGGCATGTGAAAGCTGTCATGTGAATCTATACACATGGTGCAAATAAAACAAAATTGACCATCTAAAGCACATTTTTATTAATGCAGAAGTATTCAGATCCTTTGCTGTAGCACTCCTAATTGTGGTCAGTTGCATCCTAGTGCATGAGGAACTGGAGTCCACCTGCTACCTTTTCAATTGATTAGACATCATTTGAAAGACACACACCTAGGTCTATAAGGGCCAATAACTTACACTGCATTAACACAACAAAAATCAGGCCAACAAATTATCTGTAAACTGTGGCAAGCCAAAGGTTAGAGCAAGGATTTAAACAGATATCTAACATTAAGTGATGAATGCAGACAAATACAAGAATATGCTTTAGGTAAACCTCCTTGATATAGGTCTGGCATTCCTGTGGCTTTAGAGCAAGTCTATAAATGCCCTTGAGTAAGTGGCCAACTATGTTTGTATGGACGCCCGGCCAGGTCAGTAGCTCTGCTGAGATTCAACACTCAGAAGTGGTGTGCTTGCACAACCCAAGAACCCTCATCTGTAATTATTTTTTTATTTGCATGAGTAGTTAACCCTTGCAATAAACTGTTCCCTTCTCAGGGCTCTAGAGTGCGACCAATTTGGTCGCACATGCGACCTAATTTCTCAATGGTGCGACTAAAAAAAATCTCAGGTCGCACCGGTGCGACCAGGCGTCCGAGGAAAAAAAAAAACAACAGACACACATTAGGCCAATATCATGGTCTAAACCAATCAGAGATAGCGAAGGGCGGGACATTATTGTAGCGGTGATATGTGAGCGACATTCAGCTCAGCCAATCAGAATGCAGCACCAGGTTTATACACGTGCGGACACGTTCGGACGTTCGGACGTTCTGCCGTAAGTTTAGTTTTGTATATGAGACTCGCTGGATGTTCCAGAATGGAAGTTCGGGTTCTGGAGCTCGGCGGTGTAAAGTGTTGTAACGCTCACTTAAGTCCTGACTAAACAGTTAAAGTGACTCTACCCTGCCGTGTGCCTTTATTCCCACACCTCCACCACCGCACAGCAAAAGACCCGCAGCATCCCCACCGGACAGCGGCTAGGTGAGCCGACCCTCTACAGTAGCAAGGGGCTAATGCTAGCGGTAAAGTGCCGCGATAGTGAAAGTAAAAACACGACAATATTTTCGTTAAGTAAAATATAAAAATAACTAAAAGACCAAAATATATAACAATACATGTAGTCAAAATACACAGTGAGTGCACCGCAAGCGATTTTGGGAATCTGTGTAAAAGATTCAGTAAAGCCGATAATATAATGCACTGCATTTAAGATTACACTCTAACACACACACAAACATATACATATAATTTGAAATATACACACACATATAAATAGATATACACACATACATACACATTTACTCTATTATTTTTATAATTTTTTATAAGTGTGCTATAATTAGTCTGTAATACTATAATTAACTGTAAAGAAGACAGTGGCCGGCAATAGTATATTTGTGACTGGTTCTAATACATTTCGAATTGAAAGGCTGAAAAAGCCCAATGCATCTATAAAACACATTACATGCCGCAATAAATGCACTGCCCAAGTGTCCCCTCTCCCCACTGCCCTTCATTGTCAGGCAGCAGCAAACAGATCATCAGACGAGGCCATGTTGACCAGATTGTTAGTTATTTCCAAGTCAATATTGCCTGTATGGACAGTGATTTAAAAAAAAAAAAAAAAAAAAGTGAACCTGTAAAACTGCGGTGTTAAATGCGATGCGGTCGAAAATTTGGGTGCACCTAACTTTTGTGCTGGTGCACCTAAGAAAAAAAGTTAGGTGCACCAGTGCAACCAGTGCAAAACGTTAGTCTAGAGCCCTGCTTCTGTACATTCAATGCTAAACAATTTCTGCTAAGTTTGCATTAATCTTGATATTCTACATTACTGCCACCTTCACTCATCAGTGAAGCATGAAGACTTGCTGCCATGAAAATCAGTAATCAATTAAAAGAATTTAGCAAAATTTGCATACCTACTTACACCTGTAAATTGCTGCTAATAGAATTTATTATTAAAGGGTCTGAACACTTTTGTGAATGAGATTTTAGTTTTAGATTGTTAATTTATTATAATGATATCTATTCAAAATCAAATACACAAACATTCCAAACCTGCCATAAGATATGAACGAATTAATTAACCAAGAAAATTATAAATGTAATTTGAAATAATTTCTAGATTCAGTCACAATGATTCTTACAGTTAAATATCTTGTTGGGAATGGATGCTTTATGACATTTTTCTGACATGTCTGATAAAAGAGAAGCATGTACATCATAATACGTTAAAATAATATGGCTGTATTATTTATAGACTGGGAGACAGAACTTTAAACAACCCAAGCTTTTAGAATTAATTATTACACAAATTATCTAATGCACGTACACTCAGTTAATAACTTTTTAATCGGTCCGAATAGTCCTTGCACTTAATTAGTTTAGCCTATTAGCTTTACTAGTTAAAAAACCTAACATTACCTCAGGCTAAACTTAACTTTTAAAAGCATGCAAAATAGTAAATCCAGTTTTTCCAAACTATTTCATAAATAGGTAAATTATATTTTTCAAGTTATTCGATTAAAATTTACCTTGCAAAGGCGACAAGTGAACGCGCTTTCCACGTGGCACGGACGACCTACCAAGATGTACCAATGCGCATGCGCAATTGACCCACGAAAGCCGAAGGCCGTCTCTCATTTTATAACTCCTAGGTCAGTAGTTTTAGTTTCTAGTGCACTTAGTGCTTTAAACACAGATTTAATCTAATCCACACTAAGCACCCAGACGTGACACTTCAAATTGATTTGGAAGTGTCTGGTCTGCAAAACAGCAAACAGGAATTTATAGTTTGTGGCGTTCGAATTAAAAGCCAATATATTTTGCATATATTTGATAACCCTCTCTTTCAGTCAGTTGAATCTTATATAATTACCTAATTATATTACTAGCTAAATATCATATTCACAAAACCAAAAATGCTATAAAAAATTGCCATCTTTTATTTCTTTTATAAATTTAGATTTGCAAACTTCCTTGAGTCTTAAAGCACTTTATATTTATATAAAGATAACACATTTCTAAGGAGGTTGTTTTTATTTTAGTGTCTCTTTTATTTTATATGTGATGATATTGGAACAAGATTCCTTAAATGATTTGTAAATTCCTCTGGCTTTGTTTTTTTTGTTTTCCTTGATATTCTTGTTTTTTATTGTTGTTGAACATATACTGGTTATTGTTGTATTAATCATAGAGCATATCTTTGGTAATATGTTCATATATATTAAGTGTACTGTTATGTTTACTGTACTTTTTCTTTAAAATAAAAAAAAAGTTTGTCAAGAAAACAAAAATGGTGCAAGCCAGTATGGATGTTGCATTAACAGTATTTTTACAAACCACAGACATCTAAATTTACGGTATTTAGCAGATGCCTTTATTTAAAGTGATTTACAGTACTATGACAGTATACAGTCTGAGCAATTGAGGGTTAAGGGCCTTGCTCAAGGGCCCAACAGCAGCAACCTGGCAGTGGTGGGGCTTGAACCAGCGACCTTCTGATTACTAGTACCTTAACTGCCAGGCTACAACTGCCAGGCTACAACCTCAGACGTTGAGGTGTTTTGTAAACTGTATTTTCGTATTTACAAAACGTCTTCATTTATTTACAGACAACTATTTAACATGTAGGTCTACACATATAGCTACATATGCTAGCATAATTTTATGCATATAATGGGGCTTTTTTCTTTTACGTGACACACGATGATATGTTTTTGTTTTATTATTATTATTGTTATTATTATTTCTGTATATGATACTGCTTTCACTGACTTTCTGTATACAATTGTGCATGCACCTCCAGTGTCTGTTTGGGTTTAATTTGAGTACTCTGGTTTCCACCCACATCCCGGTATCATGCAGAAGGTTGATAAAGTGATCTAAATTAACACGAGGTAGAAATGTGTAAATGCGTATTGCTCTAGAATGGTTTGGTGCCTTGCACCCTGTAAAACTGAATAAATCAACGACAGTAATGATCTAATCCCTTTAACCTGATAAAATACAGTAAGTGCACTTACAAGAATCGTTTCCAAAATTGTAGAATCGATTCCTGAGTCATAATTCCTGTATTCAGAGAATCGACTCTTTTTGCGATTGACTACCATTCCCAGCGTTCATTCAGTGCAGAGGCCATATTTGTTGATGTGTCACCGCGACGGGAGCGAACGTGAAACCGGTGGGGACACAGGCCTGTGACTGGTTCTATAACTGTCGCATTTATGGATTTAACATAAAGGTAAGTCAAATGTTATATTTGAAACATATTCTCTGGTAAACCATTTTTCAAACCATGGTCCGGTGGTACGTGTGTGTTAGCTAGTTGGCTAGCTAGCTAGCCAGGTGTTTCTAGGAGTATTTTGTGGCTGATTACTGCCAGTTACACCCTTTGAGTCGGTATTTAAACCAGACATTGGTTAATTTTTGTGGCTTGGTTATTTTGTACAAGTCCTGTAAAATTTCCAGCCCTAGCTGGCCAATATTACGTGTTTGTCTGTTGGTACTACCAGTTGTTTATATGCCTGAAACTACCCACCATGGATGCATCTGACAGGTAGCAAGCTGTAGCCACACCAGTCATATTTATTTTACCACACTGATGCTCGTATTACTGAAAAAATGCCTGAAAAAGGCTATTAGAGGCTTCGTTTACACTACCTTATATTTAACATTACGTTTCTTAAGGCAGGAAGGTGATTATATAACAGGATGTATGTATCCCATGCTATATTAACATGAGCACTTTATTAGGTACACTAATCAAACACTGTTGTTCTCCCAGTATTGACATTGGGGTTTACAACACTGCTGCACTTGCTGCATTTAAATAAGTATAACAAACATTACCACGTTAGTGTCATTGCAGTGCTGAGAAACGTCCACGACCCAAATAGCAACTGGTTAGTAGGGGTCTTATGGGAGCCCTTTTGCTTGGTAAATAGAGTAGCGTGGGCTAACAACCTTTACCTTTAATTTTTTTGCAATTCACAACTGAAATAATCTGTATTATAGATGTAGTTTATAAAGTAATTGCTGAATGTACATAACAGATAGATGTATCTTATAAAGTTTATCTCAGTGGGTGTATGTCTTAAAGGTATGTTACAGGGCCACCACTCAATTTGTAAAACACAAGTTTATATTGAACATGATTCTCAGTTGTAATTCCATGCTGTGCTTGTTTTACGTGCAGTTACAGCAAAAATCTGGATAAATAAATACTCCAGTTTCCAACCTACTATTTTCTACATTAGGATGTTACTGTGTTTCACTATACTAATTAAGGTTGGAAAAATAGGGATATTCAAATTCAATATTCAGTATTAGAACTGAATATTGAATTAACTGCCTAAAAATGCTGGATCAATATCAAATTACATATAACCTTTCATATATAATTTATACACATGCAATGGAAGTATATAGAACAGTGGTTCTCACAGTGGAACCAGAAACATGATATATTACACTAAGCAGCCCATACATCAATTGCCAGTGCTTAAATGCAAAGCCATCTGTCATATCTAAGCGAGATTAGCAAACAATAGATTATAGCTGTGAACTGAAGAACTCATTTGATTCAAAAGGCTTATTTCCTTCATTAATAAAAGTAAAGCATTTTGAAGTCAAAATATTGTAGCCCACTGTGAATAAAAGAATGCAATCAGTTACCAATATGGAAACTTTAGGCTTTGAAAATGTTGAGAACCACTAGTGCAGAGTTTTTCTTTATGTTTGTGTATGGTCTGGACACTTTTAGACAGTTATGAAAACAGCAACTTAAACACACACAGGCTTAGAACTAAATAAATTGTATGATGAAATAGCTGTTTGTGAAAACTGGTATCTGTCCTGCTTTGAGTAAATTGTACAGTAGTCCGGTTTAATTACAGTGGCTAAGTTATTTCTTTCCAAAATTGAAAAGTAAAACAAATAGGTTTCACTCTTTTATTATTGGCTGCAGGCATTTCTGGCCTGTAAGGTATTTAAAATGTAATTTAGGAAAATCATAAAACAAATGACTAACCATCAATACACCACATGAGCACCATGCTCAGGAGCCTTTGTTCGATGTTTTAACTTTATGATATGGTTAAATAAAAGTGAAAGTATAAACCTCTTCCTTTTCAGGACCTGGCACAGGTCTGTCTATTCTACCTGCAGAAGTCATATCTGTGAAACTAAATGTGATCAAGAATTTGTAGCTTTAAGAATTTTTTATATGTGGCACAGCCAGTAAAAGAAGGCAAACCATGGCAGCAACATGGAGGGCACAAACATATTAAATCTTATACATTATAAGTTTTATACATTATGTATTTGAAATGCATGAACTGTAAAATAGAATTTTAAAAGGAGGATCAGACTGCCTCTGTATCATGACTGAAGTCTCATTTACAGGAAGCCATGTCAGACTTAAAGCTCTTTGTTCAAAGTTCATCTCTTGCCTTTTGCCCTCACTCTCACTTACTTCTCACTTACTTAACATTCTTTTGCATATTTGTTTACATACAACCTATCCATTGTTGTCCTATTGTGTGCTTGCAGTATTTTATCAGTAAAGGTCATGTGAAACCAACTGCTGTGTCTGAATTCACTAACACTGATAAATAGCAGCTCATATTGTGATACTTTAAGTACTTTACAAGTGTACACTGTTTGTAAAACAGAGGGTTTACATTTTGAATTTGTTTAAAAGACTAGGTGTAAACTAGAGCTCTAGAGTACAACAAAGAGAAAGTGATTTTTACTTTCTCACTTTTGAGAACATACATTGTTGTGACTGGCTTTTAAAGATAACCTACTGGTGTTTTTGTTAGGCTCAAGCACGTCTTTCCCTTTAATATGGCTTGTCATTAATATATTATATAGTTTTTTAAATGTTACTTTATGTACAACAAACACACTGAGTACTTGGATTTGGGTGAGGAAATCCCTGTCCAGGATTACCACATTAAGGTCATTAAGACCTGGGCTGCTTTTGAAATTGCATACCTAAGCAGTACATACTAGATTCGGGGCAGTATGCCTTGCACTGTTTTTCAGTACGCAAGTGTGCAGTATGCACGCAACCTCGTACGTACTACGTCCGTCATCTTACCAACACCACAGTTATAACAATTTTAAAATCAGACAAAATTAATTCTGTTGTTCTCCACAAAGCTACTCATAACATTATTTAGGGTTGTTCTTAATCATAACATTTTTAATGCTCCACTTCAATTATGGGATAGATTATCGGACCATAAGTGTGCATTGTTTGCATACTCAAAAATGGCTGCCCAGGCAGTAGGTCACCTGGGTACTATTCGCATACTGTTTAATGTATACTACATATTCGAACTACTAACTGCTCTTGCGTACTGCTTTCACTTACTGTTCGGTATGGAAGTATGCAATTTCGGATGCAGCTCTGGATTTGATGAATGTTGTGTGGAGGAACTTAAGATTCCTCCACTGAACACCTGGTACATAGCTATTGTGATTTCTAGATTCTCCAAGTAATTTCTTTAGACAAGTGATATTCATAATGGGTCCTAGGTAAATGGTAAATTCATCAGGTCTTTTTAATAATTATATATTTTTCTGCAGCGGAAAAGCTGCAATGTACTGTACACAATAAGAATTGCTCAGCTGTTCACTGTCTCTTTCAGGTTTGGAGTTTCAAGAGAGCATGGAGCAGACTGACTGTCAGGGAGAACGAGACCCCTCCCTTGTCCTGCCTGAGCCCAGCTCGGTGCCCACTGTGTCATCAGACGCTATCAGTGATGGTAATCTACTGGAGTTAAAAGGAGTGGAGGATGATTTTGCTTCAGGGGACGGTGACAGTGAACAGGACAGTGTGTTGGACAGCAGTGGTACCAACAAGGTGGAGCAAAGGCTGGAACTTCACACACCAGATCAGGAAGAAAAGCATAGAGAGGATGGACAGGGGGATGGCAACACCAGCTGTGACAGTGGAACATCATCTATGGATGATTCCAGGACTCCGACAGTACCTCCCAATGGACTTGAAGAGCCATTGCCTGTTGTTTTGGATAGTACACAAGAGGTTTTGCCCGAAAGTACTCAAAAGGAGCCAAATGAACTCTCTTCTAATGTCCCAAAAGATGTAACTCTGAAAGGCGTAGGAGAGTCTTCACCCTGCAATTTGAACAACACAAGCCCAACAGAAGATGCTGGTAAACTTGTAGCTTCAGTCACAAACTCTGATGCATCACAGGCTGAAGCTAATCACGCAGACACTGTGTCCAGTACTTACCTGTATGATACAGATTTCAGCAAGAAGCTGATGTCGGAGATCCAGCGCTCTGTGTCTCAGGAATCTCTGCTGGATGAACTGGTTTCAGAGCTGAACTGTCAGCTTCCAAATGGCCTGGCAAAAAATCAGGGCTCCGTGGTTGCTTTTGAAAAGTGTGTTCAGTACAAGTACTCTCAGCAAGAAAAGGCCATCAAAAGGTAAGAGTGCACTTATAGTGATGTCTGTTATAAATTACATTATTTTTAATAGTAGGCTTTTCTGTTTGGCATGTGGCTGTAGTGAAAAGTTGTAAAGTTGTTTAGTGAGCTGTAAATCTTTATTGAGCTTTCTTAAAGTTTTCTCTTTTTATTTGGAGTTTATTTCTCCTCTCTTTCATGTTTCTCATGTCAGAAGCTGGAATCTCAGCTCTGATAACAGTTGACGACACCTACACAATAAGACAGGGGAAAATAGAGTTAGGTGCATGACTCTGTTTACAATACAGATCTTGATATGAACCCACCCCGTGCAGGTGAAAAGAAGCAGCCGGCTACTGTACACGTGTGGAAGGGGGCATGATGGTTGCAGCAGTAGATGCAGAAATACAGATTAGGATTGGGAGGAAAATTGGGTGTAAAATGCATTAAAAATCACAGTCTACATGGTATAAGAGAATTTGTGTCAGTTTGTTAGATTGTATATATCGACATATTACTCGGTTACTTTCTTTATTTGTATTTAAGGTTGTCGGATGAGAATAAGAAGCATCAGGAGCTTATTCTGGGCATATGTTCTGAAAAAGACAACATGAGAGAGGAGCTTAAGAGGAGGATAGAAACTGAGAAACAACATCTTTGTACAGTTAAGAAGGTAAACAAGCATTTGTTAGTATCATGTTACATTTTTTCCATTACATTTTCACATTTTCATGCTTTTCTTTCTTTGAATGACTTTAAGATTCCCACAATAAGAGATTAGCTAGTGGTCTGAAATCAGTCTTTCAAAAGAATTATGTCAAATTACAATTTCCTAAATGCTGCACAGCTCATTTGTCCACTGTACTGGGTGTTGTTGCTGTATTTCTGCTTGATAATACATCACTAATTTTTAATAGGAGACAGGTTTTGACTGCATGCTGGCCAACTTAGCACCTTCACTATCTGCTTATGTAACCATGCTGTTGTAACACATAACATGTGGCTTAACATCTTTATGTTACGATAAGCATTGGCATTTATTAAAAGTACACTGTCTTAAATGCAGCAAATTTTGCTTTCAAATATTGCTGTGTTAATAGTGAATGTACATGTTTATACTACAACACCATGTTATGACAGACCCTGGCTTTTAAACTGTATGCTGACACAAACTGGATAGTTCTTCTTTGGCCCAGAGAACACTGTTATTCTTCATTATTTGGACAAACATCTGAAATGTCAGTCCACAATTCACATTTCCTCTGTTGAGCTTGAGCCTAGAAAATTTGGGGCCATATTTGCATGTTGTTGACATATGCTTTTTGCTATGCACTGTACAATTTTGCATTAATTGCACTGTTTATAAACAACAGTGTGGCCAAGTATTTCTGAAGTCATGTGGTGATGTTCATTATAGACACTTTAGGATTTTCATTTGTGTTGGTTAAATAATTTTACTTTACTGGCCTGGATCTAATATGTGCCTAGCATATTCATTTAGGTGTAAGGGAAACTGGTTAGTACTAAGCCAACCACAGCATTCTGTCACAATTTGTACATTTTATTTATTCGGGTTAGTTTCCTTTTGAGACAGTATGACACAAACTGTGTTAAAACCCTTAATAATAATGTTTTTAAATGTGCATACAGTATCAATGCAGGTTTGTACTAATAATAAAACTGTCGAGACATTGAATCATTTGCATATTATATTTACATGTTCATGATGAGAAAGCATAGAAACTAATGTGCCACACCTCCCTTACATGTCCTATGCATCCTCTGCTTATTTTGGTTATTTAAGTAACATTGAGGTCTTAATGACACGTCCCAACTAAGAATAACTTTTCCAAATATAACCTTACCCTATTTCTCAGGACCTAAATAGCAGAGGCTTTTCACTTATTACCAATAATGAATAAGTACACCTCTTTGAAACCAGCCATGGTTTTTGAAAGATCCATGCAGTCTAATTCAGTCTAAAGGCAGGAGCTTTTGTTACCAAGGGCAATATAACAAATGAAACAGTAGCCTGGGAGGCTGGCTATCTTTCAAAAGAGCAATAATCTGCTATCATAGTCTCATAACAGCTGAATAAGCAAGGGGATGTGTGGCCTGTTATTACACCAGTGACTTATCAGATTTATTGTCTGTGACCTTCTTTGGTGAGGGAGCCTAGTGTCCAGTACAAATGTCTCACTAAAAATCAACACAATAATCAAATGAATCTCATCAAACTTGAGATGGTATTTTAATCCATTAGAAAATTTGTCTGTCAATTTCTGTTTAACTCGAGCCTGGAGTTGGTGGCGTTTTTGGATGTTGCTGACTGATGACGTCTGCTGTGCAAAGTCCAACCATGCATTTGTGGATGCTGCAAAGACTGGTGTTAATTAACAACACCATGTCCAAGTAGGGCTGTCGCGGTGAAAGAATTTCCCCTTGCGATATTCAACCTGTCTCAATATCGCGGTATGCGGTAATATCGCCATTTTTTTTGGTTTTTGAAAATTACTTAATTAATCTGCATTTTAGAGCTATATAAACAAGCTTTATTGTTAGGCTATGATTCGGTACATTATTGCTTTATAATGACAAAGATGAGACAGCTTTAAGACCAATGAAATGCGTGTTTAATGTTAAATACAGAACAGAGCAGGGATGCGCGTCTTTTCTCTATTAAAAAAAGGTTTAAATTTAGCTCCTAGGCTAGATATACAGTGTGAAACGAAAAAAAAAAGTGTTTAGGCTAAATATTGTAAATACACATCTAATCAAAATATGGTAAAAAAGAAATATAATAAAGTCTGTAAGAGTTTAAACCTGCGTTATTATGCGCGCTAGAAGAACCAACACGTTCATCTGATGTGGTTTAGAGAGAATCTGAGTGGGGTAGCGATGTTCCCCTCGGTACTAAAACTCTCTCTGATGGGGCTCGTTGCATTAATACACGTGTACTGTACCTGCATGCGACTTTACAATGCGACAAACTATCTATTTAGTAGATATAATTAACATAACAATATATACTACATTTCAAGTTATTATTCGTTTCAATACATTTTTATTCAACGAAAAAATACATTTAAATCATTCCAGCAAGACCAGAAAGAGAATATTTGCAGGCTGCAATGCCATATTAACCGTCATTAAGTGTTTTAGTTCACCAAGGCTGTTTGAATATAGTCTAAATTACAAGTATTTATTGAGTGTGAACTCAATTTGATCATTAATAAACTTGCCTATAATTCCTGTTGCGATTGTTTACATTTTAAAACACAAAGCCTGACACTCAGCAGCAACGCATGAGAACAGGTTGCGGGAAAATGACGCTCCTAGCTCATTTTCATTATGAATTTATATAACATTTATTACGCCCGAATGTAAGCGTAAAACAAGATGGACCTGCAACAATATAAACAAAAAAAAAATAGAAGAAAGAAAGAAAAAACGTGAACACCGCGTTGTTGCGGTTGCTTGGCATGCCCTGCGGTTGGCTGGTCTATACCGCGATATTTCAAAATTGCGGTTAGCGCGACAGCTCTATGTCCAAGTATTTCTGAGCTAATGTGATTTATTAATTCAGTGATGTCTGAAGTTTTCAGTAGAAGTTTTTAAGCCTTGCACTTTTTGTACAAGGATTTCTCTTATTTTTTTAAATCCTTTGATGATTATATTCCTGTTTTAGAATAAAACACCTAGAATATTACCCTGCTTATTAAGAAATGTGGTTCTTACATAGGCTTTACATGTGGTACATAGGCTTGCAAAATGGTATTCTTAAGGACTTGGCAATTTCCAATCTTATTTGGAATATTGTGTAATATGTAGTGTTTGTGGTAGAACTCTTACTACACATATGTGTCCTTGCAAATAAGTCATGGTACAATTCCTGGGTGTGAAATAGCCTTGCTTAACTCTGCCTCGTCAGACCAGCTTTTGTGTCATCATACAGGGTGTGTTTGTGATCAGCCATGCCCTAGATTTTTCTAAACATGAAAGGAGCAACTTTGTAATTGTGATTGTCTTTTCCTGTTCTACCAGCTTGAAAGCAGGGTGGAGGAACTACTGAAGGAGCTGAAAGAATCCAATGAGAAACTGGTTCACCAGGACCAGGCTGCTAAAAATGCTATTCAGCAGATGCAGAGGGAGATGGCCTACCGCCTTGAGCAGGTTAGTGGTTGTTTCTATGACCATGTACGTGTGGTACCATGGAAACAACCCTTCTAAGTGACTGACACCCTTCCCCCTTTCACACACAATGCTTTTTTTTTCCTTCAGAGTGGATAAATTACTTTCAGACAAAGACTAGTCTGTAGTTCTCTGTATCTGTTTGGCACACAGTCTCCCAGCTTTCCTTTCCCCTCGCTCTGTATGTGTCATTTTCCATTAAAATGTGGTTGGCATTCCTTGCACTTTTTATCTCTAGCTCATAGCTGTATGTTGAGCTAGCGTACAGTTATCAAGGTTAGCGTTGAGTTAGCTTTGGTAAAAAGGTGGAGGGAGTGTTGTTTATTGTAGCGTGATTCATTCAGACTGCTCCTCTCTCATGCGAAAATCTCACAAGTGTGTCAGCGAGCCTCTGTCTCCCTCAAACTGGCACATTAACCCTTAGGACTTTGCTTAACAGGGCTGTCTGGGCACATCTACTTATTACTCACATAAAAACACAATGCATAATCATTAGGATGTTTTTTGCACAAACTTAATGCAATTATGTTAAATTGTTAAATTTCTAACAATATAAATAAATATATAAACAATATAAAATACAAAATGTGGTGATTGAGTTCATTAAAACAGGTGTTTCATTAATTGATTTTCTTTATTAAATAAGCATAACACAAATGCCTAACTGCTATCACATTAGTCCAAACTGTGTAAAATACACCAAAACATAGCTTAAATACATAGCTTAAATACCGACAGCTCCAAATAAACTTCTACAGACAATTATGCTCATGCTCATGACCCTTAAATATTAGGACTTTTCTTTATGGTTTTGGGTTCTGGTTGCTCTTCTCAGGCCAACAAGAAATGTGAGGAGGCGCGACAGGAGAAAGAGACGATGGTTATGAAGTATGTTCGAGGCGAAAAGGAGGCATTGGACCTACGCAGGGATAAAGAACAGTTAGAGAGAAGGCTTAGAGAGGCTACCGCAGAGGTGGACAAACAGGCCAGGAGAGGGAACCAGTTTGCACAGGAGAAAGGACGGCTTCAGCAACTACATGACAGCAAGGTAAAAAGAAGCTAAACATTACATTTATATGTGCATAACGATCTTCCGAAACCATGACAATTAATGTAGACTTGATTACCACAGAGTTAAAAGCACACACTAATAGGTCAGACTCAAACACAGAAATATAACCCCAGAGTATTATTTTTCCACAATTTACAGTTATGACGGAATACTATGCAAGTAATTGAGGTTCAATGGCCTGACTCACAAGCCCAAGAGTGGGTTATAATGGGAATTAAACAACCTTCTGATCAGTACTCCAGAACCTTAATTGCTGAGCTACCAGTGCCCAACTATGCCACCAAAGTTTATAGTTGGACTGTGTCAGCCAAACTTGTGCCAGGATATACAACATGTTTTATTCTGGATAATGTTTTTAGTGCATTATTATGGTGCTTCACACTGTTTTATCAGTTGCATAGTTTGGTGATCTCAGGCTGGCCTGTGGATAGTTGGCCATGGAACCCCCATTAAAACAGTACTTGTGCTCATGTTGCTTCAAGAGGCAGTTTAAAACTCCAGTGAAGGTTAAAACTAAAGAGAGTTCATTTGAATGTATTACACACTTAATTGACCTACTTTTTCATGACCGCACAGTAAAGGCACTCACTGTCAGTTGGAGCAACTTTAACAAGAAAAAGACTGGATAAAATGACTTATATGTATTGGGGATGTTTATGATTGATGGTTAACCAAAGACAGCTGAAGTCATTGTTTGATTAATGCCTAAAAATCTCATGTAATATCCATCAGTTGACACTTGATTTGAATTGAGATCAGAGCTTGTGTGAAAGTTCAAACTGCTGATTTGAGACTCACTCGTAAACCCTAAGTGCGCTAGCACAAACTTATTTAGAAGAGGCATTGCTGTTTCAATCTGGACAAAAAAAGCCTTTTTAATGCATTTACATAACTCAAATCATGAACCATCGAACTATTAGACATTAAGCTGTTTAGTGTCAGTATGACGTCTTAAATGCATGTTAAGCTCTGCATATGTGGGTCTGTGTCACATTGTTTGAAATTGTGATGTGGATATTTTTTACCATGTCCCAATATAAAGGTATAAATCTGCTTATCTTATAATAACTAGACTAACCTTATCAGGAAGAGGTTTAATGTACCAACTGCATCTTTATTAATTATGATAAGCCTGATTTAGTTAGCACATGTAATGAAATGTTTGCTACCAACTAAAAATCTACATTTTGGAAGCTGAACTGCTTCTGTGTATGGTTTTTATATTGGTCTTACCGTTCATTACTGCCACATTCACTACATTAAACTGTTTTTCATTAAATAAAATATAAAGACATGATATGAATACGAATATGAATGACTTGAATATGAATCTTTGATGTGTTTATATTATGTCATCATGTGTGTCATTTATCAGTTAAAAGAAATTGGCTGTAAAGAAATTTAATTACCCTTCATTTGGTTTGTATTGAAACAGAGAGAAGATTAGGCAGTTCTAATTATGTATTTAAGAGTGTGATGCACAATTAGGTTAATCAGGTGTTAAGTCATTTGCACCATTGCTTTCAAATATTTATGTTCACTCACATTAATTTTCAGACACAAATTTCTTATTCATCAGTTCTGTTCATCAGTGATTATAAACATCTCTAATGCACTGCTATCTTTTTGCTTTTTTTAATCAGTTAGTAGTAGTTGATGTCTACATACTTTTGACCATGTAATATATTTTGCCCTGGAAAGTGTTTTCCCAGAGATGAATTTCATTTTTGTCCTTCATTTCTTACATTTGGCATAGAAACATAAAGCTTTGCTAATGGTCTGGCAATAACACTATTAAGTCTGTTTTTGACCTTCCTGTGCCTGTAGGAGAATGAAATAAACAGGTTGTCTCGGGAGCTGGAAAAGCTTAAGGATGAGATCAACTCTCATGTCATCAAAGTCAAATGGGCCCAGAACAAACTGAAGAGTGAGACGGATGCTCATAAGGTCACTTCTACTTTATACCAATAAAGAAACAGTGTACAGTTTGAACTAAAACATTTAGTTGGTGAATTAATACAGCTAAGCTTAAAAATTAGGTACACCTAACTGGTATATACATTCATTAATTATTGCTGTAGCCTGTCTATTGCATTGTACATTTTCTCACCCCCTTGTACCCTGTTTATTATTGAAATGGACCTGCAAAGGGTGGTGGACAATTCTTCAGTACTGCAATGACACTTGCAAGGTAGTAGCATGGTAGAGTATGTTGTATATCAGGTATATCAGGTATAGGCAGTGTTGCTGGGATTTTAAAATACTGTTTAAACTCCCTAATCTCTTTATTAGGAACACATACCCTGTTAGCACTGGTTGTAGGTGTACAGTAAGAGAAATATTTTCTTTTTTTATCATAGGATGCTGTGGGCTTTATATTTTTAAATTCCAGCAAAGATCCCAAGGTGTTTAAAACACTAACAACACTGATACACATGCTACACTTAAACAAGTACAACACACACTACCACTTCATTTTCACATTAGTGTCATTGCAATGTTGAGAATGTTCCATCACCCAAACAACATATGGTCAATGTTCAATTGATAAATAGGGTAAAGGGGAGCAAAGCAATAGATGCAATACAGTCAGTTATTGTATAACCACAATGTTTATTTTAATGGTAGGTGTAGCTTATAAAATATTTTTTTTACTTTTTTGTTCATGTTAACATTTAAAAAATTCCAATCATTGTTGTTTCTCTAAAAAACAGGAAACCAAAGACAAGCTTAAAGAAACTACTGCTAAGCTGACCCAAGCTAAAGAGGAGACAGAACAGATCCGAAAGAATTGCCAGGACATGATTCGCACATATCAGGCATGTCTTAATTGGACACTGTTATACTTTTCTATTTACCGTAGGTCTATATACGAGGTTAAGCAAAAATATGTGAACACGTTATTCTCTTGTTCAAGCTTATTCTTCATAGATGGTGACATAAATGAACTTTGAAATGTGTGTGTTTAGTGTGTTTTTTAAAAAGCAGACACTACAACTACAGTGTAACCTCGATTTAACCGACCTCCATTTAACGGATTTTGGATTTAATGGAAGAAATCTGGAAAACCACACCTCCGGTCCGATTATTTAAAATTCTGTACCAAGACAAGTAGTTCAGTAATTGTCTGCTTGCCGGCACACGTCTCTTTGTTTACATGAGTGATTTTTTGTCGGGAGGTTCGCTTTGTTCTCGCCTTTTTCTCTGTGTTTTATGCTTAATTTTTGCAAGTTCTAGTGCTTAGTTATGCACCAGCACTGCTCCAGTAGCCACCAGCAGTGCTTCAGACTCAGAGTAATAATATGATGTGCATGTTTAGCACTTTTGTGGACCTAATTGCTATGCTTTAGTATATTTTTGCCAAGTGGAACTAGAGTGATTTACAGTATGCAGCTTTGTTTTTCTTTCACTTTAAATAAATGAAACAAATTCTCTATGTGCATTATTGCACCTAGTTAAATTTACTAGAGAAATTGTGTAACACAACTGTTTATCATTGGTTGGAGACAGTGGTTTGTTTTTGCTTTATGACCATGATGTGTAATTATATTGCTTTTGCTCTCTCTCTAGGAGTCAGAGGAAATTAAGTCTAATGAATTAGATGCAAAGCTACGGGAGACCAAAGGAGAGTTAGAGAAGCACAAGCAGGAACAGACAGACCAGATGGAGGTGAGACTGATTGCTTTCCATCTCTCTCATTTCATGTGGTCTGACCTCCATGTACAAATTTAGCGATACTGATTTTAAACACACTAAACTGGGTGCATTAAATCATGAATGGATTCAGCTTCTTCATTACATGTAACTCCCATTCTTGGATTTCTGTCAGATTTCTAAGTTGTGCATATGTAGAAGCACCACTTTGATCAAATTACCTTGCACTCTTTGATCGCATTACAGCAGGATGCTAGTATGTGCTTTTATCTAAAGAAAAAAAAAGAAAAATGTGACTGGAGTGGATTCGTTAGGTACAGATCCTTTTAGTTTCAACCAAACAGCAAGAAACACACAACATGATAAATTCAGTAACGTTAATGAGCGCTTTGCCTTTTTGTTCACCCTGAGGCTAGGTGCATATATCGCTTACCACAGTGTTTACATTTTTCACATGACATGCTAAAGCTACTTTTTGCAGGCTGTGCCACTGAGCAGCAAGCTTAAAAACAAGCACAATATTGACTTGACAATATAGACAGTTTATTCACATGCAGTTATTTATAAAATGTATTTCAGTTTAAAACAAGAAAGCTCCGCCGGTGGTCGTCATTTAGATACATTAGAAGATAAAATTAGAAGATAAAAAGGAGAAATGTGTTAATAAAACTTAATTGCTTCAATTATAGGGCACATTAAATTTTATTAAAAAAAAAAACCTAAAAAGCGGCGCCCAGGTGGCGCAGCGGGATTTTCCGCTAGCACACCAGCGCTGAGATTCTGAACTCCTTGGTTCGAAACTCGGTGTTGCCACCAATTGGCTGGCATAGCGGGCATAATTGGCAGTGCCTGCAGGGAGGGAGGACCGGAATATGTGGGCGGGGTCTTCAAACGCTGTGTAAGGACCCTGATTGGTGGATAGAGGCGCCTGTGCAGAGTGCATGGGTGGAAAGGGGTTCCGTTAAGGGCTGCATGCGGGTCGGAGGAGGCGACTGCAAAAAAAATCGGAGATCCCCAGCAGAGAAAGACAAATTGACTACACTAAAATTTGAACAAAAACGCCACAAAAAGCAATTTCAGGATTAGCAAATTCAAACCCACACTCCTTGTTTCACAGCTCACTAGTTGCCGTGCTGCAATGGCTCTAATTTAAAGTATCTAAAATCTAACAATTCAGGTTTTGTAAAACAGTGAGAATTAGTTTCTCTCCACCATGTCTGTGCTTCATTTTTAACCACATTTGAAAAGGTCAGCAGCAAACTGGGACAAAGTTTAGTTAGAGCTGAGCGCTGCAGTAAGTTGCAAAAAGCAGCATCGTCATACTCCATAGCAAACAGTTGTTTTGCTGCACATCATGTGAATGTTTTTTTCTTATTATGAATTACTGAAATGCAGGTAATCTTGATGGTTAATTACTTCTTAATTGATTAGAATGTTCTGTGCATGTAAATACACTTGCTCAGTCATTTGAATGGCATGTTGCTATAGCAACCTGGATGGCTATTTCCCCTCTTGTTTACCACTTATCAAATTCTATTATATTGCTGGTGTAGGGCTGGATATTAAATTATCAGGCAGTTTACTAAGCTCATTTATTATTCCACCTGCTTTTTAGTGTTTTTTTCCTAAATAAATAAAATGTAAGAGAACGAAGCATCATTTTCATATTATTTGCATCGTTATGAGTTTTATTAAAGCTTAAGATTAGCTGAAAGGCTCTTTCTGCCTGAACTGGTGTAATGAACCCATTTGGTATTGGCACACACATGGCCCTGCGGCAGTTGTAGCTCAGTGGTCAAGGTAACGGACTAGTGATCAGGTTGCTGGTTTGAGCCTCGCCGCCTCCAAATTGCTACTGTTGGACCCTTTAGCAAGGCATTAAATTCAAGTACAATCGTAAGTCGCTTTGGATAAGGGCATTTGCTAAATGTTGTAAATATAAATGGTGGGGGCAGTGGTTAATGTAATGGTCTAGCACCACCGAGATGCCAATGTTGGGCCCCTGAGCAAAGGCCCTTATGACCTAATACAATTTAAGCAACTGAGGGTTAACTATAAGTCGCTTTGAATACAAGCATCTGCTAAATGCCATTAATATAAATGCATAACATTCTCTGCTTTAATTGACAGATGCATCGAGCCAAGATAAAGGAGCTTGAGGATCTAAAAAAGAGCTTCAAAGAAGGCATGGATGAGCTTACCACCCTTAGAACCAAGGTGAGAAATAGAGAAATAATTTCTTAACACTGTGCATTGTTCATGTGTAATGACTGTATTAAGGCTGCACAATTATAAGAAAACAGAACAAATATTTTATCAGTTTGAAAACATTGTTTTGCTATTATAATGTCTAATCAACTGTGGTTATAAGAAAGGAACCCATCAGACGATGTGAGTCGATTAACTGCACCAGTAACAGTAGTCCACATCAAAAGATCAGTGCTTCAGAAACTAAAATAATAAGTTGTGTTTAAGTTTTTTAAACTTATTTATTAGCACCTATCAGGTTAGTTTGATATGTGTTACTGAGTAAACAAGATAAAAAACACATATAACTTGTATCTCCAGTTGTAATTAGCAAATATATTTTTCATCTAGGGTGCTCTGGTGACGCAGTGGTAAATTACGCAAGCCTATTAAAACTGGGATTCAGGGTTTGAATCCCTAACTGTGCTATTGGCTGGCTGGGTGTTTACATACAGACATGATTTGGGGGGAGGGGGTGATTCTGGGAGAACCAGACCCACTGCGACCAGGATAAATCATTGGTAAACCGTAAAAACTAAATGTAACTACTCATTTACTTATGTAATGCTCCACATGTGGCACAAGACAAAAAAATCACGTACAATTTAAGAGAGAGTGATGAACAATTGTGACATACACAATTCAAGGGCCTCTGTGAGGCTTAAACCATTTCTATTGCAAGTGCAGTACCTCAGATGCAAGGGCAGTTATTGCCTAGTGGTTAAGGTACTGGACTAGTAAGCAGAAGGTTGCTGGTTCAAACCCCACCACTGCCAGGTTGCCACTGTTGGGCCCTTGAGCAAGGCCCTTAACCCTCAATTGCTTATATGATATACTGTCACATTACTGTAAGTCGCTTTGGATAAAGGCGTCTGCTAAATGCCAAAAATGTAAATGTTAATGTAAAATGCAGAGTTACCATAAAGAAAACAAAGCAAACAAAAGCAGGGGTGTGCCAAAAGGTTTGAAAGCCCCTGCAATTAGTCAGCCTCTGCTCTAAATAACAATTCATTTAGGCCTGACTAAGTTTAGGCAAGACTTAGGTATGTTAGGTATGTTGCCAATAATTTAACAATACTTGTTACACAGGTAAAGTGCCTGGAAGATGAAAGGCCACGGTGGGAGGACGAGCTGTGTAAATACAGAGAGATCATTAACAGACAGAAGTCTGAGATCCAAAAGCAACAGGAGAAGCTTGAAGACATCCCAAGACTAGAGGAGCTGAATCAGAGGTAATGAAGTCAGCCCTTACCCAAACCTATTTATCATACCACTCACAGTTCTCCTAATGAGTCAGAAAGGCCCATAGCTACTGTATTCTCATTTCCATAAAACATTTTATTTCCTTATCGGCCGTGTGTTTCTCAAAATGACTTTATGATTGTTTTGACTTTTCCGGTTTCCATTTTTTTAATGACATTGTCTCTTGCAATGAGATTATGACCCTAGCACCGTGCTGCTTGTGGATCCACTGGGTCTGGCTTTGTGTTGTTTCAGCCAATTTGTTTATATGGCTGTGCATGGGAGATAATGATTAAATTACACTCACCTGGATCTTAATAATGTGGACTGTCCTTAAATCTCTCAGCGGTGGTCACATCTCTGTTATTGAATAGATGCTAGCATAGCTTTTTGCCACTGTGTAGTATGGTCATTAGCTCTCTGCTGGAGTTAACAAAATTAATTGAACATTTGCATGGTTATTTCTTTGTCTCCTGAGGGTCAGCCTGAGTCACAAGGACATGTCATGCATTGCTGCTGATAATGGGTCATCGTTTGCATGGGCACAATATTGGAAATGCAGAATTAATTTCTTGTTTATGCCTGAAACTGGGAATTGATGCGGGTCTGTGCGTCTGAAACTGAATGGTTGGGACATTATTACAAAATGCAACAACAAAAACATCAATGATTTTCTAATGCGTATATAACTGACAAAAATACAAAAACTAGTGCTGAGCAAAAACATTTATAGTTCATTTATAACAGCCTTAAATAGATGAATGGCTTTGATACAATGGGTGCTGGTGATGTACAATTAAACACATGCTTTGAATGACATTAAATGAAGATAAACAAAAAAAAGTCTTTGGTGGGTATTCAGGTGGCACAGCGTTGAATTATGCTAGCCCTGTACCACTAGGATTCAGGGTTTGAATCCCCAGCAGTGCTATCAGCTACATACATACATACATACATGATTGGCTGGGGGGAATTTGCTGTCCTGTCCATGGAGTGTTACTGCTTTGTGCCCAGTGATTCCAAGGAAACTAGAGCCACCGTGACCCTGAACAGGGTAAAGCAGTGACAAAACATAAAAATGAAATTAAATAAAAGTCTACAGTGTGATAACTGATAGATCCATTACTACAAAACACTAGTATTGACTGTGATGTCTTAAATTCATGTGTTTGTGTGTGTGTGTGTTTGTAATAATTGACAGAAATGAACAGGATATTACCTCTTTGAAGGAGGAAGTAGAGAGTCTGAATTCGCAGATTGCAGACCTGCAAAAGGATGTGCAAGGTGGACGAGTGCGTGAGGCTGAACTCCTGACCTTTACAGAGAAACTGACCAGTAAGAATGCTCAACTGCAGTCTGAGCGCAATGGTCTGCAGAATCAACTGGACAACGTGACCACAAGCTCCAGAGAGCTGCTGAACAGACTGGAGGAGACAGAGAGAGCTCTTACAGACATGGTGCGCTTACACTTGGAGCACACAATCTTTCCAAAGCATATAAATCAATGGTGTGGTTGCAACCTTTTGATTTGACTTTTTTAATACATGTTAAAGCAACTTGTTGTATCTGCCAATATCAGTTAGCATTAAGCAAGTTTTACATTTTAAATCGCAGCTTATTTAATTTGATGTAAAATAGCCTGCCATGGGTGCTCGCATGGCGCAGTGGTCTAGCACTCTAGAACACACAGCAGAGCCATTGGCCCAGATCTCCGGGACTGGCCCAGGTGCCTGCACTAGTGGGGGAAGGGGTGATAGGGTTCACAAGGAGTACACAATATGGCTTTTTTGTGGGAACCCAAAAGTGGCAGGTCGCAGAGTGGACATGTGTCAAAGGAAACGTGTAGTGATCTGGCTCTTCTTTATAAGATCAGGGGTTGTGTGAGCGGCAGCACATTCACAGTCTGGAAATGGAAATTACTACATTGGGACATAAAGGCAGGGGGAAATCCAGGGGAAAATCTGCATCCAGAGGCCACACAATATTTGCTAGTTGTCTAAACTAACATGATAACATAAAGCCATGTGACAAAAATAAGTAACATTACTGATACTTACTCGCATCCCCCACACACACTATTGACTTTTTTTTACTCTGTAAAATAAAAATTAATCATTTAGATGTATATGTGTATAAATGTGTTTTCAGACGGCCAGGCTTAAGAGAGAGGAGCAGCAGAGGCAGGATGAAGTTCAGGCGTTACAGACTGAAAGGTCTGAGTTGCAAGCAAAAACTGAGCAGTTGAAGACTCAAGTAGAGGAGCTAAGAGACGAGCTGGTGACACAGAAGAGAAAGCAAGCAGCCAACATTAAGGATCTGACCAAGCAGCTTACACAAGGTTAGAGAAGCATATCCATGCCAGCACCTAAACCTGTTAGAGAAATTTGTAATCAGATTATGCTGCTTCACTCACACAGTGTCTGTGTTCATTTTTTACTCATAATTTCTTAAGTTCAGTACGCATCTTGTGTGTTAGTGATTTGTTTATTTTTCTTAAGTGGTGGACAAATCACAAGCCCAGGGTCCCTTGAGAATAGGTGTACTGGCTGTGTTTATTAGTGAGTAAGCTAATGGTATGGTGATCATGACCAACCTATAGTCAATGTAGTTTTGCATAATATGAACTCAAATTGGTAAATATATTTCAGTTCATGAGACACCTTGATACTGTAAAAGCTCGCTATGTTGTCCCTAATCCCATCTACCACTGCGCTACAGACATTACAAGAGAATGCTGCTGGCTGTCACGTTGATACAATGGCAGGCTGGATTGCACTACATTTTAAAAGTGTCCACCAATAAGCAGCCCTACTCGTACTGGTGCCTCGATCCAACAACAGGAGTTCCCTATTTAATCTTCCGCTACCACAAGCACGGCCAAGCTGAACTCAAGAACTCAGTGGTGGGCTAGTGGATTAGCATGCTGTACCCCCTCTCCAAATACTCCAATATGTTGGATATAGTGCTGAAGAAAATACACCAGTTCCTTGCAGCGCCAGACTAAGGGGATGTAAGAGTAAACCAGAACAATCCAAACACAAAGAGAAAACCCAAATCTCTGGAGGTGAACAGCACTAACAAAGCACCACTGTGCCACCCATATGCTGTCAGCGTTTCTATATTTAAGCTTTTTGTCAACTGAAATGTAAGACTTGGCAAGCACTTTGGAGCACTCACTTGTTTGTCCACCCCTCCACCTCAGCATATTACTGGCTAAGACATTGTCCAATTTAATCCACTTTAAGTCACCTTCAGCCCTCAGTGCCGGTTTGCTGCCATTAAATTTAATGTCGTCTATTTACAGTCTATTTTTCTGTGTTAACAATTTCTGTTTAAATTACTCTCAGTTGCTACAGACAGCTCTCTGTTTGCATGGTTATATTTACAAAGTAGGCATCATGCAGATATTCGGCTCAGGAAGAAAAGCCTTAGCAATAACTGACTGAAGTGTGTGACAGAGCATCTGTTAATCAACCAAAACCATACTATAGAAAGAAGACTGCAAAACACCAACAGCTTTACTCTCTGGGTTATTTTATATATGTTGCACATCAAATCAAGACTTTGTAAACTGTGCTTTATTCTTTTTAGATTTTTTACAAACTTAGCACTTCCAGGCATTGTTTGTCATTATTAAAACAAATTTGAACATTTAGGGGCCTGATGAAGGGCACATGCAGCAAAACCAGACAGATTTAGGTGATGTATTTATGACTCACTATGCCTGCAAAAAGCTAGTTTCTGCTGCTGGGAATCCCGATTGCGTTTGAGGAAGATATATTTGCACGCCCCTCGACGTGTTTGCAGTCACTCAACCCCTTCTTTCATTTGCCCATGCTTCTGTGGATTCGCACATAAAGCTCATCCAATTCTGCAAAAATGCCTCGGTCTGCTAACCAGAGTCCTTGCACCAGCCAGCAGACTCAGTGGCCAATTTTGTCTGCTGCAGGCACTGCCAATTGTGACCACTAGATGGCGCCCAGCTGACCGGTAGCAGAGCTGAGATTCGAACTGGGGTGTTCAGAATCTCAGTGCTGGTGTGCTAGCGGAATATCCCGCTGCACCAACTAAGAGAGGTTTTTTTTGAGCAGCTCTATTTCTGTTCTTTCTCCCAGGTGCATACAAGTCTCTAGGCCTCTCAGTCTTTAATATAAATTTTATTCATTAAGCCTACTTGGTTCTCAAAAGTTCTATAAAATAATTCTGTGTGGTCTCTTGATGGATGGTATCAGGGGAGTGATTTCAGGGGATTATGCCTGTGTGTGTGTGCGTGTGTGCGTGTTTTACAGCACGTAAGAAGCTGGAGCAAGTGGAAAATGGTGGCTGTGATCGGGAGGGCAGCAGCATGGGCAGTCGCTCCAGCTCCTCAGGTACACCTTTGCTTCTGTCTGTAATTAGCAATTTTATAGCGTTTCCACTAACCCTGCAGACTAATGGGCAGGAACAAAATACATTGCAATTTATTTGTAATAAAAGCTGCCATTTAGCAGCAGATGAGAAGGAGCAGCCTTTATAGATATGAGGTAATAAGAAGCGAAGCAAGGTGATGATAACCAATGACAGATTGGTGTTTTTGGAGAACTGGGGCATGCAGCTGTTTACTCCTCTATCCCTTTTTATCCTTATTTTTGGAAGAGAAACTATATGTAAGTGAACTTAATTTCAAATGTTTTGCTTGAAATATGTCAGGACGAGGGATGTTAAGGATTAACCGTTGAAACGATAACCAATAAAGAAGCCATTGTTTAATTAAAGCTGTCTGTCAAAAGTGGCATTTAAACTTATTTTTAACAGCTAACACTTGATTTCAATTGAAAACAAAGCTACACATCTCTACAAAGTTTGATTGCTAATTTGTAAAGCCTTCTTACCCACCATTCTTGTGTATGTGGCAGTTCAACAGCATTCAGATGGTGTTCGGTGATGCACCGATAAAACAAGCTAGCCCACCACTGCTGATATTGAGTTTGAATCCTGAAAATGTCTGTAATCAGCTGAGTGATTGCCTACACAGACTTGGTAGTATATGCCTGAGGAAGGACAATGTTAAAGGCATTGTTTATTACTGCTCAAATTGCAGCCTCTGCAGGCTGGTTGATGGCACCTGCACAGAGATGGTAAATTATAGAAATTAATGTGTGACTATTCATACACAATACTGATCCCTGTGTGAACCTGTCTCGAAAAGTGGTTGGCTACTGCGCATGTGTCAGATGGGGGCATGTGTAAGATAGGTCCCCCCTCAGTCAGGGTAGGGAGATACATCTCGGTAACTGCATATGGCCAGATTGGGACAATAAAGAAAAATTACATAATTAGATTATAATAAAAAGATGCATTTGAAGATTCTAACCCAAACAAAAAAACGTATTAATGCATTTGTATTATTTAAATAGTAAGGAAAAATAATGCACTTAAATTACAAAAGATGATGCTGTGTTTGTGTCAGTTTGGAGTCTGACTAAATGCTAAAATCTGGTTTTTGCATACTTGATGTGGCTGATTTGCATAATGTTCCAGTTTAAAGGCGGAACTCTGCTTATGATTTAATAGCTACACTAATGTCAGGAAGAGCCATTATAATACTAACTGCATTTGTGTTCTGATTAAAATGTTTAGGTTTGTTTCATAATAACATTCTGAATGCTGAGCTAGTTCTGGTTTATCACATTTGACTGTTTTTGTATTAAATAAAGTAGGATGTGTTAAATTGAAATGCAGCCTTTGTTTACATGAAGTTAAGCTGCCCTGGCAGTGGTGTGTATGCTCTCTGTAATGCTGCGATCAAGCTCTTGTCATTTGACACAAGGTCATTTGACTATCTTGCCTCACTTGCTTAATACCATGGATCTCACTGTACCTTTTTCGGGATAACAGTGCTAGGGGGAAAGGCTCCAGGGTTTGGTTAAATGATATAAACAAACACTTACCATTTCACGTGGTAGCTACGACGTTATATTTTAAATAATAACAGCTGTGTATTGTTACACTCATCATACTCAACTCAAGTCAGTTCATTAGCAGAGGTGTTAAAAATCAGAACTCTAATTTGATGCAGGAGCACTCAATAGTGTCCAGGGGTTTTACAATTTTGCTGATGAAAAATTACTATTCATGTGAATCCAAGGTCAGACCCAGACAGCTTCTGTTTTTAGTAAGACAGTAGATGTTAAACTTCTCTTCCTACAGGAGTTACATCATTTGTTTGTCTTTCTTTTGTCAATGTGCCATCTTTTTTCTCATCGTCTTAAAAGATCCTGTTCTTTATTTGAGCTGGAAGTAAACGCGGTGTGCTCTGTAAAACTTTAGTGTCCCGAAAGGTTTGACTGTCACTAAAGTGCTTTCACTTTTTCTTCTGTCTCTCTCAGGCTCTTTGAATGTCAGAGGCAGCAGTATGGATGATCGATCCCCCGAGAACCAGTCAGGTTCTTCCGTGGTGGTGGTGGACAGTTTTCCAGAGGTGGACAAAGCCGTGTTAGTGGAGCGCATTGTGCGACTACAGAAAACCCATGCACGCAAAAATGAGAAAATCGAATTCTTGGAGGATCACATCAAACAGCTTGTGGAGGAGATCAGGAAAAAGACAAAGTGAGTGAAAAAGCAAAATTGCAAAAATAAAGGTGTAGAAATCTGTCTGTAGGAGGAATTTGGGTCCTTTGTAAGCAAAGCAACTATTTATATTCTTATTTAAGTAGCAACCATTGCTCATCAGCTAACCAAAACAAACACAATTTTGATAATTATACAATTCTACTTTTAAATCAGATTACATGTAGTAAAGCTTATGTTCAGTCACAAATCCAACAATATAGACTTCAATGAATGACTTTATAGTAACTAAATAATAAACAACAATTATAGAATGTTTAGAAAAGAAATCTAGTTTTGTTTCATGTGAGCAGAACTGACAAAACTAACTAAATATACTGGCTCTCGGACACCACCACACAACTGTTGGTTTGTTTATTAAGATTTTAACATCATGTTTTACACTTTGGTTACATTAATAACAGGAACGGTAGTTACTCATTACACAAGGTTCATCAGTTCACAAGGTTATATCGAACACAGTCATGGACAATTTAGTGTCTCCAAATCACCTCACTTGCATGTCTTTGGACTTTGGGAGGAAACCGGAGCACCTGGAGGAAACCCACGCAGACACGGGGAGAACATGTAAACTCCACACAGAAACGACCCGGACCGCCCCACCTGGGGATCGAACCCAGGACCTTCTTGCTGTGAAGCAACAGTGCTACCTACTTAGCCACCATGCCGCCCCAGATTTATGAACTAAAGTTAAACACATTTGAACAGTGAGGTATATGTTTGCTGTTTTTTCTCTTTCTGATGATTACTGTTTGTATAGTGTTCAGTAATAAAATAATATTTACTAAATGAAGGCTTCCTCTTCAGTCCATTAACTGTTTAATATAACAGGAAAAAAGAAACTAAACTGACTGGAACCTCAGAATGCAATTGTAACTAAAGCCATTCATTGATATACCACGTTGCTTTTATTGTCTATGTGGTCAGATTAGTTATTGTAAATTTCACACTTTTATAGGAAAAGACTGCTCACCTGATGTATGTTGGTTGTAATTGTAGGATCATTTTTACTTAAGTAAGCTTTTATGTATTAATTTTATTTATTGGTAGCTTGTGGTAAAGCATTCATTCAAATTAAGTCTGGACTTTAAATTTAAGTGTGCAAGTGGTGCAGAGCTAAAATAAAGGCAGCTGAGTGTTTAGGCAGTTAATAATTTGAAAAAAAAAACCTCAATGTGGGTCATTTAAAGGGCCGATGCAGTTATTTTAAGCAGGAACAAATATGTTTTGTAATTCATCATAAGTAATTACAGCAGTCTTCTTCACAGCTTCAGTTTTTGGGGGATTTGGGTTTAATCCTTGTCACTTGATGTTTTACATGTTTCATTTGTGAGTACACGAATTTCCTCCTTTCTCCAAAGTACATGCCTTTAGGTGGATTTGCCCCTTTTAATTTTCCCAGGGTGTAAGTAAATGATTTGTAAGTAAGCATATAATACCCAGTGATGGATAAGTGCCTTGTCCAGGGTGCATTTTTGCCTTGTGCCCAGTGTGTTTGGGTAGGCTCCATGTCCACCACGACCTTGATTAGGATAAAACATTCACTGAAGTGAAGTGAATAAATAACACAGATTTATTAGTGTTAAATAAGCATAATTTTTTCTAAAATCTTGATTTAACCTGTAAATACTAAAATGCTGCACTCTATTGCTCTATGACACCTACATTATAGAAATACCTGTAGCCATGTCCTATTTGTTGATATGCATATTTTTTTTAGCTACCTTTAAAGTCAATGGAAACAGACCCCCACCACAGGACCCACACTAACCAGATACAAAACCATACTCTTGAAACAGCACTGACACTGCTTTGTTAGTGTAGTATTTATTATACTGTTACTAATGGGCTGAAACTCATCTGTCAACCAAAAGAAATTCAGCTAGAGGATGTACACTTTGCTTCAAAATACGGCAACTAGTGAACATGCTGTTTAGACACAGTGTATAGTAATGTTCCACCAAGCAGATACTATCTGACCATTGGTGGTCTTCTGTGGTCACTTTCTATTGATGGACAGTGTAGAGAGTATCTGACACATTTTGTGTGGCATCTGAGCTATACTCAGTAACTATATATCTAAAACAAAATGATTATATGGTGTTCCTTATGACATGGTTAAAACTAAGTGTATGTTTAAGGTGGGTGTACCTAGTAAAATGTATATTAGCTGTTAGTATGTTACCATGATTATATATACACTATATTAGTATTGTTTGATTGCCACTTTGTGGTTCACATTTGGTTGCTTGTGAGTTTTCTCAATGCATGTGCGTGTTGTTAGCCTCTTGCTGCCCTTGCCTTGTCCTTGCTGCTTATACTGCTGTTGGAGAGAATCAGGTCAATGCTGTTCAGCCCTGGCTATAGCTTTATATAGTAACAGAGAGTCAAATCATTTCAGGACATGTTGCCATGGTTCTGAGCTCCTATCAAATATCTGTGTTAGACTTTGACTGAATTCTCCCTGGAGAATGTGAGTACAGTACTGTTTTATAGATTCAGACTGAACTTTTACTTTAGGCCATCCCATTAGATGTAAGCTGTAAAGTTCCAGGCAGAATGTAATTTCTTTGTATTTTGTTCTGTTAAATACTATCATGATGGAAATTGAGTTTAATGGACCCAGGATAAGTTACAGGTAAGCCAGCTGTTCAGTGACCTCTCTTAAAAATGTGATTTTGTACTTTTTTATCTGTTTATGTAGTTTGTTCATATCTGACAATTTAGAATCATTTCCTCCCTTAATTCCTTTCTAGTCAAGCTTTTTTTGCTTATTTCATGGTGCTTAAAATTATAGTTTTTTTCCCTATTAATTTTAGATAGCTCATAACCATGGGGTTTGTTATTGATCCTTTCTGGAAATATCAGTTTAAACAGTACACAATGTATCATCTTTTATATAGACAATAGCAAAATTATTAAAAAATACTAAGGTCAAAGAATACTGAGAAGAGGACTTTCTAAGGACAGGCATTACATGTTCACAAGTATTAAGCCATAGCCTGAATGAAGCAGACAAATTGAGCTGGTCTTTTTGTGGGTTATGTGTCAATTTGGTTAAAAGGTGTGGAGTAGAGGACATTGACAGGACAGTTATTTTCCATGTTCTTTTTATGCGTCAACAGTAATGGCAGAGGCAATAATGTTTTCAAATTTCCTTCATCACAGAGCTGTTCTCGATTCTATTTTAAAAGAGCCTCTTTAAAATAAATTAGATTTTATAACTTGTGGTTTAGCGTATAATTTGGTCAAGATTTTGTTCTTTTAATACAGTGTACTTAGAAGATGTTGCCGTCTTTTTTTTGCATTGTGCATAACAACTTTTTTAACTACAGTGGACACAGTATTAGTCATTCATAAATTGCAAACAATATATATTTTTTTAAGTAGCCTAAATATTAAATTACCTTCAGCTTGGAGTGTAACTTGTAACCTGCAACAGCAACTCCTACTGATTGGTTGAGGCACTGGTGGAGGAATACAGGGAGTTAAACTCCACCTTGTTAAAAGCGCTGTAGAAATCCACTGCTGGTTGGTAAAAATTAAGCAGTTACTGGCCTCACATAGTCTGCAGCACTCCTCCACACTCCTCCACACAAAAAAGACTCAGCTGAAAACATTGTAAAGAAAAATAAGAAAACCCTATGGCACTACATAAATATGGCACTAATATATCATGGAACAGCTGCCATTACGAAGCTTTTACAGGTTATCACACTTGGTGGCAGTGTGTAAGTGAGCCTGATTATTAACATGCAGCTCATTCATGTTTTGCAGAATTATCCAGAGCTACGTGCTTAGGGAAGAGACTGGAGCACTCTCATCTGAGGCATCAGACTTTACCAAAGCCCACTTGAGTAGGAAAGGGGGCATAATGGCCTCTCTGTACACATCACACCCAGCCGACAGTGCCCTCACTCTTGACCTCTCACTGGAGATTAACCACAAGCTCCAAGCTGTGCTGGAGGACACACTGCTCAAGAACATAACACTCAAGGTAAAATGACCGTCCATAATTCACACATGTACACTATATCAAGCTTAAACCTGTCATATCCACTTGGTTCTTACATGATTTGTTTTGCACTATTAAGTCACAGTGTGATCATTTAAGTATTTGAGTATTAGGTTTGGAAGTGGTACAGCACAGCAGCTGATAAAATCACAGCTTTTACTTGCCTGGGATTTTAGGGGCTAGATAACAGAAACAAAGCATGCAGAGCCAAGATAAATGAATAAGACACAGTGGGTACATTCCCATGCTGTGAACAGAAAGGTTGAATGACTAGTGCTCTGCTGTACATGGGAATGCAATAGCAAAAAGATCACATGGGATTAGATCTCAGTGTGAAGAAATAACAAGATTAGACACAAAAGAAAAGATCTATCAGAATATCTTACTGAAGTAGAAAGGGACTGTGATTGTTTCACTGATTTAAGGCATCTTTAAATAAGCTCTGTGTCATTCATTTTCTTTTTTTTGTTAGTTTTTTCATAAGCTAGTCAAACTACATTTTTGTCAGTAAAATTATAAATGTCATGATGCAGTTTTTTCACCTGTCAGAGAGATTTCGTGTTCTTTTTTTTTTTGTTTGTTTGGGTGGCTCGGTGGGTAGCACTGTCGCCTCACAGCAACAAGGTCCTGTGTTCGATACCCAGGTAGGGTGGTCTGGGTCCTTTTTGTGTGGAGTTTGCATGTTCTCCCCGTGTCTGCGTGGGTTTCCTCCGGGAGCTCCGGTTTCCTCCCACAGTCCAAAGCCATGCAGTCAGGTTATTTGGAGAAAATTGTCCATGACTGTGTTTGACATTAAACTTGTGAACTAAGGAATCTTGTGTAACGAGTAACTACAGTTTCTGTCATGAATGTCACCAAAGACTGTAAAACATGACGTTGGGTGCCCAGGTGGCGCAGCGGGATATTCCGCTAGCGCACCAGCACCGAGTTTCTGAACTCCTCAGTTCGAAACTCGTGTTGCCACCGGTTGACTGGGCGCCATTTGGTGGGCATAATTGGCAGTGCCTGCAGCAGATACTAATTGGCCACCATATCTGCAGGGTGGGGGCTGCACTATGTGTGGGTGGGTCTTCATACGTAAGGACCCTGACTGGCGGGAGAGGCGCCTGTGCAGAATGCAGGGGCGAGAAGAGGAGGGCTGTACACGTGTCGGAAGAGGCGTGTGCAGAGACGTGCTCTCCTTGGATGCAATCTGGTATCTCTCAGCAGCGGAAGACAAAATTGAGTGTGCTAAATCAGGAAGAAAATGGGGAGAAAATGCATTTAAAAAACATGACATTAAAATCCTAATAAATAAATACTTTAATTTTACAGCTAATAAGCAACTAAATGCCAAGTTTTTACAAAATTACTATTGGTTACACAATGAAGCACTGTTTTTATGATTATTTTCCCACTCCCAACATGTCCAAGAGGTGCCTTGCATCTAAAAACATTTATTGACTGAGATTGTTGTTTTTATTGATTTAGAATGTTTTTTGGCTTGTGAGTAGGAAATACTTGGCAAGCACTGCTAGAAAAGTTAGAACACAGGATTTTGCTCTTTTATCTAGACTAGTGCTATCTAAACTTTTTGTCAGCTTAATCACAAAGGGCCACAACAATGGACAAGTAGGTGCACAAATGCATTAATGCATACAGTGGTGCCTTGAAACGCGACAGTAATTGGTTTTGGAAGTGGCGTCAAGTGTAAAAGGCGTTGAGTTTCAGAGTATTTTTTCCATAAGGATGTATGGGAAACCTGTTTATGCGTTCATGGTCCTGTTTATGCGTTCATGGTATATACTGTATTTTAGGCTAATGTAAAATACTGGGGTTGTTTTTGGCACTTATACACTGAAAATAACACAAATATAATATAAAAACACTGAAATACAATTGAAAAACAGTTAAATACAATTAAACCTACACTTTACCTGTACTTCTTTATTGTTTCCTTTTGCTTCTTAATAGTGAAGAGAGAAGTTTAGTGTTCCAATGTTGTTCTTTTAATACATTAAGTCACGTTAAGGTTTTTTTAACAATAAGTGTCTTAGACTCTCTCGGGAAAAAAAGCTGATTCTCACCATTTCTCAGCACCCCGAGCTGTAACACAAGTTTAAAAGTGAAACGGGGAAAATCCAGCTAAACACAGATACATGTGGTGCTTTCAAAATGAATTTGACGGTTATTCCACACAAATGCAGATTCATCTCATATTCGCATTTTGATTACGTTTTACCGCACTGCTCAAGCCGAGCACTGAGCAAAGTGACAGTCGCACAGGTCGAGTTTAAGGTAAACGTCGAGTTTGAAGGTATAAATTTCTTAACGAAGGGTGTCAAATTTCAAAGATTTTAAATTTAAGGGACGTCGAGTTGCAAGGTACCACTGTATAAATAATGGGTATAGAGATGTAGGCCACACCTTCACCACATAGCCAATCAGCTACAGGTTAAAAACAGTAATTTCCTTTGTTTAAACTGTTAATCTATTGTTGCCATATTTCATCTGTTACCTTGCTGATTATGCCTTTTTTTAACTGTGTCAAGTTAAAAGTGAAAAGCAGCAGAGCTCTATTAAAATTCCTGACGACGGTGTGATGTGATTCTCTCCGTACAGGAGAATCTGCAGACTCTGGGAGTAGAGATTGAGAGACTAATTCAGCAGCAGAGGCCCGCTGAATCCAGTGTGAGCAGGAAGTGACAGCAGTGCTGTCAGTCTACACGGGTCTTTATACGACATCACAAATGTGAAACCAGTTTACAAGTGGTCAGGTGCTCTGGAGGACTGTGTGACAAGCAGAAGAAGGTGAAAGACATATCAACCACAAAGCAACTGGAGGACTTTTGCTCTTCTGCATCTGCTTACCGTCAGGCTTTGCTCCTGTCTGACTGAATAGCAGATCCTCTCAAACTGTCCCGTGTAAGCTGCTCTGTGAAATGTAGCTACCGTATCTGCTCCTTGTGACTAGAGCCAGTTTCTAAAACCACGGCCGAATTGCACTCTCTTCAACCCGGTAACTTGTACATGTAAATAGCCTGGATGGTGAATGATGTAGTAACTGTGTGAATGGGTGTTCAACAATGGTACTTCTGTCTTTTCTTTAAACAATGAAAGTGCTTGATCCTATATATAAAAACAAATGATAACTCATGGGTAATGATGCATTTTAAAAACAGCCGAATGCTCTAGACCTGCTCCAGTTCTATTATCTTCTGCATACAGGCCACTGTTCTTTCTTTGACCCGTTATGTATATGTGCCAGTTACTGAATGTGTTACATAATGAGCATACCCTAATGCATACCCTACGTCTTTCAGCTTGTGAAAGGTGACATTTTTTGTCATAAGGTGTCAAAAAGGCTATGCCAAAAATACACCCAATGCACTTTGTCTATATTAAGTGTCACATTACATCTTAATACAGATTAATCATGACTACTGGGATAATTGCAAATATCTAGGGCAGGTCTTTATTATATTTGTGTCTGGTCTAAGTTTAAATTAAATCAATGTTGTTTTGTCTTGCTTGCTGAGAAGAATTCATTTGCCCTGCAGAGAAACTACCAGTAATTACATTGTAACACAGCCATTTATTTCTCTCCTTCAATTTGGGTTTCTATGTATTAAGCTATTTCGGGGCTTATAAGGCAGTTCAAATGGGCACGTGGAATACCTGATTACCTGAAGTACAGTGTATGTTTTAATGCAGTAAAAAGCATTTGCATAAAACTATTAAAAGTAGATGCATGGGCATTATGAGGCGGATGCTACATTTATGGTCGACTCTACTAATCAGATATGAATTTAAATTTTAGTATGGTCATCCAGAGATGCAATTGACAAGTGTAAAATTCACATATAAAATATTATTGTTATGAGTATAATCTTGGTACAAAACATCTACAATTAGGGTTTGTGATTCCATAAACAGCTATTAGGAACATTTTGAGAATCTGACATGACCTACTTAGTGAGAAAATAGTACAGCACTATTATAAAGTGCATGACTGGTAATAATGAAGGAATCAGATTTTCTTTATATAAGCTTGCCAGTTGTGTTAAATATCGGTAAGTGGTATTTGTCAGTAACATGCCAAACATCCAACCACTAAAGAAATGGTAAATAACACACCTGGTGTGTTGAGGTATAAAAATAGTGCAGTACAGTTATGCTGAGTATAATGTATCCAACACTTGTGTGGATGTGCTTTGTACAGACTAGAGGATTGTACTATTGCAGAACAGGAGCTTTTGGGCAGGTCAGACAGCCAGTTAATGCTACACTATGCTGGTAGATCAAAAATGTTTCTAAATTTCAGAAATAGCTCAATACAGATGTTTTGGCAATATATATTAAACTATAAAATTATGATTGGCCTTTTATGAATATTGGCATTTGGCATCAGTTAAAAACGCACTGTTGCAATTGACTAATAAAAACATGTTGACACAGTGTATCTGCCAATGGATGGCACTACCCACAATTCATCTTTAAACTGTTGTCTTTAAACTATTGCACTGTGCTGGTAAATCTTAGTTTCTTATTGATGTGGAAACATCTCCACCAATAAACACAGCCAACCAGCAAAGTTGTGGCTTTAAGTTTGGATATGGGTGCACTGGACTTGAGCAGTCACCAGTAGAGTCAGACCTCTATTACACATATCCCAGTCCCATCCAGGTCAGGGTGTGATCCCTGGAGCAAGTGTCCCATTTAAGGACTTCTAAAGGATGTTTTTGTGGCATATAATTCCTCTGGTAAAATCAAACCAGACTAAATACTTTATTCTGGTTCTGACTGCCTGGGTAGTTCTTGGCCAGTAGATCTCTGCTTTTTCTTTTTAATAGAAAAGAATAGCTCATTGCTGCGTATTGCAAGCTTCTCCAAGGTAAAATATGAAGGATATATTATTATTGGTGTACTGTGGTGGTGTACACAGGGACCATCTTATTTATTGTCTTGTCAGTCATTACCAGGTATTAAGCCTGAATGTATGAAATGAAGACTTTTGCCCTTAAGCTGCAAAGATGGTTTAATACCTGCGTATGACACACTCCATTTTCCCAAACACATCCGAAAAATCCCCTGCAAAGCAAGATAAAAATATCTGTGCAGAGTAAACAGAAATGTGCACGAGGCTGTGACCTCTAGGACAAACACTGTAAATTCTGTCAATAATGTTATGTTTAATTATTTATTTTGTTTTCCTCTGAATTTCTCTTGAAGTATAAAATGACAAATTCTCTCTTGAAGTATGTGTGTATGTAAATCATAAGTGATGAGAAAAAAATCTTGGTTCTTTTTCTATTCTGTCATTTGTGCTTTGTTTAATTAAGTATTCGAACTATGATTATAAACTTGTAGATAATGTCATGTAAAAAGTGTAATGTTTTTAATCCCAAAATCGTAATTCCTGTCTGTACATACGGTGCACATAAGGAATTAAAGGATGTCGGTGTCCGGTGAAACTGGGTTTTGACTGCTTATTTAGATCATAATGGCATGTCATATAAAGGCATGCTCTTGTTTATCGTCTGAAACTATCAACACTGTAATGCAAATAAGTGCATCAGGGACAGACAAGCATCAGCATGAATTTAATTAAGGAGGTCAGTCTGTTTGTACCAGGAGCATTTATATCTAGCAGAAAGAGCAAAGCTTCATGCACAGAAGGCAGGGGTGCAGTTTATTTCCCAAGATAGATGAGCCTTATTTTTACAGATTGCTGAATCTGGTCACTTAATCTAAAGGGATGCTGATGTAGAAAGAAGTCTCTTGCCCAAATTCAACTTAGATTTATTGAGTAAACAGACATTTTTGGCAGTTATTTGAACTTAATTCATTTAGTAGACTTGTACTTTATGACAGCCGTTTTAATTTGATTCGTAAGGTAAATGAATGCACTGTACACTAGCGGAGTACATTTGGATTTGATTGTTTGTCAGTCATTTTAATTAGATTTACTGAGTTTAGAGAGTTTGTAAATTGTACTATTGGCACTGAATAAGGTACAAATTTAAAGGTACTTTACATGAGTACCTTTAAACATGTCATGTAAACCTAATTCATGAAGTAAATTTGCATTCTAAAAGCAATTTTAGTTTGATTTAGTAGGTGCATTGGATTTATTAGAAATTTATTAACTTAAGAAATTATTACCTCATTAATTATTATACAGTAGTGTTCAAAAAAATAGCAGTGATTTAAAAAAAGTGAATAAAGCACAAAACAAAATCATTATAATAACTTTTATTTCCATAAATGCAAATGCACTGAAAATACTACACTTTCAATTCTAAATCAAAACATTAAGAACATCTAGCCAGTTTGTGTTACAGTTTGTGCCTTTACAGAAAGTTAAGAAAAATGAATATTAGGTTGTTCAAAAAAATATCAGTGCCAGCATTTTACTTTAAAAAATGTATCAACTAAAAATTTTTGAGGTTATACTTTAAATTACTGAACTAATATTTAATGGCATAACAATTGTTTCCGAGATCTGTGTTGCATGGAGTCGACCAACTTCTGGCACCTCTGAACAGGTATTCCAGTCCAGGATGATTAGACTATATTCCACAGTTCTTCTGAATTTTGGGGTTTTGCCTAAAAAAAAAACACATTTCAGATGTCAGCCTACAAGTTCTCTATGGGATTGAGGTCAGGGGATTGGGCTGGCCACTCTATTACCTCAATCTTGTTTGTCTGTAACCAAGATGTTTTGGGTCATTGTCATGTTGAAACACCCATTTTAAGGACATTTCTTCTTCGACATAGGCCAACATAATCTCCTCAAGTATTCTGATATATTTAAACTCATGCATGATCCCTCGTATGTGATAAACAGACGTAACACCATGATATGAAAAACATATTTCAAATCATCATTTTGTACCACCATGCTAAACTGTCTTCACAGTGAACTTTGGCTTGAATTCAGTGCTCGGGGGGCGTCTGACATACTGTCCACGGCCACTAGACCCAAAAAAAAACAATTTCGCTTTCACCAGTTCACAAAATGTTGAGCCATTTCTCTTTGGACCAGTCAATGTGTTCCCTGGCAAATTTGAACCCATTCAGGACATGTCTTTTTCTTAACAACGGGACTTTGCAAGGAGATCTCGCTGGTAAATTGGCTTCACTTAATCATCTTCTGTACTCACTGGTAACTTCAGATGTTCCTTGATCTTTCGGGAGGTGATCATTGGCTGAACCTTTGCCATTTTGGCTATTCTTCTATCCTTTCAAACAGTAGTTCCATGCTTCCTTCTGCGTCTTTCAGGTTTTGGTTGTCACTTCAAAGCATTTTAGATCATTTTAGCTGAGCAGCCAATAATTTGCTGCACTTCTCTGTATGTTTTTTCCCTCTACTATTAACTTTTTAATCAAAGTATGCTGTTCATCAGAACAATGTCTGGAACAACCCATTTTATCCAGTATTTCAGAAGAAAATGTGCTATGACCAACCTGTGCAACATTTGCCACCCTCCTACCTTAAATAATGGCCAAAATTGACACCTGTTCTTCTGCAGAATGAATGACTTCACCAATTGAAATCCTCACTGCTATTATTTTGAACAACCCCAATCAATGCTTCGATTACTCAGAATGAGCGGCATGCATGTCCTAATTGTTGGGTTTGTTTTGTTTTCATTACTCTACTACACTTTCAGGTAAATTATTTGCTATGTAGAAATAGCATTTCTACTAAAAACAGTGATTTATCAGGTTAATGGTGGGTGTTGGACTGCTATTTTTTTGAACACCACTGTACCTAGACTTGCGGAGAAATGAATAAATAGTTAGCAGTACAGTGGCACGTTTGGTAGTGTGTGCTTAAAAAACCTTTGAATTTAATTTATTAAACAGCAGGGGCGAAGATGTGCATTTTAATTTATAATAATGTCTATAATTAATAATAATTATAACAAAATATAATATTATAATGTATTATTTCACATTATTTCCTACATAATGTGACACCAGCACCAATTGTCACACGCAAAATTAAAAAACGTCTGGATGTAGTGTGACAGAGTTAGATATGATCTGATTTCTTAATTAACTTACATCAGATAAACTGTGCAAGGAAATTAGTTTCCAAGGTGTGGACTAAATTATACTTACATTGATACATTTATAAGATCCAGTACTTTCACAGCTTTAGAAGAAATCAATGGACATGAAGTGAAAGTGATTAATGAGTCATTAGTTTTGTGCACCAAGTACAACTTCTGCCTGGAAAATGAATTTTAATGACTAAAGTTGTTCACTAAAATCTGAGACTGTTTAAAAGTCAATTAAGTTAAAGCCGTTGGTGAAAATGAAGAAATAATGCCCTATAAATATATCTTACACAAATGCAGGGTGTTCTTGCAGACTTTGCTGTCATTAAGTCAAGTTAAAAAATGGCTAAGACAGGTAGTACTGTTGCCTCACAGCAAGAAAGTACTGGGTCAATTTTTTTCAGGTGGCGCGGTCCAATTTCTTTCGTGTGGAGTTTGCATGTTCTTCTTGTGTCTGTGTGGGTTTCCTCAAGGAGCTCCAGTTTCCTCCCACAGTCCAAAGACATGTAAGTTAGGTAAACTGGAGATACAAAATTGGTGTATTGGTGTGAATGTGTGTGTGTGTGTCTGTGACAGGGTTGCAGTGGGTAGGTTACCACCCAAAAACACGATCCAATGACATGCAGTCAGGTTCATTGAATCTTCTAAAACTGCCATGTGTGTGTATGTCTGCCTTGTGATGGACTGGCAACCAACCGGGGTGTTTCCTGCCTTGTCCTCCTTCCACATTGTTGTCACCTCATGGAAGGTGACAAGAACTTTACCAAATATACACTGATCAGCCATGAGATTAAAACCCCCTCCTTGTTTCTACACTCACTGTCCATTTTATCAGCTCCACTTACCATATAGAAGCACTTTGTAGTTCTACAATTACTGACTGTAGTCCATTTGTTTCTCTACATACTTTTTAGCCTGCTTTCACCCTGTTCTTCAATGGTCAGGACCAACACAGAGCAGGTATTATTTGGGTGGTGGATCATTCTCAGCACTGCAGTGACAATGACATGGTGGTGGTGTGTTAGTGTATGTTGTGCTGATATGAGTGGATAAGACACAGCAGCGCTGCTGCAGTTTTTAAATACCGTGTCCACTCACTGTCCACTCTATTACACACTCCTACCTAGTTGGTCCACCTTGTAGATGTAAAGTTAGAGGCGATCGCTCATCTATTTCCGCTGTTTGAGTTGGTCATCTTCTAGACCTTCATCAGTGGTCACAGGACGCTGCCCACGTGGCGCTGTTGGCTGGATATTTTTGGTTGGTGGACTATTCTCAGTCCAGCAGTGACAGTGATGTATTTAAAAACTCTATCAGTGCTGCTGTGTCTGATCCACTCATACCAGCACAACACATAATAATACCTACTCTGTGGTGGTCCTGTGGGGGTTCTGACTATTGAAGAACAGGGTGAAAACAGGTTAAAAAAGTATGTAGAGAAACCGATGGACTACAGTCAGAAATTGTCAAACTACAAAGTGCTTCTATATGGTAAAAGAAGCTGATAAAATGGACAGTGAGTGTAGAAACAAGGAGGGGGTTTTAATGTTATGGCTGATCAGTGTAAAAAGAAGGAAAAGATACATCTCTAGATCTAATGATTTAGGTCAGTTAAACCATACATGTTAGCTTATACACATGAAGTTCACTGTTTGCATTGTTGTTTTTCTTTTTATCGATCTGTTACTTCAGACCAGCAGCTAGGATAGGATCTTTTTTCATTTTTTAAATCAGCCCACACGTGATATTATTCTGGCTGTTAGATAAGATGAAATATACCAGGTTAAGGGATCCTGTCCAGTGGGACATTGCATAAACCCAACAGCTAGGCTATTTTTAGTCTCCCCCCTTAACACACTCAGAATCTCATAAGCTCTCAAGACCTACAGAGAATTAATAAGCCACAGTTAGTGTCTCTTACCATCATCTTTATCTTGGCAATTATGCCACCACCCTCATTTAGAAAGTATTTTTAAACCGTTTAAACAACACCATACATGAATTATTAAAACCCTAATCAGAATCCATTTGATACATAACATAATCATAGTACATGTTCTACGGATATAAGGCACATGCCTTGCCACCGAATGGAAGATCTGAGACAATGTAGGAAATGTATGGAAGTAAGCTAGATTTACAGGTGCACATATCACATGACAACCCATCATCATCATCATCATCCCACAGAAGAGCTACGTGCTGAATAGGCTGTTAGTCAGCAGGGGAGGGAAAAATAGCAGTGCGCTGTGTTCTCTCTAATGTGTAAAGAAACAAAACAAGTAAAAGTGGTTTAAATCTTGTGATGGTAATCCATTAAGTATCCCTTTCAGACAGATATCCATCAAAGTTTAAATATATTTACTATAATATAATTACAGACAGCTTGTGTCAATTCACTCTATACTAAATAATAGAAAGAGAAAAGACATTAGTGAATTATTTGATCTGTTACTGAGTGTACATACTGGGGCAGATACTGCACACCGATACACACAATACTGTACTTTTGAAGTCTATGGACAGTCAATCATTTATAGTGCAGACTGGGGAAACTACTGTATATGTACCTTTGTATTTATTACCTGTTAAAATTAGCTTAAGAATGAATATTTTGTGTATCTGCTAATCACACAATAGTAATTATTATTCTAATTATGTCAAGATATCTTCTATATACAGTGTATCACAAAAGTGAGTACACCCCTCACATTTCTGCAGATATTTAAGTATATCTTTTCATGGGACAACACTGACAAAATGACACTTTGACACAATGAAAAGTAGTCTGTGTGCAGCTTATATAACAGTGTAAATGTATTCTTCCCTCAAAATAACTCAATATACAGCCATTAATGTCTAAACCACCGGCAACAAAAGTGAGTACACCCCTAAGAGACTACACCCCTAAATGTCCAAATTGAGCACTGCTTGTCATTTTCCCTCCAAAATGTCATGTGACTCGTTAGTGTTACTAGGTCTCAGGTGTGCATAGGGAGCAGGTGTGTTCAATTTAGTAGTACAGCTCTCACACTCTCTCATACTGGTCACTGAAAGTTCCAACATGGCACCTCATGGCAAAGAACTCTCTGAGGATCCTAAAAGACGAATTGTTGCGCTACATGAAGGTGGCCAAAGCTACAAGAAGATTGCCAACACCCTGAAACTGAGCTGCAGCACAGTGGCCAAGATCATCCAGCGTTTTAAAAGAGCAGGGTCCACTCAGAACAGACCTCGCGTCGGTCGTCCAAAGAAGCTGAGTGCACGTGCTCAGCGTCACATCCAACTGCTGTCTTTGAAAGATAGGCGCAGGAGTGCTGTCAGCATTGCTGCAGAGATTGAAAAGGTGGGGGGTCAGCCTGTCAGTGCTCAGACCATACGCCGCACACTACATCAAATTGGTCTGCATGGCCGTCACCCCAGAAGGAAGCCTCTTCTGAAGTCTCTACACGAGAAAGCCCGCAAACAGTTTGCTGAAGACATGTCAACAAAGGACATGGATTACTGGAACCATGTCCTATGGTCTGATGAGACCAAGATTAATTTGTTTGGTTCAGATGGTCTCAAGCATGTGTGGCGGCAATCAGGTGAGGAGTACAAAGATAAGTGTGTCATGCCTACAGTCAAGCATGGTGGTGGGAATGCCATGGTCTGGGGCTGCATGAGTGCAGCAGGTGTTGGGGAGTTACATTTCATTGAGGGACACATGAACTCCAATATGTACTGTGAAATACTGAAGCAGAGCATGATCCCCTCCCTCTGGAAACTGGGTCGCAGGGCAGTGTTCTAGCATGATAATGACCCCAAACACGCCTCTAAGATGACCACTGCTTTATTGAAGAGGCTGAGGGTAAAGGTGATGGACTGGCCAAGCATGTCTCCAGACCTAAACCCAATAGAACATCTTTGGGGCATCCTCAAGCGGAAGGTGGAGGAGCGCAAAGTCTTGAATATCCGCCAGCTCCGTGATGTCGTCATGGAGGAGTGGAAAAGCATTCCAGTGGCAACCTGTGAAGCTCTGGTAAACTCCATGCCCAGGAGAGTTAAGGCAGTTCTGGGAAATAATGGTGGCCACACAAAATATTGACACTTCAGGAACTTTCACTAAGGGGTGTACTCACTTTTGTTGCCGGTGGTTTATACATTAATGGCTGTATATTGAGTTATTTTGAGGGAAGAATAAATTTACACTGTTATATAAGCTGCACACAGACTACTTTTCATTGTGTCAAAGTGTCATTTTGTCAGTGTTGTCCCATGAAAAGATATACTTAAATATCTGCAGAAATGTGAGGGGTGTACTCACTTTTGTGATACACTGTACATGATAATTCTGCTTTTAAAGCTCTTCGTGGTTTGGCCCCAGCTTATCTTCAAGAGCTCCTACACCCTTACATTCCTTCTCGCTCCTTAAGGTCCTCTGGTGGAAGATTTCTCTCTATGCCTCTGACTACATTGTCCTCAATGGGTGGCAGATCTTTTAGTGCTGTTGCTCTTAAGCTCTGAAACTCTCTGCCTCAATCTTCTATCTCTTCTTTTAAGTCCCTACTGAAGACTTATCTCTTTGAACAGTATTTTTGTTCCCACTCTCCTGTAAAGCGACCTTGAGGCTGTGAAAGGCGCTATATAAATAAAACTTATTATTATTACACCCATTTTCAGTTTGCACACTCTGGGCATTTAACCATAAATCATCATGTACTGATAGTTATGGGGGCATATCCAGATTAAACATCTGAATTGGTTAAATATACAGTTGAGGGGGAAAACATCTCTATTTTTTATTTATGTCTAATGAAATGTGGTTTGACTATAGTAGACAAATACTGTACATTGCACCTACAACTAATGCACACAATTACACATTTCAAGTCAAATTAAAATGACTGGATCACTTACATTTACAGTATGATACAATGGTGTACAGGGAGAAGCAAGAACATGCTATGGGGTTTGAAAGTCAGATCTGAGTCAAGTAATGTGTGCCCTTGAATTACTAATAGTGGCTCGGGTGGCACAGCGGTCTATTATTCGTGGATTTCCTCCAGGAGCTCCGGTTTCCTCCCACAGTCCAAAAACATGCAGACAGGTTAATTGGAGACATTGAATTGCCCTATAGGTGAATGGGTGTGTGTTTGTGTGTCTGCCCTCAATGCGCCCATTGAAAAGCTGGGATAGGCTCCAGCAAGACACCCGCGACCCTAATTGGATAAGCGGTTAAGAAAGTGAGTGAGTGTACAACTATATAGAACTACAGAGATGTGTTTTAAAATAGAATGCTATAAACTATTAGAATGGTTACATAATTAAAAATGTGTGTTTTGTTAAGGGCAAGTAAGATTACTGACCTAAAGAAAGTGGAGATGCTGGTTTGTACAGCCTAAAGAGGACCGTTCAAGCAAGAAATCCAAGAATCAATTATGCTGAAATCCAGGTAATTCTAAAGGGTTCACAAACTTGTTATTTTTCTTTTTTAACTGAATACTATGTGGTCAAAAGCATCTGGGTTCCTGACAATGAGTTTATTGAAGATTACCTTCTAAAGTCATGGGTTTTATAGAATTTCCCAGGTTTCTGTGGAAATTTGCGCTTATTGAGTCAAAAGAGTCTTTGATGCTTGCTTACAGAGTTGGTTCAGTTCTTGTGATGTCATTAGTGGATCACTATCTCTATAAAACAATGCTCTCAAGGTGTTAATCTAAGGTATGTCACAGGTTTGCATTTGCATCAAATGTCTTTGTGCTTTAGCACTTACCACTGTCAGCATCAATACAGGTTTCTGCCAAACAGATGATAATTATAATAAATGATCACAAAATAGCATGGTACCAGAGGCATGCTGCTGATGATGACAGTGCTAAATTGAGTCAGCCATATTCCACTTAGTCATTTTAAATGTGCAGTTGGGCTCTGGGGAGAGCTAAAACATGAATGCATTTTTAAAGCGTTCAATCCGGTCATGATTAATAGTACACAGCTGTGGACTAAAATGTTTCCCCCAGCATGCCATATCAAAAGCTCAGGTCTCTAAAGCTGAGTGCACCTTAATATTTTACAGTATGATACAATAGTCTACAGGGAGAAGCAAGAACATTGCAATGGGGTTTAAAAGTCAGATTTGAGTACTTGAGTCAAGTAATGTGTGTCTATGAATTACTTATAGTGGCTAATAGTGCTACTCCAACACCACTGATTGGTGCTATCAGCCAGGGAAAAGATGACTAAAGCCCGGGAATGGACTGGCGCCCTATCCAGGGTGTTCCTGCCATGTGCTCAGTGTCTCCCGGTGGAACCAGCCCCACCACAACCTTGACCAGGACAAAGTGGGTAATACATTTCAATGGAAATTATTTAATAGGAACCCATTAAGACCAAACCTGACAAACATTTTTTCCTGTATATATGTTTTAATGCCTGCACATATCTGCTGCATTTCTTGCAGTGGGTCCAGTACCATTTAACCCACACATAGTCCGGCCCCCACCCTGCAGATATGGTGGCCAATTAGTATCTGCCAATTATGCCCAGCAGATGGCACCCAGCCGACCGGTGGCAACACCAACTTTTGAACCGAGGAGTTCAGAAACTTGATGCTGGTGTGCTAGCGGAATATCCTGCTGCACCACCTGGGTGCACATATGGCATTTAAAAAAAAGAAAACAGCTTATTCATTAAAATCATTATTTCAGGTATTTTTCAAGGTGATGTACAGAAGTAGAGGTGTTCTCAGCCTGTTTTAATATTTTGTTGTGCATAAAAAACAACATATAACACAGTTTATTCTCCAGAGAGTATTTTAATGCTTTAAAGGTTCTTGTCAGGGTACTTTACACATGATTGGTATTTAATTTACTGCAAAAACAAAGTGATAACGGGGGTCCAACCACGACGTTTACAACTGCACAATTTATTGCACACTAGCACAGGAGCCACATACATTACATGAGCCATAAAGCCATTAGATACATAAATCTAGATATATGACACTGCACAGAAAAATGCACTGAATTAAACAGCACCAGACCTACCAGTGACTGAATAAATAAAATACTGAGCTCCCATTACAGAATCAGAAAAACTTACATATTAAAAATGAAACATGATATGTAAAGAAAAGGAAAGCAGCTCACATTTGAGTGTATTTTGTAAAAGGTGCAAACATCAAGCACTGAATCACAGTTTCGTTCACAGGATCACACACCCAACACTCTTTTTATTAACTGTACGTAGTACAAAATATCGACTGTAGTTTTACAAAGCTGTTTAATATAAACAAAGTTCCTTAAATACAGCTTGCACACCTTGAAAGGTATGCAGTAAAGTAAGGCTGTGTAGAAAATATTTCTTTAAATGTCACATTACATTCGTATGTACAATATGACGGCCGATGACTAGGAAATCTTACCCCAAGTCAGTGCTCAAGTGTTTTTAAATGAAAATCTCTGTATTATTTGACGTATTAACAGTCATGTTGCATTGCTCTAAATCAGATAGTTTGGATAGCAAATGTTTTGCTTATGTACAGTAGTATTACTAAATATGGAACACATTTTATTTATCTTCTGTGCATCCTCCAGGCTAATGACAACGTGTAAACAAGCTATATGTCTTTTCAGCATTTAAAAATATCATGTTAGATTTGCAGGCCCATGTTCAGGACAAAATCTAAACAAAATTAGTTCTGTATTTTACTGGTATCAAGTGCAAGTTGGGAATACATTTTGAACATGGAGCCAATTTATTCACTTTTTGGGAGGTTGGAGGAAAATGCAGTATCCACACTAAACCTACAGTTCACATGGGACATAGGATCCCTTATCACACAGTTTCCAGCTCCACTAATGAGTAACTTACTGAATATTACTACATTAATAATAAGCAAATTTTTCATTGGTTCGAATATACACCGATCTGGCATAACATTATGACCACTGACAGGTAAAGTGAATAACACTGATTATTTCTTCATCACAGCACCTGTTAGTGGGTGGGATATATTAGGCAGCAAGTGAACATTTTATCCTGAAAGTTGATGTGTTAGAAAATGGGCAAGAAAAATGTTTGACAAGGGCCAAATTGTGAGCATCTTCAAAACTGCAGCTCTTGTGGGGTGTTCCAGGTCTGCAGTGGTCAGTATCTATTAAAAGTCGTCCAAGGAAGAAACAGTGGTAAACCAACGACAGGGTCATGGGCGGCCAAGGCTCACTGATGCACGTGGGGAGCGAAGGCTGGGTCGTGTGGTCCGATCCAACAGACGAGCTACTGTAGCTCACATTGTTATTGTTAAGTTAATGTTGGTTCTGATAGAAAGGTGTCAGAATACACAGTGTATCACAGTTTGTTGTGTATGGGGCTGCATAGCCGCAGACCAGTCAGTTAGGAAGGTCGTCATAATGTTATGCCTGATCGGTGTATATACATATATATACAAAGAACTAATTATTTAAAACTATTTTTAGAGCAACGTGAGTCCCATCATACGTAGTTTAGCATATAATGGAAACGTTATCTACATTATCTCCAACAGCTTCTTCTGATCGACTGACTAGTGAAAGACTGATACACATTTTGCATGAAACACAGAAACACACTACCACATTAGTGTCAGCGCAGTGCTGAGAATTTCTCACAATCCAAAAAACATCTGGTCATTGAGGGTCATATGGGGGTGCAATTTCATTGATGGGGTACATGGGCATGGCAAAGTGTACAGAGCAACAGATGGGTTGCAGTTAGTATTAGTATATCCACAAATTGTTTATCATTAATAAAAGTACATACAAGATAAATGTAGGTAAAGTGTGTGTGTCATACATATAAATGTATATGTGTATCTATAGTATATACACATGCACATATATATAGACACACATGTGTGCGTATAAGCAGAACAACTTTGCCTAGATGGTTCACCTTGTTTGACGAGGATGATGGCAAAGCCTATGCAGATGTGTCCATTCATGTATGTTTTTTAAAGAATTAAATTAATCGTACCAAGGACACAAGAGGAAATAAAAAAGGTCAGAGCTGCGACTCTGTGTGGAACATTTTGCAGCTGTTGTCCAGGCTGCAGTTGCTATCCAGAGTACCGTTCCAGTCGTTCCAGTTTGTCAATGCGCGGCTCTCCACGGCGCAACGGGACAGTTCACACGAACTTATATTCAGACTGGCATCTGCCCGCCTCGGCCAGCAGGGCATCAGCAGCCTGCGGAAAGCTTTCCTGAAGTCCGGACTGCGGCAATAAATGAGTGGATTAAAAGCTGAGTTGGCATACCCGAGCCAGTTAAAAAATACGAAAAGCTCCTTGTCCACAGCGTTGGCGCAGAATCCGCGCACCACGTTTACCAGAAAGAAGGGCAACCAGCAGAGAGTGAATGTGCCCATAATGATGCCCAGGGTCTTCAGTGCTTTCTGCTCTTTCATCGCCACTGGTCGCTTTCTGTTCACAGAAACAACTTGGCTGGAGTAAAACCTCCCTTCGCACTTGTCTATTTTGCGCATCTGTTTCTTGGCTTCTCGGTATACCTGGGCATACACGAACACCATCACCACTAAAGGAATGTAGAAGGATATAATCGAAGATGCCACCGCGTATGCCCTGTTGGTGATGAAATCGCAGCACTCCGGGTCTTCATAGCACGCAGTGCCTTCTCCATCCCTTGACCAGTGCAGTAAGATCGGAGGAAATGAGACCAGAGCCGAAACTGCCCAAACTGCGCACACGACCCCTTTGGCTCTTGTTTTGGTCAGTAGGCTTTGGTACCGAAAAGGCCATGTGATTGCAATGTATCTGTCTATGGCGATCACGCACAGGGTCTCGATGCTCGCCGTGACGCACAGGACATCTACCGCAATCCATACTTCGCAAAAGTACGAGCCGTATAACCACGAGCCCTTAAGCTCCAGAACAGCCCCAAAAGGCACCACTAACAAACCCATGATCAGGTCAGCACACGCCAGAGACACAATAAACACATTAGTAAGGGTCTGCAGCCTCTGATTGCGCGCTATAGCCACGATCACCAGGATATTTCCAAGCACCGTGATCACCACGATCAGAACCATGACCATGCCCATAGCCACCAGCCACTGCTCCGACAAACTCTCCTCGCTGTCCGCTCCGTTAACATCCACACTTTTTGAGTCGTTGGTATAATTCATGGACAGGAACCAGTCCCCCATGATTTCCTCGGGCTCTGTGATCACATCACATCACATTATCTAAACTTGACATCAAGCGTGGCGCACAGCCACAGCCTAACTCCATCCGCTCCGGTCTCCATCTCTCCAGCGTTCCGTTTCTCCTGTTTCAAACACACTGAGAAAAACTGGATCGCTTGCTCGGGATAAATAGATCTCTGACGTCATATCTGTTATCAACCAATCATACATGCTTCCCAAATTGCGGGTCATATATTCTGAAAGGAACTCACAGTACCTTCGTTTTTACGCACTGAAAATTTGGAGTCATATATTGAAGATTAGTTATTTATTTGAATTAAACCTTATCACTTATTTCCTAAAAAGGGTGGGACACTTTTTTGACCTTTAAAGTAATTGTAAATGTAGTTAAACACTTTATAAGAACTAGAACTAAAACATTAGGAGCACAAACCAGTTAAAACAACAATATAGTAAAAAAAGAGTTTGGAACAAGGAGTCCTCTGTCCTTCTTGGGCAGAGGTGCCTCAAGTGGGCGGGTGGGATTCATGACTAAAGCTCTGGGTAAATAAAGGGGCCAATGAGGATCTCCAAAACAGTAATGATTAAAAAAATTTCAACATATGGAGTAGAGCAGACACCTAACCACTCACTCACTCACTCACCCACTTTCGAGCCTATCCAAGCTTGTCAATGGGCGCAACGCACACAGTAACACCCTGGATGGGGAGTCAATCCATTGCAGGGCAGACACACACACACACATAAACAAACCCATTCACCTATAGGGCAATTCAGTGTCTCCAATTAACCTGACTGCATGTTTTTAGACTGTGGGAGGAAACCAGAGCTCCTGGAGGAAACCCACGCAGACACGGGGAGAACATGCAAACTCCGCACAGAAAGGACCCAGACCTCCCCGCCTGGGGATCGAACCCAGGACTTTTTGCTGTGAGGCGACAATGCTACCCACCGAGCCACCGTGCCGCCTTCTAACCCGTCAGGATACAGTATATTGCCACTCAAGGTTTTAAGTAATTTAAATAAGACACCTGTTCAAAATAATTTTCTAAATCAGATTATTTATTTATTAGGATTTTAACGTCATGTTTTACACTTTGGTTACATTCATGACAGAAACGGTAGTTACTCATTACGTAAGATTTATCAGTTTACAAGTTTAACGTCAAACACAGTCATGGACAATTTTGTATCTCCAATTCACCTCACTTGCGTGTTTTTGGACTGTGGGAGGAAACTGGAGCTCCCAGAGAAAACCCACACAGACACACACGGGAAGAACATGCAAACTCCACACAGAAAGGACCCGGACCGCCCCACCTGGGGATCGAACCCAGGACCTTCTTGCTGTTAGGCTACAGTGCTACCCACTGAGCCACTGTGCCACCCTCTAAATCAGAATAAACCATTGATATAAAAAGTTAGATGTATAAATGTATATAGTAAAAAATATAGATCCTATATCTGGCTACTGTATCTTTCAAAATATTTTAAACAAAGGCAAATTAATAACCCCAGTACAAGAGACTTCATAGACACAGTTACACAGATTCACCCTAAAAACCCAAGCCCAGTTTCATCCATAACAGAAGCACAACTACGTCTTAGTGACCAACCTCAGAATGTTTAAAATCTACTCTGGTAAGACTATATTAAAGCAAACTTGGAATTGGCTCAGCAACATGCAGTCTTACAAAATGAAGCAGTTACTGTCCTTTAGTGCAGATTGTGTGCAGCCTTGCAACCTTCACAATGATTGATTTGGTTGACCAAAATTTCCACCATACCTTAATACTTTTCCAAGATAAATTGCCACCAGCCAAGCTATAAAAAGAGCTTGCAGCAAGCAGATTGCTTACTTTCCTTATAGAACCTAAACAGCTTGGCGCGATGATGTTTTTCCCAGCATCAGGAAGCTGTTACTGTAGATAAGATCATAATTGCGGGTCCTTATAGCAGGGGTGCAGGCAGATTGGCTGGCATGGCAGCCATGGCTAATGTCTTTCTCACATCTGCATTCCAGCAGTGTGTGTCTGGGACCCACATATAGCATTTATCCCATCTCAACGTGAATGCTGTACCAGCAACTCTCACTATGCACAATACGTCTGGACAGCAAACCATTTAGAAAAAAAACTGAACTGATGTTGTGAGTGATTCTTTTAAATGAGATTTATTACATGTTTTAAAGCTGTGGAATAGTGTAAGTAAAATATCAAATCCAACTCATGGACAAAAAACAAGAAGATCCAGCAGCTGTTCAGAAGTAGTCCTATTCTGTGCAAAAAATACTTTTAGAGTATTGTAAGAAACAGAGCCCTTCTGCGAGATGGACAAAAAGGATGTTTGTTTATTAGGATTTTAATGTCATGTTTTACACTTTGGTTACATTCATGACAGAAACGGTAGTTACTCATTACACAAGATTCAACAGTTCACAAGTTTAATGTCAAACACAGTCATGGACAATTTAGTGTCTCCAATTCACCTCACTTGCATGTCTTTGGACTGTGGGAGAAAACCGGAGCTCCTGGAGGAAACCCCCACAGACACGGGGAGAACATGCAAACTTCACACAAAAAGGACCCGGACCACCCCACCTGGAGATCGAACCCAGGACCTTCTTACTGTGAGGCAACAGTGCTACCCAACTAGCCACCGTGCCACCCGACAAAAAGGATGTAAAAATGCCACTTTAGAATTCTGTCCCATTATATAGGGCAAGCCGTAGCCTAGTGGTTAGGGTACTGTACTAGTAATCAAAAGGTTGCTGGTTCAAGTCTCACCACTGCCAGGTTGCTGCTGTTGGGCCCTTGAGCAAGGCCCTTAACCCTCAATTGCTCAGATTGTATACTGTAACTATAATGTAAGTTGCTTTGGATAAAGGTGTCTGCTAAATGCTGAAAATGAAAATGTAAATATTACAGAGGTATGTTGGCTTCTGGCTGCACCTGATCTCTGACCCCTAGGACCAGAGCTGCCCACCTCGACTATAGATAAAGGCGCAAAGCTTGGGGGTTCAAGCAAGGTCACTGAACTCGTGGTGATCAGGGATGTTGGGTTGCTGTACCTCTGCCTCTCTTGTCCGATCACTGAGGTTTGATGACGGTGGGAGACGTGGGTGCTGATGTCCTATGAAAGCCTTCATGACTGTGTTACCTGCTCATGCTCCCTTTTAGTTATACTGTAATAATTAAGGGTGCCGGAGTCTAATGCTGTTCTCTGCAGAACTGATATTTTACTCTCAATGATTTGACATTTTAACTACATTTTCTGTTGTTTTACCCCGAGGTGGTTCTGATGGAACTCACTCAAGAACTCACTACGGACTTTATCACTGACTGGAATGAATAATAAAGAACTTCAATTATTTTTTTTGCTAGTTACTTTTAGTTCAATTTAATTTTGTGTATAAATGTACTGCATGTGTGTAAATTCTATTAATTTAAATTATCCACCAGGCCACCCAAGGAGGATGGGAGGTTCCTGCTGAGTCTGGTTCCTCTCAAGGTTTCTTCCTGTAATTTTAAGGAAGTTTTTCCTTGCCACTGTCACCCTTGGCTTGCTCAACAGGCATTTTTGGTCTGTTGGTCCTGGAGTCTGGTAAGTCGCTTTGAGACAAAAGCACTATACAAACAAAATGGACTTGACCTGACTCATCAATCACTTACCTCACTGACTTTCAACATGAAAATGCAAATGTAAAGTACCTAGTGATTAAATTACATTGCTTTGTTTATTATTTGTTTGTTTATGATTTTATATTCACCTGATAGTGGCCCGTGAAAACAATGACATATATGCTTCTTAGAAAAAAAAGCCTACCATTCCTCCTCACTGAATAAATGCACTGCTCACGCATGCATACATCACTGGTTAAGTCTTGCAGTGTCTGACAAATGAACTGTAACTTATAAAAGCTCAAGGTGCCATTTAGGAGTGAGAGATGAGGCACATAGAGAGGTAATAGACTTAGCTTTGGAATGTGTCCACTAAAAGCCTCCTAAAACACTCAGACACTTACATTTATGCAAGTGGATCTTTTCTGTCAAGAGTTCAAGAGAAAATTGTACAATTCTCTTACTTCAGGACGTAATGGCATACTAAATGGCATCGACTTGACTGGCATAGAGAAGGTGACTGTACTTAACAGCTTCCTCCTGCCTTTTAATTTATAGAATTCCTATTCTTATGATCACCTGATCAAGATGTGTTCCAGAATTCATGGTAATGAGCTCTGGGCTATCAATTAAAATGTTGTGGGTTTGAATCCCAGGACTGCCAATCAGCCACTATTGGGCCCTGAACCCTTACTAATAAACAGTACAAATATCCCAGCTTGTTTGGAAGCTGGGGTCAGGGCACAGCAGCATCCATCCTACATCCACATTTTTCGTTTCAAAATTCTCCACACATTCTCTTTTGGGGACAGGTCAGGACTGCAAGCAGGCCAGTCCAGTACCCGTACCTTCTTTTTCCGTAGCCATGCCTTTGTAATGTGTGCAGCATGTGGTTTTGCATTATCTTGTTGAAAAATGCATGAAAGTCCCTGGAAAAGATGACGTCTCGAAGGCAGCACATGTTGCTCTAAGATCCCAATATACTTTTGTGCATTAATGCTGCCATCACAGAAGTGTACATGACCATTACCAAGGGCACTGACACAGCCCCATACCATGACAGACCCTGGCTTTTGGACTTGTTGCTGATAACAGTCTAGATGGTCCTTTTCGTCTTTGGTCTGGAGCACACGGCGTCCATTGCACACGGTGTCCACTGTGTGATGGTCCATTCCAGATGCCCCCAAGCCCAGAGAAGTCGACGCCGCCTCTGGACATGGTTAACATAAGGCTTCTTTTTTGCACAGTAAAGTTTTAAAGTTGGCATTTGTGCATGTAACTCTGTATTGTAGTGCTTGACAAAGTTTTGCTAAAGTAATCCCTCACCCATGTGGTTATATCAGCTATTGTTAAGTGGCGGTTCTTGATGCAGTGCCATCTGAGGGATCAAACATCACTCCTGATTCCTTGAATCGTTTAACGATATTATGCACTGTATAAGGAGAAATATGTAAATCCTTTCCAATCTTTATTTGAGTACATTGTTTTTAAACATTTCAATAATTTTCTCACACATTTGCTGACAAACTGGAGATCCTCTGATCATCTTTGCTCATCAAAGACTTAGCCTTTCCTGAATGCTGCTTTTGTACCAAACCATGATTACAATCACCTGTTGACATTACCTGTTTGGAATCACATCATTATTTAGTTTTTTTTACCTCATTACTAGCCCTAAATTGCCCTGTCCCAACATTTTTTGGAAAGTGTTGCAGGCCTGAAATGCAGAAATGGAGGTTTATTAACAAATGAAATATCTTGGGTTCAAACTGTCTGCAATAAAATAAAAGTCAAAGTAAATGTAAGGAACACTGCATTTGTATTTTACTAGCTATTTTCCATATTGTCCCTTTTTCTGATTTGGGGTTGTAAATTAACCTGCATTCTCATTATCTTGTCATACTTTCTTTTCTTTCTTTTTAATGAATTCCACAAACAATCAAAAGTTTTTGGAATTAAAAGCATAATTCTGATTTTCCCCTTCACTAGTCTTTAACAGAGTTCTACTGCTTATTTCATTACTTATCTATCTTTTTTTTCGATTCTCAGCAACAGCAACATCACTATGAATAATTGCATGCATAATGAATTCTGGCTTTCAGAGCTGAGGTGGAATACGTAATACTAAGGATTTAATTACTTTATCCACCATTTGTAATGGGACTAAGACATTTGTTTTTCCATCTGTTTGTCTATCCAACAATCCATCAATTCATTCATCCATCTAGCCAGCAAGAATATACACTGATCAGCCATAACATTAAAACCACCTCCTTGTTTCTACACTCACTGTCCATTTTATCAGCTCCACTTACCATATAGAAGCACTTTGTAGTTCTACAATTACTGACTGTAGTCCATCTGTTTCTATACATACTTTTTAACCTGCTTTTACTCTGTTCTTCAATGGTCAGGACCCCCCAGGACGACCACAGAGCAGGTATTATTTAGGCGGTGTCAGCACTGCAGTGACAATGACATGGTGGTGGTGTGTTAGTGTGTGTTATGCTGGTATGAGTGGATCAGGTACAGCAGCGCTGCTGGACTTTTTAAATACCGTGTCCACTCACTGTCCACTCTATTAGACACTTCTACCTAGTTGGTCCACCCTGTAGATGTAAAGTCAGAGACGATGTAAAGTCATCTATTGCTGCTGTTTGAGTTGGTCATCTTCTAGACCTTCATCAGTGGTCACAAGACACTGCCAATGGGGTGCTGTTGGCTGGATATATCTTTGGTTGGTGGACTATTCTCAGTCCAGCAGTGGCAGTGAGGTGTTTAAAAACTCATACCCGCACAACACACACTAACACACCAGCACCATGTCATTGTCCCTGCAGTGCTGAGAATGATCCACCACCTAAATAATACCTACTCTGTGGTAGTCTTGGGAGAGTCCTGACCATTGAAGAACAGCATGAAAGGGGGGCTAACAAAGCATGCAGGCAAACAGATGGACTACAGTCAGTAATTGTAGAACAACAAAGTGCTTCTATATGGTAAATGGAGCTGATAAACACAAACACACAACGAGGTCATGGTTTAATGAGGAGCTTCAATAATCACCCAAATACGGACCATTAAATAAGAGCCCAGGTAATCTTACACCTAGTGTATATAAGATTTAAAGCTGCTAAATTGTGAATAGACAACTGGCCATTGCAGCACATTGCTCCGGGATCTGTAGGAGATACACAGCAATATTGGAGGACCAGACCAGCCATGACCCAGACAACAAACAATAAGGTTGTAAAGGTCACAAAGTGGTATATTGTGATAAGAAAATCACTCAATACAGATGAGTCTAAGCTTAGTCCTGTCTCCCTATAATGCCTTTCAGATTCTGTGAACCAGCTACCACTAGCTACCAATGATAATGCAGATCATTCACATAAGTGTTCCATTTGTGCCATTAAATTATACGGAACATTAAGTTGCATTGATTAAAACATGAATCTCAAATCAAGTAATTTTAAGCATACTTTTATTTAGTATCATTATCACAGATTACTAACATTCTGGGTAATGATATGAGTTAATTAGCTTTATCTAACATTAAAAAAATCGAATTATTAAGACGAAAAAAGCCATAACAACATGCAGCAATTATGTGCACCATCAACATCTCATGAACAAAATAAGACAGCATGTTTTTATTTGTATTTATTTATTTATTTTTAAATTGTTTTCATGGCTTTCTCATTCTTTAGGGTTTAAATATCAGGTAACAGAGGCCAAATGTAATTCATTCATTAATATGGGTTAGAATTAGATTAGAATAAAGCAACAATATTAACAAAAATGTGTTAAAACTTAAATCAAAGGCTATAAAAATATATAAATATTTATATTTAATATACAGTATTTATATATACACCGATCAGCCATAACATTAAAACCACCTCCTTGTTTCTACACTCACTGTCCATGTTATCAGCTCCACTTACCATATAGGAGCACTTTGTAGTTCTACAAGTACTAACTGTAGTCCATCTGTTTCTCTACATACTTTTTTAGCCCCCTTTCATGCTGTTGTTTAATGGTCAGGACCCCCACAGAGCAGGTATAATATGGGTGGTGGATCTTTCCCAGCACTGCAGTGACACTGACATGGTGCTGGTGTGTTAGTGTGTGTTGTGTTGGTATGAGTGAATAAGACACAGCAATGCTGATGGAGTTTTTAAACACCAACAACGCCACGTTGGCAGTGTCCATGAAGGTCCAGAAGATGACCAACTCAAACAGCAGCAATAGATGAGCCATTGGACCAACTAGGTAGGAGTGTCTAATAGAGTGGACAGTGAGTGGACAGGGTATTTAAAAAGCCCAGCAGTGCTGCTGTGTCTGATCCACTCATACCAGCACAGCACACACTAACACACCACCACCATGTCATTGTCACTGCAGTGCTGAGAATGAGCCACCACCCAAATAATACCTGCTCTGTGGTGGTCTCGTTCATTGAAGAACAGGGTGAAAGCAGGCTAAAAGATATGTAGAGAAATAGATGGACTACAGTCAGTAATTGTAGAACTACAAAGTGCTTCTATATGGTAAGTGGAGCTGATAAAATGGACAGTGAGTGTAGAAACAAGGAGGTGGTTTTAATGTTATGGCTGATCAGTGTATATATACAGTATCTAATATATTAATATTTAAGATTAATATTTAATATATTTATTTTTACACATATTTAAATATGATGTTATTCAGTGTTACAACAATAATGAAAACAACAATTTTACAACCAAAAGTTGTAATAAATCTGTCCGGCTAAGGTCTTTTTTACTCAAGCATGTGAGGCAGAAATTAACAGGTTGTTAAACCCTGTCTTGTGTACCTTAAAGAAAATTGCTTAGCTATTTTAGGCTTTGAAGGAGACAATCAAGGGTGAACGGCTAAAGTGGAGGGAAGGATAACATTGGCTGAACAATAAATGAATTCATCCAGCAATTTTGTCACACATTACCTGTCAGCATGTTTTCACATTTCTGATGACCTGGGGTGGTTTTACACCAAAGCACAAGGTTAGGACATCATCTTTCACAATGATATTTATTTTTGTATGGAGCAAAACCACCGTATATATCAGTAAAAAAAACAAAAAAACAAAAATTAAACAAAAAAATTAAATATTGCTTCAATGAAATACTACAGAGTCACAAACTGTTAAAATAATGTTTATTTTTTTCTTTTTTCCTTGTTTTACAAACAGTTAATTAATGTGCATTGTTCCAAAGCTGTGTAAAAAGAAAGATGCATTAAACATACAGATATTGCATTGAACGTACATACAGATATAAAGGGACAACATGTGAATCTGGATTCCAACCAATTTAAGTGCTTTAAAATAAATAAATATAATAGACGACTACGCATTTACTGAAAACATTAATGTACACCTAATTTCACTTCTTTGGTTATCCGTAACATTGCATTCATGAGCGTTTTTAATAACCACTTCATCCTGGCCAAGGGTTTGATGAGTCTAACAAAGATCCAAACTGGACAGGGTGTCAATCCATTACAGGGAGACACATCCTCACTCACTCACATCTTTGCCAACCTACAGTCGCAATCCACTTTTGCATGTTTTTTTTTCTGCATTTTTCCCCAATTTTCCTCCCAATCTAGTCATATTTAATTACCCGATTGCATTATGCTTCCTCTCTACTGATGCTGATCCCCACTTCTGATTGAGGAGAGTGAGACTGACACACGCCCCCTCCGACACGTGCAGTAACCGACTGCATCTTTTCATCTGCATGAGGCAAGTTCATATGTGGATCAGCCTTGTGTACAGAGAGCCACACCCTGATCAATGCATTATTCCTCTACTCTGTGCAGACACCATCAATTAGCCAGCAGAGGTCATAATTGCACCAGTTTGTACCAGCCCTCGTTGGCTTTCCACTCTGTATGAACAACAAGCCAATCGTTGTTCATGTAGTTGCCCAGTCCAGCCGGATGGCAGAGCTGAGTTTTGAATCGATGAGTTAGAAATGTCAGCTCTGTTTTTTTCTCTGAGTGCCCATGTTTTTCTAAAAAGAAGAAAAATTTATATTCTAAGTGGAAACTCATGTAGAACATGAACTCCTCAGAAACATCAGCAAAGAAGCAAAGGTCGAACCCAGGTCATATTCCCAGGACCCATGTCTTTGTGCGACACCATTTCACCAGCTGCACCACTATTCCATTAAATCTTTCTGAACAAAAAACACTACGCTTATAAAGAAATTATACTTTCCAACAGTACTGTCTCACAGAGGACAATGAATATTTCTGGGTTAACCAGTGCAAGTGAAGTGTAGAAATAAAATAAAAATGTTTCAGAGGTTCTTCTAAATACAAAATGAAAATGAAGACAACTAATAGCATGAGTGCAAAACCCCTACATCATCCAAGTGCTCTCTAACATACAAAATAATGAATAATATTATGCTGGTGTAAATATATGTTGCACACAAAGTTCAACAGTTACACTGCTGGGAGGACCACAATTTTTTCTTATGTTTAATCTGCTACAGTTTTTAATGTGTAGTTTTAGACATGAGATCATTTACTAAAATAGTATTAGACTGGAAAGCATTTTACAAGATCAGATATACTGACAGAGCTGAGTGGTTGGCTGACGACATGATGCCTTTCGCCAAGCAGAATCATTGCAGTTAGATAATATGCAGGTCTGAGAGAATAAGGCACTTTGTACTAGAGTTGCTAGTTATTGCTCATATGTGTTGCAACAGTCAGATTTTATCAGTAAAACAAACTATTCTAGTTTATTTTTATATAAATGCACTTTACAGTCAAAAGTTTGTCTACACCTCAACATATCATACACATCCATGGGCGTTAATATGGATTTGGTTTCCAATTGCTGTAATAACAGCCATCACCTTTCCTCAACACTTTCTATTTTATTTATGCATTTTCTCCTAATTTAGCATAGTCAATCTGTCTTCCGCTGCTTGGGGATCCCTGATTGCAGTCGAGGTGGGTATATTGTTGCTCACACCTTCTCCGACCCACGAGCAGCACTCTGCACAGGCGCCTCTCTATCTGCCAATCAGGGTCCTTACACAGCGTTTAAAGAACCCACCCACATAGTCCGGTCATGCCGCCCTAGCAGAGACGTGTCTGCTGCAGGCACTGCCAATTATGTCCGCTAGATGGCGCCCAGCTGACCGGTGGCAACACCAAGTTTCGAACCGAGGAGTTCAGAATCTCGGCGCTTGTGTGCTAGCGGATTATCCCGCTTCACCACCTGGGCGCCTTTCTCAACACTTTTAACTAGATTTTGGACATGATGACAGAAATTTACTTCTATAACAATAACAACAAAAACTCTATTAGTATGAGGAACTTAAGTTGGGCAATAAAGTCTGCTTGTATTCCACCTTCTAGTTCATACCAAAATGTGCTGGCTAAGGTTGGGTTCAAGGCTGTGTGCAGATTAAATTGGGACTTGGTCACCACACCCTTCTTGATCGACTGTGGAGATTTATCTTTATTCAGCTGCATGAGCATTAGTAATGCTGAGCACCTATGCTGGCTTACAGCGGTGTTCCAATTTATTGGATATTAATGGTATTGGATAGGGTTAAGGTCAAGACTATTGTTCTTTCAGACCAAACTCAGCAAACCTTTTCTTAATGAACACAGAGGTATTGCCAGGCTAGAAATGGAAAATGAAACCCCCAAAATGTGTTGCAAGCACACAGTTCTCCACAATGTCACTTTATGCAGTAGCTTTAAGGTTATACTTGTCTTAAACTATGAAGTCTAGCTCATATCATAAAAACAACAAATGTTTGGTTCTCATCCCATCTACTAATATAAGGTTTGTCCTTTGGACTGGATATACCATGAAAACCAACACACAGGATTCCTGGCAAAAATCTTGTTGCATCAGTGGGCAGTTTAGAACACAGTAGTGAGGGTTATAACCATGATTTAGCAACTGTAGATTCCATGAGTGCATGGACCACACAGATATTTTCACTCCTTAAAACAGACTCACTGATCTGTATATGTTAAATACTATGACAGTGGCACAGTTCCTCAGTACCAGCAATTATACTAATAAATATCTATAGTGAATGTCTAGGTTTCTTGGCAACCAACACATCCAACCCAACTCATGGGTCTTGATAATTAATAAATAAGCTATATTAGATGGGCTGGGACAAGGTAAACATGATTCTTTGCAGGATAATGGGCTAATTTATGTAAAGTGTATGGCTGCATGATTGATTTTTACACATAAGCAATGGATGTGGCTGAAATATGCAGTGGTTCGAAGGTGTGTCTACATACTTTTGATCATATAGTGCATGAAAGCTTTATTACAGTAGTTTGTTAGTAATCCACAGGCAGGCTGAAATAATGGAAGTGGTATGGGACAGTGGTAGCTCAGTGGTTCTGGTACTGGACTAGTATTCAGAAGGATGCCAATTCAAGCCCCACCACCACAAAGTTGCCACAGTTTGGCCCCTAAACAAGGCCCTTAACCCTCAATCGATCAAATTGTATTTAGTCATAATAGGACGTCGCTTTGGATAGAATTCTCTGCTTAATGCCACAATTGTAGATGTAGTTTCAGAAGGCATGTGTAAGTTTAACAGTTACCACACCGTTGTTAGGACTAGAGTCGATCTTCAGAGGCTGGACGAATGATACCGCCTTCATCATGCAGGCTCCTCCTTCTGAAAGGCAGCAGTACACCCAGGCGCTGAGGGTCAGTGTGGCGTTAGGGGTCAGAGGCTGAGAGGGGACTGAGCAGGTGATTGAGAGTGGCTGAACGAGGTCAGCGATGGTTCCAGTCACAGCATGTTCTTGCAGTAACCACTCATTACCTAGAACACAGGAACACCCTCAACTTAACCACAAGTCAGCAGCAATTACCCAATAATTACTGACTTATTCTTTTAAAAATAAGCTACTGTGAATGCATCGAGTGTGTTTAATGGAATTTAAGGCTCTCTAAGGGTAGCACCTATAACACGCTGACCAATGTGGTCTAAACTGTGTTATTTGTGTGTGTTTGTATCTGTTTGTCTGCATGTGTGTATGCGCTGCTGGCCTTGCTAAAGACAAGCGCCAAACTAACTTAGAGCAGCCTTCAATCAAATACCCAAGGAAATAAAAAAAGAAAAGCAGGCCAGACAAACACAAATACCCAAACACAAATTGCAGTCAGATGTTTTTTGTACCATGATTTTATCAGACCTTTTAAAAGGGCTTTACTTACAAGAAATGTTTGCAAACTCTTTGGACCTAATGCAGATTTGAGTTCTGCATTAATAACTCAAACAACCTTTGGGCATAATAACAGACTAATAGAACATAAACAGTTATACTGAACACATTATTAATTGTTCATTGTCCAGGCTGGAAAAAGCATGTTAACCTCTGGGTTATTAATGCCTTTAAAAGTCAGATGTTATTTAGTTAATTAGATGTGATTGTAGCTTTTGGACGCCTGATTGTGCTCAGATTCACACACTACATGGCTAAAGTATGTGGACACCCGATGAGGAGCTTGTTCATTCCAAAACCATGAGCTTTAACACTCTTCTGGGAATGCTTTCAGTGCATTTTGGAGTGTATCTGTGTAAATTGTGCCCATTCAGTCAAAAGAACATTTGTGAAGTCAGGCACTGATGTTGGATGAGAATACCTGGACCGCAATCAAGGTTTCAATTCATTTCAAAGGTTTTTAGTGAAGCTGAGGTCAGTTCCTCCACACAGAACTCATTAAACAACATTTTAATGGACTTTGCTTGGGGCAGAGTGGCACAGTCAGGCTGGAACCAAATGGGACCTTTCCAAAATGTTGCCACAAAGATGGAAGTATAAAATTTATTTTCCATAATTGATGATAATTCTAGTCATTATTCTAGTCATTAGAATGGGTGTCCAAATACTTTTAGCCATATATTGTATATACAACGCATGGACAGTAGTAGGGGTAACAAAGCATTTTTTGGTTTAAGGTATGTTTTCATTGTTTTTAAACGAGTCATATTTCCATAAGACCCGATTCACTGAGAATAAAATGTCACCACTCCAAGGTAGTACCAAAAACACCAGGATATACACGATCAGCCATAACATTAAAACCACCTCCTTGTTTCTACACTCACTGTCCATTTTATCAGCTCCACTTACCATATAGAAGCACTTTGTAGTCCTACAATTACTGACTGTAGTCCATCTGTTTCTCTACATACTTTTTTTAGCCTGCTTTCACCCTGTTCTTCAATGGTCAGGACCCCCACAAGACCACTACAGAGTAGGTATTATTTAGGTGGTGGATCATTCTCAGCACTGCAGTGACAATGACATGGTGGTGGTGTGTTAGTGTGTGTTGTGCTGGTATGAGTGGATCAGACACAGCAATGCTGCTGAAGTTTTTAAACACCACACTGTCACTGCTGGACTGAAAATAGTCCACCAACCAAAAATAACCAGCCAACAGCGCCCTGTGGGCAGCGTCCTGTGACCACTGATGAAGGTCTAGAAGATGACCAACTTAAACAGCAGCAATAGATGAGCGATCGTCTCTGACTTTACATCTACACGGTGAACCAACTAGGTAGGAGTGTGTAATAGAGTGGATAGTGAGTGGACATGGTATGTAAAAACTCCAGCAGCGCTGCTGTGTCTGATCCACTCATACCAGCACAACACACACTAACACACCACCACCATGTCATTGTCACTGCAGTGCTGAGAATGATCCACTACCTAAATAATACCTGCTCTGTGATGTCCTTGTGGGGGTCCTGACCATTGAAGAACAGGGTGAAAGCAGGCTAAAACAGTATGTGGAGAAAGTGATGGACTACAATCAGTAATTGTAGAACTTCAAAGTGCTTCTATATGGTAAGTGGCGCTGATAAAAGACAGTGAGTGTAGAAACAAGGAGGTGGTTTTAATTTTTTATTATTATTTTTTCTTCGAGGTAGATTAAGACTGTTTTTGTGTTGTCTTGTGTAAGAATTTATTTGATGGTTTCAGATGTGTACTTGTCTCTCCTTGGTGTGTTTGGGGCATTCTATAAGTATGTGTTTTTCACACATGACAAAAAATGGTCCTCAAAATGTATACATTTTATCTCTTGAGACATGCATTGTGTATGTAATCTTGCAAAGCATTCTTAAAGACCCAAGTCTAAAAATTGTGAAACTTCAGTAGCATTGGCACTCTCTCGGACAGTGGGTGTCCAGCAAAGAGCACAGCATACAATTCTTTTAATGTATTGGGCATATGTAGTTTTTGTCTGTCACTGTTGTACTTTGGGCATTCAATCAGGATGTAGGTAAAGAATTTAACCCAGTTGACATGTGCTGACATGACCTTAAGAGGCCTGTTTATGCAGTAAATTCCAGAAGAGTCTAAAATTGCACCATCGTGTCCAAACTGCATTATCAAACATTATTGCGACTTATTAAAGTTTGTTTTCCATCATAGACTACAAACAATTTATTAAAGAAATTTTTGTAATAACAAATACATTATTTTTTGTGTTAATGGGGGATTACTATGTATTTTTATGTCCATTATTATGTCTTTTAGGAATATTTCTCCAAGTAATTTTGTTCACAATTTTATTTACAGATTAACATGTGAAGCCTAAGATCTGATAGTGTTAACTATAATCACCAAAAAATATGGCTTAATTAATATTAAATTAATGATAGAGACAGCTGACAAATGCTGAAGAAAGATAAATGGAGATATGGGAAAAAACTGTAAGGGGAGAAGGATTTTTGAAAAGTGTTTGTTCGGCATCAAAGAGGAATTGTGAGTTTTTTTTTCCCTTGGACTGGGTCCCAGTTTGGCCGTCTGGTCCCTGCAGTCTGGTGAAATGTGTGAACGAAGCACTCCAACAAACACCCCCTTGCAGTAATGCCTAAAGCCAAGATTATTCAAATAAACAGACATACAGACACACACAATGAGGGAAGATTCTATAAACCCCCCTACAATATATAATCCTGTTACCATACATTATACAGTCCTATAAAGCTGTCTGCCTCTAACTGGATTAATGTAAATGTAGTACCTTCAGCAGAGAGAATCCAGAAGCTAGGGGCCTCCTTGGTCAGTTTGGTCCCAGCAGGCAGAGTCAGGCTAAGGTTCATGTTGATGACCTGTCCAGCTGATACAGACAGTGCAGCCATACTTAGCACCGGGGCTGATTTGGGAAGCTTGGGAATCTTTCTGGTCACTACAGGAGCAGTGGTATGAACAGAATCGACATCCTCCACTGAAATAAGGAACTAGGGGAAGCAGACACAGACAGAAGATGAGGACCATGGATGTGTTGTAAGGGAGACAGTGATTTTGATACAATCGTTTTTTCATAGACGCTGTTTAGTGCTGCTACAGAGAACCAGAAAGTTTAGGAACCTGCCTAAAAAACAGTGTATGCAAGACAGTTGCTTGTTTTTGTTGCTTTTTATTTACATGTACTTAAAGGTGTTTACCCTATATCACTTGATTTAGCCCATTACTTCTACTGTTTAAAAAGCCAATGTAAGACAATCATTTTTTTGGAAACCCAGCCACCACGCCTTTCTGAACATGCTTGGATGAGGTCACAAACTGCCCTATTCTGTACATTATCTCCCAAATACCCATAATTGGCTAGAGCCACCCTACCGACCCGACAGGGGGCCGTTCCTCCCATCCAGAAAGCAGAGTCTACTACACTCTTTTGGACTCTTAACTACAGATGGCCATAGCATCTTTAGATTTCTTAGCTACTCTATCATAATTTGCTATAAGAGGTCAGTTCTCTGAGCTACAGTATTTGATTGATTGATTAGTTTTAGTGCCGTACCGACACACTGGGGTCATTTATACGGCGATACTCAAGTTGCTTCTTCACTTTGTGTCATTTAAAACGAATTATAAAAGATGTTTTAGATTTAAATATGTTAAAAAGTTAATTATTTTCCCTGGTGCTGTAGATTTAAGCACATTTCGTGTCTCGTTTTCATTAAAAAAAACCTCAGTCTTTCTGAGTTTAGTGTTTTGCAGTCTATCAGTATGTGTTTGATTGTTAGTCTCTTTTTACATCGATGGCAGGTTGAAGCATCTTCCCTGGTGAGGAGATGAGCTACAGTATAAATGCAATCCAGCAGATCTACCAAAACAAAGAACGTCTACATGTGGCTATGTAGACTATAATAAATATTTGATGAATTTTACAACCTACGCTTGCAAACTCTCAATGTTTGTTTAAAATGACACATTTTAATAGTTTATTTAGATGGCATACAGTAAAAAAGCCCAAAATACAGTCACGCTAAGGCTTTCTCAAAGTTCTTAGTTAACAGCAAGAGAGCTATTAGGCTGTCATATTAAAAAAGGCTTCTATTTGGGTATTCTAAACTCCTGCACAACCCCTGATCTGATCACGGAGAGTTGGATTAGCACACGCACACAACCCCTCTGACACTTATCACCTGCCATTGTGCACAGTGAGCCATGTTAAGCTTCGTGTAACTCCCCTACTCGCGCAGTTCCCGGACCAGTCCTGGAGATCGCATCCTACCCCGTCCATCCTACCCTCCCTCAAACACGGCCAACTGTGTTTGTGTGGACGACCAGACAAGTTGGTGTCTCTGCAGAGATTAGAATTCGCATTTTCACATTATTTTTTAATTATTTTTTATGTATTTTCTCCCCATTTTCCTCCCGATTTAGCACACTCAATTTGTCCTCCGCTGCTGAGGGTTACCAGATTGCATCCGAGGAGAGCACGTTGCTGTACACGCCTATTCCGACACATGCACAGCCCTTCTCTTCTCGCCCCTGCATTCTGCACAGGCGCCTCTACCGCCAATCAGGGTTCTTACACAGCTTATGAAGACCCACCCACCCACACATAGTGCAGCCCCCACCCTGCAGATACAGTGCCAATTAGTATCTGCTGCAGGCACTGCCAACTGTGCCCGCCAGATGGAACCCAGCCGACCGGTGGCAATGCCGAGTTTCGAACCAACGAGTTCAAAATCTCGCCGCTGGTGTGCTAGCGGAATATTACATTATTTTTAACAATAATATTGACCCTATACTGTATGTCCCTTTTATTGCCAGTCATGTATTGGTGATGATAATACCACCCATGTCTTGTTGGTGTTTTTTGAAGTGTAGAAGGCTTCCAGATTAGACACTAAAAGCTACATCACTACCTTGTTTCTGAAAAAGGACTTTATAAGAAGAATATACAGTACTAACCTGAGAGACAGTTTTGGTCTCCAAGTCCAACATTTGAATGCGATGGTTGTTGGTGTCTGCTACATAGAGCAGCTTGCCCCCCTCAGCCACACAGAGTCCTCCAGGCTCATTAAGATTAGTCTCAGTGAAACTTGCCTCAAACTTGTCGCTTGCTTTCCCAGTGCCTGCCAGCACCCTGCACTGCTTAGATTTAGGGTCTACGACCTTGATCTGAAATGCAAAGCAGTACTTTTTATGCCCCACTGCATGACAAATATTGACATATACAACAAGCACTTGTGAAATACAGTTCACTGGAAGACCTTAATATAGAGGACAAACCTTGTGGTTGTAAGAGTCTGCCACATAAAGCAGGTTTTTACTGGAATCCCAAGCCACTCCTAATGGATGCTGAAGCTTAGCGTCCACCCCCTTACCATCCACATCTCCAAAGGCAAAAAGATTCTGGTAAAACAAAAAGAAAAAGCAAGTTGTATGTCTGAGTAAGAATCAGGTAAGAGCTTTAACTGTCTCACTGTGATGCTATTCAGAACAAGCTGGCATGATTGAATAAGAGCAAATCCCAGCAAGACACCGGGGTCATGTTGCAATGTGACGCTGAGAGAGGTAAATAAAAAACAAGCCTCCTCAGTTACCCATCTCTACAGGAGTCACTGTCATTTGTGTCTAATTTACCAATCAACCTCTTTAATGAGGCAGAAAGAACTTAATTACACTTAATCAGTTCAACTCTCATTGTCTGCTAAATGGGAAGACAGGCAGTAGGGCAGGAATCGCACCGATCTGTAAAAAAAGGTCTTGTTATAATAATAATAATAATAATACATTTTATTTATATAGCGCTTTTCAAGATACTCAAAGACGCTTTACATAAGACAAATAATCAAAACAAATACGTACATACACCATACAAATCATAGTACAAAATCAAAATAGTACATAAACATCAAGAATAATTAAGATAAAAACAAAGAGAGCAGCATAAGACAGTTCATTAAAAATTAGCTAAATTATGAGAGAGAACAACAAATATAGAACAATTTCTTAAAATTAGACAGAAACAGGACAGATTCACATGCAATCAGGAAACTGAAAACTTTACAAGTTTTAGGATCTAGGACTTCACATTTCTGTCGTGATCTAAGTATAAAAACTATTAAAAAGAATAGCAAAAATAAAAGCATTTATTTCGTGTTGTTACAAGTTAAATGCCATTTTGAATAGATGAGTTTTGAGAAGTGACTTGAATTTGGACAGGTCAGGACAATCTCGTAGGTGTTTGGGGAGAGCATTCCATAAAGATGGAGCAGCTATGGAAAAGGCCCTGTCACCCCAGGTCCGGTGCTTGGTCCTAGAGGGTATGGACAGTAGGTTAGCCTCAGAAGAGCGAAGGCTACGGGAGGGAATGTGCTGATGGAGCAGGTCGGTGAGGTAGGATGGGGCCTGATTATGGAGAGCTTTGTGAGTGAATAGAAGAATTTTGAATTGAATGCATTGAGCAATGGGAAGCCAATGAAGTTTTTGGAGAACAGGTGTAATATGATCACGGGAGCGAGTATGAGTAAGGAGGCGAGCAGCTGAATTCTGGATATACTGAAGTTTTTTTAGGATTTTGTTAGATGTACCATAAAGGATGCTATTGCAATAATCAATTCTGGATGTAATAAAAGCATGAATCAAGGTTTCGGCGGCAGAAAAGGAGAGTGATGGACGTAGACGTGCTATGTTTTTTAGATGAAAGAAAGCAGTTTTGGTGATGTGATTTACATGGCGGTCAAAAGAGAGGTTGCTATCAAAAATTACACCAAGATTTCGGATGTTAGAAGACGGAGACAAAGTGTCATTATCAATGGTAATTTGAAAATTTTTTGTGGTTTTTGCCAGGGTTGTAGGACCTACGATGATCATATCTGATTTTTCACAGTTTAATTTGAGGAAATTAGCTTTCATCCACAATTTCATTTCAGTGATGCAATTTGTCAGAGTGGAGTGAAGTTCAGTATTAATGGATTTGGAGGAGATGTAAAGCTGAATATCATCAGCATAGCAGTGGTGTGTATAAATACACTATATTGCCAAAAGTATTCGCTCGTCTGCCTTAACAGGCATATGAACTTGAGTGACATCCCGTTCTTAATCCATAGGGTTTAATATGATGTTGACCCACCCTTTGCAGCTATAACAGCTTCAACTCTTCTGGGAAGGCTTTCCACAAGGTTTAGGAGTGTGTTTATGGGATTTTTGACCATTCTTCCAGAAGAGCATTTGTGAGGTCAGACACTGATGTTGGACGAGAAGGCCTGGCTCACAGTCTCCGCTCTTATTCATCCCAAAGGTGTTCTATCGGGTTGAGGTCAGGACTCTGTGCAAGCCAGTCAAGTTCTTCCACACCAAACTCACTCATCCGTGTCTTTATGGATCTTGCTTTGTGCACTGGTGCACGGTCATGTTAGAACAGAAAGGGGCCATCCCCAAACTGTTCCCACAAAGTTGTGAGCAGGAAATTGTCCAAAATCTCTTGGTATGCTGAAGCATTAATACACCTGTGACCATGGAAGTAATTGGAACACCTGAATTCAATTATTTGGATGGGTGAGTGAATACTTTTGGCAATATAATATACTTCCTCCTCTCGCTTGTCTCAGCTCAGTCCATTGTCATGATTGCTAAACTAAATTAAATATTATTAAACATTTCTTAATATTCTAGAGCAGACTGACAGCCTTGCCTGTCATGCTTGTTAAAATTAAGCACTGCAATGTATAAAATCTTTACATCTGGTAAATTTATGGACCTATAAAAATGTAAATCTGCTCACTGTTTAAAGTAATTGGATTACAGTGAACAGTAGAGCTTACGTCAAGTGAAGAAGACAAAAAGCTGCAGCACAGAAATCACACAGTGATTATAGTTAAGCTTATTATACATTATACAGCTTTCAAAAACTCATGTGTTAGTGGCAGCGGTGGTTTAGTACTGGACTAGTGATTGAAAGGTCGCCAGGTTTTGACTATAATAATGGTTTTGACTATGATCATGACCAACTCGAACAACAGCAATAGATAAGCGATCATCTCTGACTTTACATCTAAAAGGTGAATCAACTAGGTAGGAGTGTCTTATAAAGTGGACAGTGAGTGGACACGGTATTTAAAAACTCCAGCAGCGCTGCTGTGTCTGGTCCACTCATACTAACACACCACCACCATGTCAGTGTGTCACTGCAGTGCTGAGAATGATCCACCACCTAAATAATACCTGCTCTGTGGTGGTCTTGTGGGGGTCCTGATCATTGAAGAACAGGGTGAAAGCAGGTTAAAAAAAGTATGTAGAGAAACAGATGGACTACAGTCAGTAATTGTAGAACTACAAAGTGCCTCTATATGGTAAGTGGAGCTGATAAAATGGACAGTGAGTGTAGAAACAAGGAGGTGGTTTTAACGTTATGGCTGATCAGTGTACTGTCTGTTGTTGGAGTGGATGCCATCTAGCTTGTTCTCTGTCTGCATTTCCCATTCATTCTTTAACACTGTTAGGCCCCAGATCAATTTCTAGGGTTGTATAGGTCACGATTGTAAGTTGCTGTGGATAACAGCGTCCACTAAACGTCAAATGGAACATCAAATAGAATTAGAACAGCTAATCCTACACAGCTCAATCACAACTGTGATCAAATTATAGTGCACACACTATGCAATCAATTCCAACTGGGCTCACCACTACATGATCTTTCAATCACTGACAGAGCCAGTAATCCCACAAAATCCCACTGTCTCAAAAAAACAAACACAAGAACTCTGTGTGTGACTGCCAGAAACATGAAAATCTGTTTATTCAAAAAAAATTTTTTATATTATTACTGGGATGTTGATTTAAAGCTTTACATACAATTTCTGATGACACAGTTGTTAGATTCTTTTACCCTATTTTTTAATTTCCTCCCAATCTAGCCATACCCTGTTCCCCAATTGTAACTCCTTTTGCCACTGAAAATCCTCACCCTAACCGTATGTTATTTATACAGAACCAAACAGAGATGCTAAAAAAGCTGACAATAAGACTCACCAGTGGATCCCTTTCACCTCCCACCACGTGTTTGACGGCTCCGTGGCTCAGAGACAGGCTGCGAATGGTACTGCTCTCACTATCAGCGATGAACAGACAGTTCCATGGCTGTTCATGAGCAGAGGTCAAGCCTGATGGTTGAGCCAGGCCGGCTTTATGAGGGTACGCATTATTCCTGTTCTCTTCATTTCCACTGCCCGCAAAGCGTACACAGTCCCCCTTTTTATACTCACTGATGAAAGATAAAAGGTGGATGATATTTTGTTTATTAGATCTTTACAACATAAGTAAATCAGAAAAGTTTAACTACATTCATTTAAGTCATGTATGTCTTTTCAGTCTTTGGGTTTAATCCATTTTTTCAAGACAGCCACAACAGAGATGTGGCAAGAATTATTGGTAACTTTTCACCTACTAAAAAAACATGTAAAATATATTTCACATTGAACACAAACTGTACTTTTGATTTTATGATTAAACATTTTCATTTTATTTTTATCAACCCCCTTACATTTACATTTTCATTTACATTTACATTTTTAGCATTTAGCAGACGCTTTTATCCAAAGCGACTTACACAATGAGCAGAACACGATGAGCAATTGAGGGTTAAGGGCCTTGCTCAGGGACCCAACAGTGGCAACTTGGTGGTGGCGGGGCTTGAACCGGCAACCTTCTGTTTACTAGTCCAGTACCTTAACCACTGAGCTATCACTTATTCTGGTCGGGGTCGCAGGGTCCAGTTGCCCTAAGAAAACACTGGCCGCAAGGCAAGAATACCCTGGCAGGTTGCCAATATATCGTAAGACTTTGACCATCATCCCCCTCGGATGTAGCCAGTCTCGTCTGTGTAGACGCCTGACTGGCTGATGGCACCGCTGAGACTCGAACCTGGATCTCAACGATGGTGTGATATTAACTTCATATTTTAAAGCACAGACCGCAATCTGTCAAAAGCCCATTCTCTGGTCTTCTTGTGTCTTGTGTGAAGAAGAGAGGTCTTCTATCAAGTCTATTTTCATTCTGATGCACAACTGATGGTGTGACTTAAAACCTTGAGCTTGAAGTACCACTTGAATGTGTTTTAAAGTTGTTCTTGGTTCTTTCTCGACTATTCAAACAATTTGTCCGTTTAATCCTGGGCAAATTTTCCCCTTGTGACCCTGTCCTGTGCTGTACAGCCTTTTAACACAATAACCTTTTTAGTTTTTAATACAACCAACTCATCAAACCTACTACTATTCCAACACCCCAACAACTAGCCTTTCCATTTATTCCTCCAGTCATCCCTCCATCAGCTCAGCTAACCATCCACTCACCCAAGCGGTCCTACATTCCACTGTACAACAAAATGATGATACAATCATACAGCAGACAGATTTAACACACAATGCTTACACTTCTTTACACAACAGAATGAGCTCAAGACTTAAGTAAAAATAACCATAGATTATGTCACAGCATGCTGTACCACACAGAATGATATCATACTGGCACCATGTCTTTTGTCATGTTTCCAGTGGACAGACACTTCTGGGAAGAGCTTACCTTCCTTTGGGCAGCATCCCATCCTCTAGGAACAGAGCCCAGATTTGATGTGTCCCTGCCATTGCAATCCATAACACATTATCCTCTGGACCACCTGTGCCAACACAAACACAGACATAAATTAAACATTTTTATGCAGAACTGTCATGACATATAAAACAATTCTGCATTTATATGTAAATCAAGATTAAACAAGTGTCTTCATCGAAGAACAGTTTTTAATTAATACATTTTTTAATTAATTAAAATGATTAATTTTGTTAAAGCATTATGTTCCTGTTAAATGTATGATTGATATTGATAATATGTATTAATACTCATTTTTACTATTTTTTCTACTTTCAATCTAGCACCTGCCCCTTCCATACCATAGACCCACTCGTGCTAACACCTCAACCAGACAGCAGTAATCACTCTTGCAGCGACAAACCCTATTCAACCCTTCCTTGCTCAGACATGGCCAACTGTGTCTGTTAAGTGCCTGGCCAAGGGGGGGCTAATGTTAAAACATTAGTTCTGGGACATAAATATGATGAAAGTGAGTGGGTCATGCAGTTCATATTTCATGATTTTTTAAATAATTGGAACACATACATATTTAGACAAAAGCAAAACAATATGCAGCATTAAAAAAAATATACATACATTAAAGTATACATAAGTTGTTTACTTTTGGTGTGGCCTGCTAATTCCTTCTTACATAATGACTAAAGCTGAGGATTTTTTTGAGCTAGGGCTAGCTAGTCAAGTATTGCCAAGGTCAGAAAGAAAACCCAGACTGTCACTTATTCTTATGTTAGAAGAAATATGTAGAGATGGTCAGACAGAATAAAAGAACAACTGAAAAAATTTATAACCTAAGCCTGTCTGAAAGACACCAAAGGACAGTTTGTGTGTGTTATCAAAAGAATGAAGAATGAGGCCTGTTGCACTTATGTCTAACAATAGCACACTAATGGTACTCTGCTAATGAGACACAATTTTAGTTGGCCCAAAGCCAAGCTTCAAGCATTAATGGCAAATAAAAAGAAAGAGGAATGGATAGTATTATATTCAATCTTTCTTTGTACATGAGGCTTTTAAAATAATTAGAAAATTATAGAAGGACAGAAAGATTTTCTGGATCTGGATTTAAATATCCAGAAAACAATGGATCAGCAATAAACCCAGAGCTTCCGAACCAATTGAAATTCTATGAAACAATGTACTGATGGTTTGAGGTCTGGTCTTCATCATAATTAAACTAATTCTACAAATATAGTAGTATATAATTATAGCCAGAAATATGTGTACTATTGTAAATAGTTTATAAAACCCACAACAAGGAGGAATTTTAGATCATCTTGGGACTGCTTGCAATAAAAGTCCTATTCAGGGTGGAGATTTTTTGAACTTTGTGTTCTCACTTCACAGAATATTACCAGATTCAATGTATTTTTAATCCTTTTAATCACATATGTGTATATACATGTATATACACCGATGAGGCATAACATTATGACCACCTTTGTAATATTGTGTTGGTCCCCCTTTTGCTGCCAAAACAGCCCTGACCCGTCGAGGCATAGAGTCTGACACCTTTCTATCAGAACCAGCATTAACTTCTTCAGCAATTTGAGCTACAGTAGCTCGTCTGTTGGATCCGACCACACGGGCCAGCCTTCGCTCCCCACATGCATCAATGAGCCTTGGCCGCCCATGACCCTGTTGCTGGTTAACCACTGTTCCGTCCTTGGTCCACTTTTGATAGATACTGACCACTGCATACCAGGAACACCCCATGAGAGCTGCAGTTTTGGAGATGCTCTGACCCAGTCGTCTAGCCATCACAATTTGCCCTTGTCAAACTCACTCAAATCCTTACGCTTGCCCATTTTTCCTGCTTCTAACACATCAACTTTGAGGATAAAATGTTCACTTCCTGCCTAATATATCCCACCCACTAACAGGTGCCTCGATGAAGAGATAATCAGTGTTATTCACTTCACCTGTCAGTGCTTATAATGTTATGCCTGGTGGGTGTATAACAGTGTCCCTGGAGTAGAAAATGTCCTAAGTCTTGCTCAAAGGTCCAGGAATAGCAGCTTGACTTTGCACTTGTAGAACATTAAGGTAGTCTTTTTAAAACCAGAGGTGTGTGGCAATTTATTTTGGTCCTGCCACTAAAAATATGCTTGTTTTTTTTCCTTTAAGTGGAGACTACATAGTTCCAGGATTGCACACTGTGCTCTTGGTTTAATCTTACCACAATTTGAACATTTCTAGTGATAATTACATTATTCAGAGCACCTGACTTTAGGTAAGGTCTTACTCCAAAGTTACATACAGCCTGACTATAAGATTAATGTTATGGTCAGACCAGATCAGAACATTTTACAAGACATGAATGCAGAAAAACATGGTAATCAATTGTTAATCAATTAAATCTAATTATACTGACACCACAATAAGACTCAGAAGATTTAAGGGATTGATTAAGCAGAATTACAATTTCAACACAGGACTTAATTAATCTAACTAATGAATAATGAAATTGTGCAGGGCAGATGCTTGGAGCATTATGATTTATCCCACAGGCCAAACTAAAGCTATGAAGCAGCTGAATGATAAAAAGAGTACTCAACTGGCCTCAAAGCAAAGCAAGTAAACTAGGAGGAACAACAATGAGCTCCAAACACTCAAAATTTAACAGAAACCCAAACAAAAACCCCTCACGTTACTTCTGGAAGGGCAAAGTCTCAACCTGATGTTTGTAATTCTGATCCACTGTGTCTTCATTAGCCATTCATGGAAAACAGCATGACAGTCACAAAAGCCCATGACAGATTTCTGACTGCATACATAAAGACAGAAGGCTCTATTTAGATTACTCTCTGTCGTGGAATAAAATGTAACAGATAAATCTTGATTTATGGGATGTCGTTTTCCTGCAAGTAATACATTTTGTTGTCAAATTGATTTTTAAAATTAATGTTGCAATGAAATGTTTGTAAAGCTTTTTTGAATTTGTTTATTTTATCCTAGATTTAATCGTTAGTTATAAAAATGCTCATTTTACTACCAGATAAACATATTCTGCCCTAAACACTACAGGCTGAGCCTCTGGTCTAATGACTAAGATGAGTTTGGCAGGTTGGGATGTAGAGGTGCCTCACAATAAACTCAAACTTGGACACTCATTTGCACCGCCATATCCAAGCATACATATTGTTCTTTGATCTTTTTATTCTTATATTTATACCTATATGAATATATCAGTTATATAATGATAACCTATATTATTATTATTATTTATCTATATATTATTATTATTATTATCTGTATATTACCACCATGATACTTATTCATACCTATATTCATTCATTCATTTACTTTCTTATTCGCTTATCCAATTAGGATTGTGAGGGGGTGCTGGAGCCTATCCCAGCTTTTCAATGGGCGCAAGACACACAGTAACACCCTGGACGGGATGCCAGTCCATTGCAGGGCAGACACACATACACACACACCCATTCACTTATAGGGCAATTCAGTGTCTCCAATTAACCTGACTGAAATCGGAGCTCCCCAGTAGGCTATCACTGACCCAAATCAACTGTTTGGTTGTATATACACATACATGGATAAGCCAAAATATTAGGACCACCTGCCTAATATGCTGTCAAAACAGCTCTCACCCACAGAGACATGGAGTCCACACAAAGCCCAGTGATACCTAATATCAAAATATTACCAGCAGGTAATTAATGGAAGCATTTAAAGACAGAGAAATTCAAGAATTCCGTAATATCTCTAGATGCTCTTTGGAATATTGTAAAGTCATGCTGGATAACATGGATTGTTAGATTTAGATTTAAGTTGTGGAGTCCATGGCAGTTCAAATACTATGGGATTGTGAAATGCATGCAATCTTTTAAAGATTCAACATTTCAGTCAAACTTTTTTGCTGATGATATAATTTGCAATGAAAATTACTCTATTAAATTAAAGAAAAAAAACATATACACTAGTGGAATTCTGGCTCCCATGGGACCATTTAGAATTTTTAAAATTCCAGTTTGTAACTAAGTAGTGATGAGATGTCCTGAAAAGTGCTAAATAATGATACAAATGGGACACTGTTGGGTTAATCTTGGTGCAAAGTTGTTTAAATCCATCTGGATGGATGGATTTTTTTTACTAGCAACATACTGCCATCAAAAGAATATATACAGTAGATAAGGTGTGCCAACTTTGTCTTGAGAAGTTATAGTTCTCAAAATCCACAAATTGATATTTTAACATCTGCTTAATTTAAAGGAAAAAAAACCTCATTACCTGCAGTGCCAAGTATGATGTCCCAGGGGGAGCTGATTGGTTGTTGGAGACCCACTGCTCCACCCACCTTATCTGTACCTTGAATTCCAGTGCCAGCTAAAGTTGAGACTCTACTTTTCGACAGATCAATCTGATGGATAAGAGGAAGGTCACACACACAGACATTGTTTAAATATTTATACAAAAGATAAAGAAAAGTAAGTCAAAGCCTAACGCTGTGGTGCAGAGCAGTCCGTATTTTACTATTTACCTTTCTGATGAGGTGGTTCTCAGTGTCAGCCACATACACAGTGTCTCCTCTGATGACCACTCCCTGAGGAGAATTAAACAATGCCTCAGAAAAATCCCCATCCTTCCATCCACTTCTAGACCCTGATGTATGCGGGAAAAAACACAACACGTTTTTATAAAATCAGCCAGCTTACTCTAAAACATCTGTAAACTCTTGCTTTCATTAATTAGATAAACACAGAACTGACTCTTACCCCCTACACAGTATAGGACTTGCCCTGTACCTGACACCACAAGAACCCTGTGGTGTCCTGTATCTGCAATGGCCAGGTTTTTGCTTTTATGATCCACCGCCACCTTTCCTGGAAAGGACAGGATGGAAGGTGGCAGAGAGTCCCTGAGAAGCTTTCTTCCCACAGCGTGATCTCGAAGCAGCCCCTTCTTTTCATAATGCTTGAGAGCAGCAGCAGTGAAAAGGAAGAGGCGTTCTCGATGACCTTCACCCACCAGAGAGAAAAGAAGGTTGCCCCTAGGACCCAGAATCACCAGTGTGGGCCAGCAGGACACCTCTAACTCCTGCCACAGCCGAGCATCACTGTCATTTACCACCGGGTGGGTGATGCCGTACCTCAGTACGGCACTGATAATGTTCTGCAAAACCTTCTCGTTGGGAAACTTTGCAGAGTGAACGCCTACCACAACCAGGCCATCTATTAAAAGAAAAAGGGAGAGACCAAAAAAACGGGTAAAAAACACATATACATAAAAACATAGTACAGCATATACACGATCAGCCATAACATTAAAACCACCTCCTTGTTTCTACACTCACTGTCCATTTCATCAGCTCCACTTACTATATAGAAGCACTTTGTAGTTCTACAATTACTGACTGTAGTCCATCTGTTTCTCTGCATGCTTTGTTATACCCCTTTCACCCTGTTCTTCCACAGAGCAGGTATTATGTAGGTGGTGGATCCTTCTCAGCACTGCAGTGACACTGACATGGTGGTGGTGTGTTAGTGTTAGATGAGCGATCGTCTCTGACGCTAATAGAGTGGACAGTGAGTGGACACGGTATTTAAGAACTCCAGCAGTGCTGCTGTGTCTGATCCACTCAAACCAGCACAACACACACTAACACACCACCACCATGTCATTATCACTGCAGTGCTGAGAGTGATCCACCACCCAAATAATACCTACTGGGGGCTAACAAAGCATGCAGAGAAACAGATGGACTACAGTCTGTAATTGTAGAACTACAAAGTGCTTCTATATGGTAAGTGGAGCTGAAAAAATGGACAGTGAGTGTAGAAACAAGGAGGTGGTTTTAATGTTATGGCTGATCAGTGTACACTTAAGTACATAATAAATGACAAAAGCTAATTTTGCTGAATACTTGCTTTTCCATAATTGTAATTAAATAAAACACAATCAAAAGAATATTCAGCTAATGCATCTATAGCACTTAGGAACACCTTGAAATACTTTTGAGATTTAAATGTATGAAAAACATTTAAAATGAAACTGAGATGAAATTATTTATTGACTCCACGGCAATTGTGGCCTCTTTCAGCAGAATAATGCACCCTGCCACAAAGCAAAAATGCTTCAGGAATGGTTTGAGAAGCACAACAACCAATTTGAGGTGTTAACTTGGCCTCCAAATTCCCCAGATCTCAATCCAATCGAGCATCTGTGGGATGTGCTGGACAAACATGTCCGATCCATGGAGGCCCCACCTCGCAACTTACAGGAGTTAAAGGAGTCCATCTAAGTCTCTCACTGTTTTGGCAGCAAAAGGGGGACCATCACAAAATTAGGAAGGTGGTCATAATGTTATGCCTAATCCGTGTATATGAATGTTATGAAAGGGTAAATATAAGAAAAACCTTTAAGGGATACAATTCAAAATGTACTTCAATTTAAAATCTACTTAAACAATGCATGGATGAGTGACTGACATGATGTGTCTTATTCAAGCGCAGAATGAATACAGTGTATCACAAAAGTGAGTACACCCCTCACATTTCTGCAAATATTTTATTATATCTTTTCATGGGACAACACTATAGAAATAAAACTTGGATATAACTTAGAGTAGTCAGTGTACAACTTGTATAGCAGTGTAGATTTACTGTCTTCTGAAAATAACTCAACACACAGCCATTAATGTCTAAATGGCTGGCAACATAAGTGAGTACACCCCACAGTGAACATGTCCAAATTGTGCCCAAAGTGTCAATATTTTGTGTGACCACCATTATTATCCAGCACTGCCTTAACCCTCCTGGGCATGGAATTCACCAGAGCTGCACAGGTTGCGAATGGAATCCTCTTCCACTCCTCCATGATGACATCACGGAGCTGGTGGATGTTAGACACCTTGAACTCCTCCACCTTCCACTTGAGGATGCGCCACAGGTGCTCAATTGGGTTTAGTCCATCACCTTTACCTTCAGCTTCCTCAGCAAGGCAGTTGTCATCTTGGAGGTTGTGTTTGGGGTCGTTATCCTGTTGGAAAACTGCCATGAGGCCCAGTTTTCGAAGGGAGGGGATCATGCTCTGTTTCAGAATGTCACAGTACATGTTGGAATTCATGTTTCCCTCAATGAACTGCAGCTCCCCAGTGCCAGCAACACTCATGCAGCCCAAGACCATGATGCTACCACCACCATGCTCGACTGTAGGCAAGATACAGTTGTCTTGGTACTTCTCACCAGGGCGCCGCCACACATGCTGGACACCATCTGAGCCAAACAAGTTTATCTTGGTCTCGTCAGACCACAGGGCATTCCAGTAATCCATGTTCTTGGACTGCTTGTCTTCAGCAAACTGTTTGCGGGCTTTCTTGTGCGTCAGCTTCCTTCTGGGATGACGACCATGCAGACCGAGTTGATGCAGTGTGCGGCGTATGGTCTGAGCACTGACAGGCTGACCTCCCACGTCTTCAACCTCTGCAGCAATGCTGGCAGCACTCATGTGTCTATTTTTTAAAGCCAACCTCTGGATATGACGCCGAACACGTGGACTCAACTTCTTTGGTCGACCCTGGCGAAGTCTGTTCCGAGTGGAACCTGTCCTGGAAAACCGCTGTATGACCTTGGCCACCATGCTGTAGCTCAGTTTCAGGGTGTTAGCAATCTTCTTATAGCCCAGGCCATCTTTGTGGAGAGCAACAATTCTATTTCTCACATCCTCAGAGAGTTCTTTGCCATGAGGTGCCATGTTGAATATCCAGTGGCCAGTATGAGAGAATTGTACCCAAAACACCAAATTTAACAGCCCTGCTCCCCATTTACACCTGGGACCTTGACACATGACACCAGGGAGGGACAACGACACATTTGGGCACAATTTGGACATGTTCACTGTGGGGTGTACTCACTTATGTTGCCAGCTATTTAGACATTAATGGCTGTGTGTTGAGTTATTTTCAGAAGACAGTAAATCTACACTGCTATACAAGTTGTACACTGACTACTCTAAGTTATATCCAAGTTTCATGTCTATAGTGTTGTCCCATGAAAAGATATAATGAAATATTTGCAGAAATGTGAGGGGTGTACTCACTTTTGTGATACACTGTACATCCTGTTTGTTTGAGATGTCAAATTGCTTCCTTGATTACTCACGTACCAAAATAGCTTCTGGTATTTATGTATTTAAGAGCCTATTATATTCAAGACCTGTTAATTTTTCAGAGCTGTATAAATCAGTACACAAAAGTCATTAGGATGCTTCCTGCTTGAAAAGTGGTAAATTATTAAAATATTTAAATTAATGTCCTCTAATCTAATCAAAAACTGAGTAATCATTCATCAGTGATGGCTTATTCACTCTATTCAAACATACAATAACTTAATTATTGTGTTTACAAAAGATACATCTTAAGAAAACAATCAATACGCCGGTAAACATGTTAGCCATTCCAGTGCTACAGAGAATATAAAGAAAGTCGATGTGGTGCTTTCATAGAAAATGAAATGGCTTACTGAGTAAGCAGCCCTCAGGTAGCCGTTATAACTAAAGTTCAGTTCTTCATCAGTTTTCTGAGTTTCTTTTAATGTTGTTCTTTCCCCCTGCCCCCAAGTGTATTCCAAGTAAAATGTCAAGAGAACGTCTCCACCCTATGTTTAGAAATTTAAAAAAATTACTTTTTTTTTTTTTTCCCTCTGGGGTATAAAATACAGCCAATGGTAAATGATATGTTCTGCATTTTAGATTCAGTCCTCCATTAAAATAACATTTATACCATTATAAGCAAATACAGATGAATCCAAAGCTTTGGGCACCCCCAGCCAGTTCCGTTTTCTGATGATATTTAGAGTAAAAAATAACATTAAAACCACGTCCTTGTTTCTACACTCACTGTCCATTTTATCAGCTCCACTTACCATATAGAAGCACTTTGTAGTTCTACAATTACTGACTGTAGTCCATCTGCTTCTCTACATGCTTTGTTAGCCCCCTTTCAGGCTGTTCTTTAATGGTCAGAACTTTCCCAGGACCACCACAGAGCAGGTATTATTTGGATCATTCTCAGCACTGCAGTGACACTGACATGGTGGTGGTGTGTTAGTGTGTGCTGTGCTGGTATGAGTGGATCAGACACAGCAGCGCTGCTGGAGTTTTTAAATACCGTGTCCACTCACTGTTCACTCTATTAGACACTCCTACCTAGTTGGTCCACCCTGTAGATGTAAAGTCAGAGACGATCGCTCATCTATTGCTGCTGTTTGAGTTGGTCATCTTCTGGACCTTCATCAGTGGTCACAGGACGCTGCCTACGGGGCACTGTTGGCTGGATATTTTTGGTTGGTGGACTGTTTAAAAACTTCATCAGCATTGCTGTGTCTGATCCACTCATACCAGCACAACACACAACCACACCACCACCATGTCAGTGTCACTGCAGTGCTGAGAATGATCCACCACCCAAATAATACCTACTATGTAGTGGTTCTGACCATTGAAGAACAGGGTGAAAGCAGGTTTAAAAAAAGTATGTAGAGAAATGATAAGTGGAGCTGATAAAATGGACAGTGAGTGTAGAAACAAGAAGGTGGTTTTAATGTTATGGCTGATCAGTGTATACCAATTCCTTCAGCTACCAAAAAAAAAACAGTTCTACATCACTGACCAATCTCCATGTTTGACTGTGGGGAAAGTATTAATTTGGTTAAAAGCCTCACCTTACTTAAGCTAGATGGCGGCACGGTGGCTAAGTGGGTAGCACTGTCGCCTCACAGCAAGAAGGTCCTGGGTTCGATCCCCAGGCGGGGCGGTCCGGGTCCTTTCTGTGTGGAGTTTGCATGTTCTCCCCGTGTCTGCGTGGGTTTCCTCCGGGTGCTCCGGTTTCCTCCCACAGTCCAAAGACATGCAAGTGAGGTGAATTGGAGACACTAAATTGTCCAAGACTGTGTTCGATATAACCTTGTGAACTGATGAATCATTGTGTAATGAGTAACTACCGTTTCTGTCGTGGATGTAACCAAAGTGTAAAACATGACGTTAAAATCCTAATAAACAAACAAACAAACAAAACTTAAGCTAGACAAACTGACAGACAGTTCACTTTATTTACTACACAAATCTGTGCCCCAGAACTCTGCAGGCCTTTCCAAATTCTCTCTGGTGTATTTTAGTCGACCCTTCCTGTGCTTTTTGATCAAGAGCTGGTTGCGTAGTTCTTATGACAGGGCTACTAACACATTTGTCCCAGCCCTTATCAGGTCCTCCTGTAAGTCTCTGCAGCAACACATGTTTTTTTGTTGCTTGGATGATCCTGCTCAGACCTATGAACAAAATTTTGGGCTTAATCCTCTCCCAAAGGCAGGCAGGGTTGCTGCTGTGCTGTAACTTTGAAACTTTTGGACAATTCTTCCAATTGTGTCTTAAGAAATATTTAAGATCTTGGAAATCTCCTTTTGTTGCATTGAAATGATCTCCCCTCTCAGCCTAAATATGGATGCAATGTGAATACATCATTGGGATTATTCAGAGTATTGGAGATGTCTTTTCCAGACCGTTAGATTTTAATGACTTTGTTCTGTGGCTGTACTTGAATCTCTTTAAAATGTGGCATCATGTGTTGCTTTTTGCATTAACCATGCCTGGGTGTGGCTAGTAAAATTAAATTTGGTTAACTATGATTTAGCAGCTTAGTAGCTAAGAGTTCAGTGTTTTACATGAGCTGATTTTCCCTTCAATGAATAAAATCTTCATTTAGACAAGACTTTGTCTAAAATTAAAACTATCTTGATGGTTTAAAACATATAACTTGGACATTGGACTGTGGGAGGAAACCGGAGCTTCCGGAGGAAACCCATTCAGACACGGGGAGAACATGCAAACTCCACACAGAAAGGACCCGGACCGCTCCACCTGGTGATCGAACCCAGGATGTTCTTGCTGTGAGGTGACAGTACTACCTACTGAGCCACCGTGTCGGCCTGTTGAGTCTTTTAAAGGCAATCTGAACCTAGACGTAATTTCAAATTAAAGTATTGTACCACAAATGCTGCTCTAGCTAAACAGCAAAGCAATACAATACTGAAAACCATATAAAGCAGCCACTCAGATTAAATATATTAACCCATGTTTCCTAGTAACACAGTGGCAGCTCCCTGCTGTATTCACTTTAAGGTAAGTTTAAGTTTGAGCTAATGCACATAGCTGCTTAAAGAAGCTACTAAACCACCAGACATGTGGAGGAATGTGTAGACAGTGCATGGGTATATTCCGATGTCTGGTAACGGAATGTACTAAAGCCTGTGCCAGTGCATGTGTAATGCTTTAGATAGGGCAGTGAGTGGGATAAAAGCTGTGTGGCTTGGCCCATTTCCTCTTTACAAAGCAGGTAATGATAGGTTACTGACAGCTAGAGCAGATAGCACCTTCACAGAGCAGCTATAATAAGCTACAAGCCAGCGGAACAGAGTGTCCGAGTATGGCTGGCTGCTCTCTCTCACTATTTAAAGCCTTATCTCCTTCAGAGTTGAGGCATTGCTTCCACCAGTCCTAGTGAATGCTGGACACGAGTGAGAAGGTAGTGGCCATTTAAATTTAAAGTGTGTGGCACAGATTTGGGTATAGACATGTCCCTACCAATCTCCTACCCATTTAAGCAATATGTAATCTGTCATTTTCGTCAGCTTTACACCTTCCTTATATAAAAAGGAACTAATAATATTAGATGGAAGGAGTGTGATGCTGCGCAGTCACTTTCCCTGATCCACTTACCAGAGAGGATTTGTTAATTTTTTTGATTAATTAAAAGAAAAAGAAAACTTTGCACCTTATCTCCGACACCTAAACGTTGTGTCATAATTTGTCAAATCCTTATCGCAATATGTTGATATCAATCTATTAGATGTATGTTAATGAAATAGTTCATAACTAGTAGACACTTATTACTAGCTACACTAATTATAAAAAAGTGCCCTAAACTGGCAGGATAGCTACACTATATTGGCAAAAGTATGTGGAATCACTTTCTAATCACTGAGTTCATGTGTTTCTACAACCAATGCTAACTTGTGCAAAACTAATAACATCATTCCATTCATTAAAGCAATGGGTTATGCCACATCTCTATCCCCCATATTTCATATTTCATCAACTGCTTTATCCTAGCCAGAGTAGCAACGGGTCCAGTACCAGCAGGAAACACTAAGCGCAAGGTAGGAATAACCTGGACTTGGTCCCGATCCATTGCAGGGCCATCAAACCCTTCAGATACAGCCAATTATATAACAGCCACATAGATGCCCAGTCTTCCACAGATTAACCTTATGACACTTTCTGGCACTTTTCAAACTGATATTTTAATATATTGAATTACTTATGACTGCAGCATAGTCTGGGGTGTGTTGAGGACCCTTTAGTCCAGTGGTTACTGCAAACAAATCCATAAAATAAAGATCCATTGACCTGCATAGATTTATTTAATAAAAGTGATTATTCAAATGTTAAGTACATTAAGCAAAATACCTAATTTCTAATACCTAATGTCATTTAGTTTAATTACTTAGTCAGTGTAAATAAAATGTACATATATTTTTATGTTAAATTAAAAGACAGATCTGTCTTTTCAGTGTAAAATTGAGCCAAGTACTCACACAGACCTTTTAACTTATTATTATCAAGTGTGTCAATAACATCACGAGCATGCTGGACATTCCATTTCTAAACCATAGTGTTGGCCCCCACTTTGCATTTTACACTGAACACAATAAACCATGTCTTGTAACCTTGCTTTGTAAACAAGGACACAGTAAGACCTTCCTCAAACTGTTGCCACAAATTTAAAAGCAGAATTTCAATGTCAGTCATGTTTATATACCATTTTTATTTAAATGTTGCCTGTGACATTCTTCCATATTCCAGAGGGTTGAATGTAATTACATAGTGATTTAAGTGTAGACTGATTTAATGGCATATATCTATACAGATATACAGTGGGAATACGAGGTATGTAAATGTGTGTAAAAATGTGTACCTTTAACAGTATGAAGCTGCTCCAGTTGGTGTAGATCAGGCAGTAGGTGCATGCAATTAATGCAGCAGTAGGTGAAGAAATCCAGAACCACCACTTTTCCTGACAGCTCCCCCTGCAGAGATAGAGGCCCTTCGGTATTCAGCCATTCCAGTCCTATAGTACAATACCACACAAACTGTTACACCTACAACACTGTTTAATGATATATTAACCGGGAGATAAAGTTAACATTTTAAAGTAATACTTTGTGTAATATAAAGTGACAAGGTCAGCAGTTATTTGTATTTGCAATCTGGAAGACATGCTCTGTGTACCTACACATGCTACAGTAATATAAAGTACCATTTAGCATTTGTACAAGTCAAGTAATTCTGTTACTGATCTTATTTCATGGTATTTTGCTTAAACATAGACAGAGGTAGGTTAACCACTAATGATTAGATATTTTACACAAACTCATTCGGCTACATTTATCACTGCAGGTGAAAGGTTAAGAGTTTGAATCCCAGCTATGCTATGCAGCCACCGTTGGGTCCTTGAGCAAGGCCCTTAACCCTGTCTGCTCCAGGGACGCCGCACAATGGCTGACCCTGCACTTTGACCCCAGCTTCCAAACAAGATGGGATATGCGAAGAAAGAATTTCATTGTACTGTACTCGTGTATCTATATATATATCAGAGGTCACTCACATTTAACAGTTGTTTCCAGCCTGGCTCCACATGAACTAAGATTTCCCAAATTTCTCTACATCTTCTCACAATACTGTGTAAGGTAGATGGTGAATGACCTAAATTATTTGCAGTCTTGCATTAAGAAATGTTCTTTTTTCTGAACTGACTAAGCAATTCACTTACAAAGTTTGGCCCTTTATAGGCAAAGCAAGGCAAGTTTATTTGTATAGCACTTTTTATACACAGTGGCAATTCAAAGTGCTTTACATAAGGACAGATTAAGAGCATTAAAACATTCCTGAGATCTAGAATCTCAGACAGGCTTTTTGCCAATAAAGTTACAATTAAAAGAACATGAAATTAAAACCAGAGGGATAAAATGCTTCACATAAAGGAAACAAAGAATTTTAAAATAAAGATAATGAAACATAAAATTAATGTGCAGTAATAATAGTGCAAAATTTAGAGCTCAATCATATGCACAAGAGAAAAGAGGAACATTTTTACCCTGGATTTAATATATCTACATTCGGGGCACATCTACTGTAATCTCTTTTGGCAGTCTGTTCCAGTTACATGCAGTGTAACAGCTAACAGCTAACAGCTGCTTGTTTAGTTTGGACACTGGGCTCGACTAGCTGACCTGAGTCCATGGATCTAAGAGATCTACTGGGTTTATATTCTTTAAACATACCTGAGATATATTCTGGGCCGAACCATTCAGTGATTTATAGACTAGTACATTTACATTTTCAGCATTTAGCAGACGCCTTTATCCAAAGCGACTTACAGTAGTGTGACAGTATACTGTCTAAGCAATTGAGGGTTAAGGGCCTTGCTCAAGGGCCCAACAGCAGCAACCTGGCAGAGGTGTGGCTTGAACCAGTGACCTTCTGATTACTAGTTCAGTACCTTAACCACTAGGCTACAACGTCTACAACTGACTAGTAGCAGCACTTTAAACTCTATTCTGTAACTATACCCAATCATAACACCCTAATTTTGATTATTGTGGAAAGTTTGGAAAAGGTGTAACCAGGGTTCTAGGTTTGAACCTTACCTCATGTTACTGCCAGTAAGGAATTTCGCAGGTCCTTCATGTGTCATTGTAGGTGTTATATCACCTTCCAAGAACACACAGAAGGTGGGGGGACTCCTCTCAACTACACCTTATTATGATTGAGTACATGTGTGTGAAGCCTTGCTGGGATAAGGGCAGTTGTAGCCTAGCTGTTAAGGTACTTGACTAGTAATCAGAAGGTTGCTGGTGCAAACCTTGAGCAAGCTCCTTAACCCTCAATTGCTCAGACTGTATACTGTCCCAGAACTGTAAGTCGCTTTGGATAAAGGCGTCTGCTAAATGCCGAATACTGAAATGTAAAAGCAGTGTAAATGTAAATGCCTTGCTGGGATATAACCACAGCCCGGATCATAATAAAGTACCTTTGTAACATTTAGATCGACTTTTTACAGATCTTATTTAGTGTAGATTTTAATCACAGGGTAATAATAAACCATAACACATGTAAATAATACATGTAAAGTGTATATTATGTTTGTATGCAGGCATGGTTTAGGTGTTTATAAATGTTGACATTAGGCACCACCCATACAGCTGATCATTCATACACTCTCACACACCTTTCTCAAAATCTGGAATCTTCAAATCTTCCTTCTCGTCTAACTTTTGCAGATACTCATCCACCAGTTTTTCTTTCTCTTCTTGTGTTGTTGCGTCTTCTAAGGCGCAATCTAATTCACTCTGAATTGGAAACAGAGCTGTAAGACTGCTGTACGTCGCCATCTTTTCAGCTCTGTGAGGAAGCGGTGGTGGAGGGATCCGTATCAGCACTTTCGGTAGGTAGATAGCTTCAATAATTCGAATTTTATTTGTTTTAGTTTATTTGGGAAGCTCTTGGTGATAAGGTATAGTAATAAATAGTGTTGTGTGTTTTATTAAACATGTATTTAATACAGGATATTTTAGACTGTATTTTGCGTAACTTTGGTTGCGTCTTAAATTGTTCTTATTGCACTAGATAGTGCGTCTAAGTAGTGGAGACTCGATGGTAATTGAACCTGTCTTGCGTAGTACGGTTGTATGTGATTGAGACAGAGCCGTTGTTGCAAAACAGCGGATTGTAAATAGGAAGATGGGTTGTCCTTTCGTTCTGGCGGTAAGTGTGGACTGAAGATTGTACAGACTGTTGTTTATTTGTGTTTACTATTAATGTTTGCTTTATATTCTGCTTACAAACAGGAATAACGCGTGTATGTCGGTTCTACACACCATGTGGATGCTGCACTGTGTGCATTCGTGTTTAGTAAGTTGGACCTGAGGACAGAAGCACGTCTGTATTAGCAGATAGTTTTTGTTGAACATTGAACCTGGTGGTTCCCATGTCACAGAGCAACTCCGAAAGTGACATTTGGGAATATAAATCTCTTAAAAGAAATAAAAGACAAACCAAAGCATCAGACACCAGTGAACATGGAGCCAAGAAACCAAAGTTGGCCAAACAAGGGATGTCCAAGAAAAAGGTCAACAAAGCCAGCAACAGTAACAGATCCAGTAAGGTGAACTTCCCAATTAAACCATCAACTGAGACAGAAGTCACTTCCCAGGTACAGTCACCTCCCAAGCCTTCTTATCCATCTGTCTCAGAATCACATCCAGAGCATGAGGAATCGTCTTCAGTGACCAACAAAGAGCAGGACCCTCAATCCAGGGGCTATTGCCCTGTCTGTCAAATGCCATTTTCTGTCTTGGTTGTTCAGTCTACCCAGTGGCATGTTGCTGAATGTCTGGAGACCCCTGGAGAAATAAATAAAGGTATCTTATTACTTCACCCAGATCAGTCTTATCTTAGGGACCACCAGATCATGTGGCCCATATGATGATCATACATTAAGGACTAGGACTCAAACAACCATGTTGCCAAAATGTACAAATTCCAAACAAAGAGTCCAAACAAATTTATCATGCAAAAGCCAGGCAGTGTTTTAAGTCTTAATTGGGTTTAGATAGTAAGAGAATTTTAGTGATAATGGGTACATCTAATTAAATTATTTATATATAATTAGAGAATATTTGGGTGGGTCAGTGGGTTGCACTGTCGCAGCAAGAAGGTCCTGGGTTTGATCCCCAGTTGGGGTGGTCTGCGTGGGTTTCCACCGGGAGCGCCTGTTCCCTCCCACAGTCCTAAGACGTGCACGTGAGGTGAATTGGAGATACAAAATTGTCCATTTGTGTTTGACATTAAACTGGCACATGCACACTGAGGGTTGATTTGAGTGTTTCAGAGAGGGGAGAGTCTGAGTGTTTCAGATCTGCATTTTTTCTCTGTAGCCGAGTTCTGATCGGAATCAAACGTCAACAGTTGGAAATGAATTTAAATAAAAACTGTAACTGTCCTACAATAAATTTAAATGTAAACTATATTGCCCTACAAGACATTTAGGGTCAGCAACTAGCTCTGCTTAAACTGCTGTCCTTGCAACGTCTATGGGCAGATTAGGCCAGGAAAAAGGAAAGCTACCTAACCTCTGTCAAACATGTAAGTTCATAGACAATCACAAATTATCTTGTGTGTTGAGAAGCATGCTGCACCACATATATTTAAAGAGTAGGAACATGTGAGTAAGTAATGACAATTGTATTTTATCACTAAATTTGAATATGTATTAACACAAACAGTAATGTCACATGGAAACATTTGACAAAATTGACTTTAATGATAATTTTAATGTAACTAGTTACAAAGCAGTGTATTAAAAAGGGGGTTACCACTGTTACTAATTGACTATTTGCATTTTCACTTGTTTCTGTGACCTGTGCTGGAAAAACCCACATCATCAGTATTGTATGGAAAAAGTGAAAACAATATTTTATGTTACAATAATAATAATAATAATACAATGTTATATCTTTTGAGTTAGAATTAACTTTTTTTTAACTACACTAATGATTAATTAGTCCTATTACTGTGTTTTTTTAGGGGCATGCATTATGACACTTTTTTTTTTTTACTGTATTTGAACATACTGTATGTGCATGCTTTAAGTTTGCTAAGAAACACTACAGAAAAATCAAAAAATCATACAACAAACTAAAATTGACTTTACAATGCACTGAGAACAAATAGAAACAAATGTATATGATAATCACCTTTGTTGATGATGTGTAATGTTGCCTTTATGCTGCCTTAATATTACTCTTACTACTCTTACTTTTTACCCACAGAATGTCCAGATGGTCTTCAATGCTCCTCCACCATTCCAAATCACTACAAGAGATACAGCCACTCTTTTTTAGCTCACAATCGAGCAATAAACAGCACTGAATCTTCAGTTTTAACACTGGGCCACCCAGCCAGTGTTCTAGAAACAACAACATTTAACGATTCCACCATCTCCAGTAAAGACAGTTCTGTGGACAGTGCTGTGAATCTGTCTACTGCATCCAGTCAAAGCGCTTCTCCTGCTCGTGGAACTGGAGAATCTACTTCTTCTAACCGTCCTAATGCCTTGACGCTATTGCGATCTCCAGGACTTGAGGACATTAAGAAAAAGAAAGGCTGGTCCCCTGCTAGCAAAGCATCTAGATCTTTGGGTTCATCTCAGGAAGCTAAAGTTAGTATTTCAACCCCAGTTAAAAAAGAAAATTATGTGCAGACTAGTGAAATTAAAAAGGAGCCAGCTAATTTAGATGATGATGATTTTATATCTTACTCTCCTCTGTCTGAGCTCCCAGTTTTTAAGGAACACGATGGAAATGAGGATAATGATTCAGTGATATTATTTAATGATTTTGCAAGTGATGATGAGATTGTGGCCGATGTATTGGATCAGTATGATGCAGAGAAAACCATTAGCCAGGATGATCAGGTCATTAAAGAGTCTTTGCACACCTGTGACCAATTAGAATTCATTGAATCAAATGAACGACTGAAAAGTTCCAGCTCTGCAGGTGGTGCTGATGGGCAACATCTGCTCACTTCTTCCCCTTTTAGACACTCCAAAGATAAGAGTTTAGAGAAAAACTGTAAAAAGAAGCTTCAACTACCATCTACTCAAAGTTTAGTTCTTGAACGCCTCCGTGAGTGTATATCAAATCCTGCATCAGATACCAGACCTAATTTTCTCAGTGAAGAGATGCCTACCACTCATGCAACCATGTCATCCACCAAGAATCAAAACTCCTCAGTATTCACCAAGCCCAAGGTGGGTGTCCCTGGGTTAAAGCAAACTGATATTGGGATCTTTTTTGGATTAAAGCCATTAAAAGAAAAGGCTGGACCAGAAGTGAAACCAGATGAAGAGGCAAGCCTTCAGGTAATCTCTGCAGCCAGGAAAAGTTTAGTTACTGCCAAGGAAGCTGCTAAACGGCCGAACAGACGAGGAAAAAGGAACACAGCTGTTTCGGTAATGGCCTTGACAGCAGAAGAAATAAAAGAAAGCGCTGCTCAGCCCACGCCAACAGAAGGAGACAGAGAAGCAAAGCCACAGAAAAGGAAAACGTGGAACAGAGGAAGAGCGACAGATGGAGTGCCCAAACAATGTCCATTCTACAAGAAAATCCCAGGTTAGTTGCTTTCCTAATGTGAGTTGCCAGCTTTTTAATGGCACTGTTTCAGTTGATTCCTTTGGGATTATCTTTGTTACTACTACTTTGTTTTCTATTTGTTAAATTTATAATATTATGGTATGAGTAATTTCCATGCCATATAAAAAGAAAAGATTAGCTTATGCAGTGTGTTAAAATATAAAGCATTTGTAATTTCCTTTTACTCTTTTCATCCTATTTGTCTCTTGTATAAAGTGAAATCCAATTTGATGCCCATTCAGAACAGTATCAGTACCAGCACTCACCATTGCATCGTGACACTGGAATTAGTTTGATGATAAAACTTTTTGTCAGTCAGTGTCCTATTATATACAGTACTTATATATGTGTAGACTTACAGTTTTAATAAATAATATTTGTTTTAAAAAATGGACTGATCTGTGCTGCCTTGGAAAGCCTTATATGTTAATTAATAGTCAAAAACCATTAAGTTGGCTTTGATGTAATTTTTCATGATCATGATTCATCATAGATTGTTTCAGGCTTTAGATTTGTTTCTTTGTTTCTTTTAGAATACATGGTCCTAAATAGGAGTAAAAATAATAATAAATAAAATATCCAATATGACACTTACATGTTTCTACTTAAGAGTCCTTCCTAGTATCTTAGACAAAGATAATGATTAGTGTTGTCATTAATTTACTTCATATGATTTAGTGAAATTGCACTTGGGTGGAACAGTGACCATTTGGGCATTTACACGCAGGCATGATTGGATAAGGCTTTGCAATGGATTGGTACTCAAGTTCTTTTTTTTTTTTTTTTTTTTTTTTTTTTCCACTTTTCCCCCCAATTTTTCTCCCCTAATCTAGTCGTGTCCAATTACCCTGATTTGTGTCCTCTATACTGATTCGACCCTTCACCGCTGACTGAGGACGCCTCTCAAATGACATACGCCCCCTCCGGCACGTACAGTCAGTACAGACTGCCTTTTTCACCTGCATGAGTCAAGTTCATACACTTGACTAACACTGTGTATGGAGGGCCACACCCCCATCAGCATTATCAGGCGCCATCAGTCAGCCAGCAGGGGCCTCACCAGTTATGAGGACCTATGATCCGACTTTCTTACCCTCTAACCCTGAACAACAGCCAATCATTGTTCATGCTGCCGCCCAGCCCAGTCGGAAAGGCAGAGCTGAGATTCGATACCATGTAATTGAAATCCCAACTCTGGTGCGCTAGCGTACTTTACCGCAGCGCCACCTGAGCGGCTGGATTGGTACTCTTTGTGTGTGTTACTACATTGTGCCCAGTGATATCCGGTAATCTGGAGCCATTGTGACCCAACCGTCATTATTTAAAATGATGTACAGATGTTAAATAAATGCCTTCTCTTTACTTGTTTTTGTTCAGGAACTAGCTTTGCTGTGGATGCTTTTCAATACGGCGCTGTAGAGGGCATTACGGCCTACTTCCTCACCCACTTTCACTCGGATCATTATAATGGACTGACTAAGAATTCAATGCTGCCTATATATTGTAATAAAGTAAGTATGTTTGCCTTAATGTAAAGGTTCAGAGGCTCATTTGTTTTTGAATAATTATAAAAGTATTGTTTTTGAAAGTATGTGAGTGCTATGTTTTCCTCTGTGGGATATTTAGTAAAGCACATATTAGATAAGTACATAATGTTATAAAAATGTCAAGCAATGCATTTTTTTAAAATGTCTTGTTAAGAGTTGTTAGTTAAAGGAAACATTTCTTAAAGCAGAAAAAAAAAAACAGTATTTACAACTTGAAAAATGCTTATGGTCATGATTGGGATTGTTTTATGAATGTCTTTGTAATTAATGTTGCAGGAAAAATGAAAGTACCAAAATTTTATTAGTGGTCTATAAATCTCTCCTCAAGGCTTAGTAATTGTGGTTTCATTATTACATTGTGCTTTGCCTCTTTAATAGGGCGTCATGGTGGCTCGGTGGGTAGCACTGTCGCCTCACAGCAAGAAGGTCCTGGGTTCGATCCCCAGGCGGGGCGGTCCAGGTCCTTCCTGTGCGGAGTTTGCATGTTCTCGCCGTGTCTGCGTGGGTTTACTCCGGGAGCTCCATTTTCCTCCTATAGTCCAAAAACATGCAGGCAGGTTAATTGGAGACACTGAATTGACCTATAGGTGAATGGGTATGTGTGTATGTCTGCCCTGCGATGGACTGGCGCCAGGGTGCTTCTGTGTACCTTGCGTGCGCCCATTGAAAAGCTGGAATAGGCTCCAGTAACACCCCCCCCCCCCCCCCCCCCCCCCGTCCCCCGCGACCCTAATTGGAAAAGCGGTCAAGAAAGTGAGTGAGTTTAATAATGACATTTTTTATGCATCATACAAGGCTTGACCTGACTTGCATTACTGTAGATTACAGGAAATCTGGTGAAGAGTAAGCTAAGAGTGGACGAGAAGTACGTCCACATTCTCCCAATGAACAAGGAGTGTACAGTGGATGGTGTAAAAGTTATTCTACTGGATGCTAATCAGTGAGTTCCTATGAAAAGCTTTGCATTCGTTTAGTATTATGTTATTAGTAGTTGGAAGACTTGCAGTGAGGGACATTGTGTTATGTGTTTCCTGTCCAGCTGTCCAGGTTCGGCTATGTTGCTGTTTTTGCTGCCAGATGGCCAGACTGTGCTCCACACAGGTGATTTCCGAGCTGATTCGTCCATGGAGCGCTACAGAGAGCTGCAGAGCTTACGAATTCAGACGCTTTATCTGGACACCACGTAAGTCTTTTTTTTTTTCATAGAACAGCTGATTGAAGAATTTTTTTCTGATCTGATCTTCGTTAAAATCTCTCAGACATTCTAGTTTGATTGTATCTTTTTGTGCCTTTGATAAACTAAAACTTATAATCAGGGTACCAGTCTGTCAGCTGTACAAGGAACACGCTGTACCAGTTTTAAAAAAATCCCACATCCGTCTACAACCCCAGACACTCTGATCATCCCGTCTGTTCCTTTTGTTATTTCTGCCCACAAAAAAAGTAATGACAGTTGGTTCATTTCCCAAGAGTCTAACAAAAGTATTTTAACCATGGTGATGAGCTGAGCTTTTTCTTATTAATTAACAACAAAGTTTTTTGCTGTTTTAACCCCATGCTATTCTAAACTTTAAAAGTCAAAGTTTGCTTAATACAAATAAAGAAAATGCTAATTAAGTACTGGTCACACCGGTCTGGACACCGGTGCTGTCTCTTCATCTTTGTTTCGAAGGCATGGAACAAGGCATGGATATAAAACAATATCTAAAGCTTTCAACATCACAGTGACCTGAAGCATGCTGCACAAAAAAAGTCTCTAAATGTCCTTTAGTGACCCAGCCCAATCTCAGACTTTTTTTTCTATTTTATTTATGCACTGCTGGAAATCCCTAATTGCATTCGAGGAGGGTATGTTGCTGCTCACGCCTCCTCCGACCCGTGCGCAGTCCTAGCGGACCCCTTTCTTTAGCCCATGCTTCTGCACAGGTGCCTCTATCTGCTAACCAGGGTCCTTGCACAGCGTTTGAAGACCCCACCCACATAGTCCGGCCATCCCACCCTAGCAGACACAGTTGCCAATTAGTGTCTGCTGCAGGCACTGCCAATTATGCCTGCTACATGGTGCCCAGCTGACTGGTGGCAACGCCGAGTTTCAAACTGAGAAGTTCAGAATCTTAGCGCTGGTGTGCTAGTGGAATATCCTGCTGCGCCTCCTGGGCGCACCAATCTTAGACTTAAACCCCATCGATCCCATGTGAATAGATGTATAGATGCACACCACCCAATCTGATAAAGCGGATAGAGAGGGTTTGCCATGAAAAATAGGATAAACTGCCCAAATCCAGGTATGCAATCCAGAAAAGATGTTATTTCTGCCTTTTTAGGATTTGAATACTTGTAAATGAGATGTTTTAGTTCTTGATTTTCAGTTTGTTTTCTAAAACGTTTCCACTTTATTATGGGTGATTACGTGTAAATTTTATGGGTACAAATAGCAATTTTATTTGTTCATTATTAAATTCCCAGTGCCAAAGTGTGCAGAAAGTCAAGGGGTCTGAATGCTTTCTGATTCTACTGTATGATGATTGAAAACACATAATTAGTTCGACACACAATTGATCCATTTTTGTTTTCATGTATTTTCAGTTTGCCATAATATGCACTTGCCATAATGATTTTGTGAGAACTGTTTAGAAGTATGGAAGCAATTCTTAAGTGCTTGATTAATTAAGCCCAGAAATCTAGTAAAGCCGGTAATGCAAAGCCATGTTTTTGATGCTTCATTTACTAATGACCAAGTTGTTGCTTTGCTAAGTGAAAATAAGTTAACACATCTTTAAACGAGAAACTAATGTAAATATGTCAATACATTTTCTACTCATTTTAGTGCACAGTTTATTTACTTCCCAAGTTAAACACTACGTACTTTTAATTAAACATTTTATATTAACATTTGTTCCCCTTGTGAGTGTAAAGCATATGAGGAAATTACCATTTGTATCCTGTCATTCTGATGCAGGTATTGCAGTCCAGAATATTCATTTCCTACACAGCAGGAGGTGATCAGCTTTGCTGCTAATACAGCCTTCGAGCTAATCACACTCAACCCTCGCACACTGGTGGTATGTGGGACTTACTCTGTGGGTAAAGAGAAAGTCTTTTTGGGTGAGTAATGTTGTTGCTATTCTAGAACGATGTCCGTTGCACTTGTACACTACATTAGCAGGTTCTAGTGGATGAAAATCCTTGGTGAATAACCACATGTGCATTATGAACTGATGCAGCCATATAATAAATAAATTAATAAATATATCAACGTTTTTATATATCAAAATATATATCTAGTCTATAACCTCTATCTAGTCTAGTTTCTTATTGCTAAAAGTGTCAATAAGCCTACATAGATACAGTATATGAGCATTCTTTAAAAGGTTTTCGCACTTTTTTAACTCTATTTATTGGGAATTTCAAAAACAAATGACATCACCTTTCTACATAGTCACCTTCCGATGCATTATTTCCAGCATCATACTAACTTTTTAATGCCATCAGCAAAAAATGTTTTTGGTTGAGCGTGTAGCAACTGATGCACCACTGCTTTCACAACATCATCATCATCACATGAAATCTTCTTTCCCTTAAAGCTTCTTTGAGCGTCCAAAAAGGTGGAAATCAGATGGTGCTAAATCCGGACTATAAGCGTCTCTCAGACACGACCAATTAATACTCCTCCCACCCTCACTGTTTCCAACCAACATATAAAAGTGCGGAAACTTTTTGAAGACCCCTCGTAACTTGCATATGACTAGAACTATCAGCACCATTCGAAATTCATATAAACAAAAAGATTTTAAAGCATGTTTCCATTTATATTGTATGTTTACTTTAAATAATTGTTTATGAACCCATAAACTGTCATTTTCTTTTTTTACTGGCATAGAAATATAGAGGCCATATTTTGCTAGAGAATACACACTTAAAATTAGACAAATGTTTGTTGAACTTAAGACAGACAGACAGTTGGTACTAAAGTATAAACGTCTGAAAATGCTACAATATTATGGTAATAATTAAAATGACCATAATTAAAATATACTAGGTAAGACACCAACAATGTGAACTTTCACAGTACTGTATGCTTGAAGGCAGCCCCATATCATGATGCTCCCACCTCTGTACATCACACTTCACTGTAGGAATTGCAATAGTTACTTGGACATTGCTAGATTTGGAGAAAAGGGGGGAAACTATGCCACACCCACCCCCAAAAAGAAAATAAACATTTAAATCTGGTGCAAGACACTGATCCTTAAATTTTTTTTCTTCCCACCCCATTTTTAGCAATTGGTCAGGTTTTGGGTTCTAAGATTTACATGTCGAAGGAAAAGTATAGGACCATGTGCTGTCTGGAGTCACAGCAGATCTGCCAGTCTGTTACTGCTGATATAAAGGAGATGAAGAAAGCCCAGGTCCACGTCCTTCCCATGATGCAGCTCAATTTCAGGGTGAGATTTGGTCTGTTTAGAATTGTAATTTCCAAGCAATTGAATATGCACCTTTAAAAGAATAAACAAAATGCCAATAAATGTTTGTTTATTTAATATGCAAAATATGCTAATGTTCTCAGATTAGTCAATACACATTAAAATGCATTACCTAATTATAGCTGCAAAGTTAAAGTAGGCCACTGATTCATTAGAAAATGTATCACCTACACACTGTGCCAGATTACAAAAAGAGCTGTGCTTCAGCATCCAGATCTGCAGTGTGTCATCTTTCACTGTAATGCTGATGCATTTGTTGACTTGGCTGGTTTAGCAGTACAAAAAAATCTCAAGTGTACATTTGTCCTTGCCTGGCTTGTTTGTTTTTCTCTTTTTAATGTGATAAAATAGTTGAATACTGGAGAGTTAACAATGGCAAAAGGACACTTAATATTTGGTTATTTAATCTATACTGAGATAGGAAGTACTGTAGTTTCTTATGACCTGTCAAAATGTGCACATGAATGTGCGATTTGATTCTAGCTGGGTTTCCACCCAAACCTTTTGAAAAATAATATGCAAATATAATGAAGCTATAGTTTTATTATATGCAAATATAATGAAGCTGCATATAATGAAGCTGTAATTCCATCAGCTATTGTTAAGCCATGTCAAACCAGCTTTAAATGGCCATGGCCTTAGAGGCTGCAATGCTAGAAAGCAACCCCCTTTTTTTTTTTGTCTGTGTCAAGAGCAATCTTTAGGTGACATTTAACATTACTATGTTAACATAGTGATTTCTTTTTTTATATATATTGTCTGTTTTCAGAATTTAAGAGCATACTTGAACAAGTTATCAGGAACTTATGACCAGCTGGTGGCATTTAAGCCTACAGGCTGGACTTTCACTCAGTCACAGGCGGTGCAGGACATACAACCTCAAGTCGAAGGCAATATCAGTATTTATGGTATGTAAAAGTTCGAAAGCTTTTATCACTCAAATTATTCTAGAAAAAAAGAGACATGTTTCATGTTTAATAATGACAAATAAGCTTAATATTAAATTATCTATAAAATATACATAGGTGAAGTTTTGCTACATACCAGGTAAATGGGTAACATTTGTGTTGCATATACAGTATATGTAGTACTGTAAACACTGTTTTCCACACAGAGCGGCACGGTGGCTCAGTGGGTAGCACTGTCGCCTTACAGCAAGAAGGTCCCGGGTTCGATTTCCATGTGAAGCGGTCTGGTCCTTTCTGTGTGGAGGTTGCATGTTCTCCCCGTGTCCGCGTGGGTTTCCTCTGGGTGTTCTGGTTTCCTCCCACAGTCCAAACTGGAGTGAATTTGAGATTCTAAATTGTACATGACTGTGTTTGATATAACCTTGTGAACTGATTAATCTTGTGTAATGAGCAACTACAGTTTCCTGTCATGAATGTAACCAAAGTGTAAAACATGACGTTAAAATCCTAATAATGAACAAACCATCTGTTATTCATAAGGAATGTTTTGTCTGTTACAGGTATCCCATACAGCGAGCACAGTAGCTTCCTGGAACTGAAGCGCTTTGTGCAGTGGCTACGGCCTCTGAAGATCATTCCCACGGTGAATGTAGGCAGCTGGAGCAGCAGAAAGGCCATGAAAGATTACTTTGCCCAGTGGCAAGCTGAGGGCAAAACTGTTAATGAAATACCATGCAGCAACAGCAGTAGATCCTATTCAAGGCAGTAACTGAGAACTGCCTCACCACTGGTCAGCCTTTGGCCAAATAATCAAACATCTGTAATGGTGGTACGATCTCTGCAAATGTTCCAGAAGACTTTAAGCTGGATTTTACATGCTGCTGCCACAGCCGGTTTAATCGCTGATATTTGCCAATGTCATTTACTTATACCTCAGTGTTTACATTTCAGTTCAGATTAAACAGCCAGCATAAAATATATTTTAAAACATTTCTAGAACTCAGTCGGAGATGCTCAGTGCGTACTATATGTCTTTAATTTTCATAAGTCAACTTCCCTTGACTTGCTAATGTCTGTCTTTCAATGTTTTAGATGTCTGATCAAAGTAGTATGCACATTTTTACACACATTTTTAATAAATTTGTTACTATCTAAACTTAATTATCCAAATTTTAAAGACACATCCTTAAATACATTAATTAATTAACTGCACTAACTGCTTTATTCTGGTCAGGGTTTTGGTGGGTCTGGTGTTATTTGGAAACACTGGGAAATTACACAGATTACACAGTAGACAGTGGAACAGTTTCATAACACGGCAACATGCACTTCTATTTAGTGATTCATTTACACACATGGGCTTGTACCTTAACGCAGCCAATCCACCTGCCCCCGAATAAACCAAAGTATTTTGTGGAACGTGTAAACACTGTAAGCATAGCACTGACTGAAAAAGAGAAACCCTGGTTCTCAGGGCTTATTTTTTGGTATGGCACCCACTGTACTATATGCACCACTATCCTGCCCTAATTAATACATGAAGTTTTAAAAGGGTTAACAATGAATGTCGAGCTTTTTGCACTTTTATCAGCTTTTACATATTTTTTTGATAAAGTAGATAGATAAAGTATCCCCAAGGAACTGAAAACACAATGACATTTAAGAGTGTGAAAGGTATTACTTATAATGCCTGATGACACTGATCACACAGACTTTATTCTGCACACACTCTAACAGTGTATCTTGCATCATGAAGAAGGGAATCAGATAATGGTGACCACAGGCTGTTGAGCAGCTCAAGTCTTGCACTTTTGCAGGTGAAACGTTTTGCCCATTCTTGCTTGATACATCAATCATTAAAATTGTAATTACTAGGAAAGGTGAGGTAAATGTGGCTGTATCCCAAATGTGTTTGAGTGTGTTGCTGACATCAATTACTAAATGTGTTTATATGTCCAAAATACAATTAAGTTGGGAATGGCACAATGTGGCTCAGTGGGTAGCACTGTTGCCTCACAGCAAGAAGGTCCTGGGTCTCGGGGTCCCAGGTGGGGAGGTCCGGGTCCTTTCTGTGTGGAGTTTGCATGTTCTCCCCGTGACTGTGTGGGTTTCCTCTGGGAGCCTTGGCTTCCTCCCACAGTCCAAAGACATGCAAGTAAGATGAATTGGAGATACAAAATTGTCCATGACTGCTTTTGACATTAAAACCTAAACTGATGAATCTTGTGTAATCTGTTACTACCTGTCCTGTCATGAATGTAACCAAAGTGGAAAACATGACGTTAAAATCCTAATAAATAAATAACAGTTAAGTTGGTCCATGAAATTGCTGGAAATCTTTTTTTTTTGTACTTTTAATATAGTTAAAGATTCAAGAGATTGAACAAATAACCAATTCTTATTATTTAATTGTACAAAATGTCCTAACTTTTGTAGAAATAGGGTTTGTAATTTTATCCATTAATTCAGATCCAATTTAGTGACTCCTGGAAATTAAGCCTTACTGTAAATCTAGTGCTATATGATGTAAACCTCCAGGACAAAGTTTTGTGTAATAAAATGTCATGTTAACTCTAAACTACATTATTTGAAGTTGTCTTAACATTATTTTGTAGATCTAAATGCAGAATACCTGCCATAAATAAAAAAGCCAAAACTGTTAACAAGGATTAAGTTTTTAATACATATATACATTTTACAGTACAGTAAAGATTATTTTTAATACATATATACCTTTAATAGTACAGTATGGATTATTTTTAATACATATATACTTTTCACAGTACAATATAAACAATGAAAATATTACATACAGAATGTCTGAGTTTAGTCCCAGTGTACCGGACGAATAATATAGAGCAGAAAGTGCATTTAAATTATGATTTTTACTTTTTTATGAGCAGCTTACTTCACAGTTCTAGTCCAAAAACGTCCAGAAACAAGTTCAGACCCCAGCCACTAGAGGGAGCCATAATGCATACTAAAAATCAAACATCCGTAGCGACTGTTCATGTCTGGTACAAAGGCACACATTTGTGTAAAAATTAAATTAAATTGTGGTCATATTTAAGATATCCAAGTTAATACAGAGGGTGGCACACTGGATGTATAGGTAGCACTGTCACCTCACAATGAGTAGGGTCATGGGTTTGATTCCCAGATGGAGCAGTCCGAGTCCAAAAACATGCAGTCCGGCAAACCGGAGCTACCAAAATTGGCCAATGTGTTTGTGTGTGTTTGCCCTGTGATGGACTGGTGACCTGTCTGGGGTGTTTCCCACCTTTTGCCAGTGAATTGGACCCACCGTGGCCTTGAGCAGGATAAAGCAGAGGTAAAACGGACAAAGAATGAATGAAAGATTATATGGACCTAAAAGATTTCAGTGATAAACAGGATCAGTGTAAAATGTACTGATGATATATTTTTATACACCAATACTGGCACAGTTAATAACTTCTACAGAAAATGCACATTTATTTAACAACCTACAGACAATCAAGTGTCAGTGCTTACTTGGTCTTCAGAACTGAATTGAAAAGAACTGGGTATAGTATCCTGGTAAATAAATCTGACAGGTTAATGACAGATGTATCAGACTAAAATTACTGTACAACTAAATGTAGTTTGGAATAATATAAATATATATAAAAAGAATGGCTATACAAACTGTTAGATATATAGATTTTAGTAAGAGTAATTTAAATGTTTCAGTTAATTTAATATTATCTATTGTACACTATTCATTCATTTTATTACTTGGGATAAAGACTGAACCCTAAAACCCAAAACATCAAATGCCTTGTTTTTATTAGTCACATATCCATATACACGTGTATAGTACAACGAAATTCTTTCTTCACATATCTCAGCTTGTTTGGAAGCTGGGGTCAGAGCACAGGGTTAGCCATTGTACGGTGCGCCTGCAGCAGAGAGGGTCAAGGGTCTTGCTCAAGGGCCCAACAGTGGCTGCATGGCAGAGCTGGGATCCAAACTCTCAACCTTTCAACTGATAGCCCAAAGTCATACCCACTACCCACCACTGTCCCTAATAAAAAAAAAAAAATACAATTTGTAAGTTTTGAGGCTGTGTAAGATTGTAAATCTTCTAACTGTTCTGTAAAAGCATATGCTTGCTGAATAGATCCCAGGTTTAATGAAATTGTTGGAGCAGGGAAATTACCTATAACGTATTAAATATGTTGTCCTAAGTAGCACCATTAAAATTTCGCTAAATCACACCATGTTTCCCTTTACTTTAGATTTGGAATGCCTAATATTCTCCAAACAATATATGCTCTATATTTTTTAGATAGTGCATACTAAAGGACAGTGAGGTACTTCATGATCAGTCAGGATGAGGTAATTCTGGGCAAGTGTTTAATGGTCTGGACCCCGGCTGTCTCAAAATCGTCACTTTTACCTGCAAGAAGAAGAAAAAGATCAGTGCACGTCTGATTCGAAAAGTACAAAATCACTTCAGAGTGGCTGATGTTTTTACCTGGTCTTTACTGAGCCTTTTTAGATATGCCTGCAGCTCACCAAGACTGTCTGTGTACAGGTCATTAATGGCCATGATTTGGTCACCCTCATGGAACACACCAGACGGCAGGATATTTCTCAAGTCAGATATACTGAAGAGCAGGGAAAAGATTTATTAGCATTAAGAGTTTGTAACTAATTCTACACCACAGTCATGATTTAACAGGGTTTTTTTTTATACATTGTGCAAACTTAAAACACCCACAAAGTGCAGGCTGATTGAGATGAGGACTATAAAGGGGCTTTAGCTTCATTTTTTTGTGGGTTTGCCTTACATTATAGAGTGTTTTGAGTTTTAGCTAAGTTTGAGAAATACAGGCTGATGTTTGTTCAAATAGATACATTTAGCACCAGCAATGTGATTTGTAACAAAAAAAGATTTTATGACTTTGCTAATGGGAAAAGCGCAGGTAATAAGCTACTATATCTTTTGCACAATGTTGTTTTGTGTGGAAGGAGACTAAATAAAAAAATACATTGAAAAATGCATTTAAACAGCTCAGGTGGCGCACTTAAATGTTTCAGATCATCCCATTTTTAATTGGCTTTTAATATTAGTCAAAAATAACCTAATTAAACACAAAATGCATTTTCTCCTTTTTTTCTCTCTTTAAGCAAGCCCAACTGCCCGATTGCGTCATGCTTCCTCTACACCAATGCCGATCCCCGCTCTGATTGAGGAAAATTAAGCTAAACCACGCCCCCTCCGACATGTGGGCAGCACCCGTATGCATTTTGTCACCTACACTTTGACGAGTACAATGCAGATCAGCACTGTGTGTACGGAGAGACACGAGACACACCCTTGACGGCACCCTTTCCTCACCCTTGCTCTCACTACGTCAATCAGTTAACCAAATTTAATTGACAGTTGGGTTCAATTTTACTAGCCACACCCAGGCAGGATTACTGCCAGACCTGTTAAATCTAAACATCACTTAATTAGAACCTGTCTGGCAATGTAAATCAGGCTAGTTCTCAAAAAAAAAAAAAAAAAGCATGGCGCATTCTAAAAAGATTTAAATACACACACACAGCAAAGACATTGAAATCTACTAGTCAGAAAAGGTTATAAAACCATTGCTATGGCTCTTGGACTCCAGCAAACCACAGTACTGGCTATTAATCGCAAATTAGGAAAACTTGAAACAGTGGTGAACCTTCCCAAGAGTGGCCACAGGAGGTCACAAAAGAACCCAGACAAACATCTAAAGAACTGCAGGCCTCACTTGTCTCAGTTAAGGTCCTTATACATGATTCCACAGTAAGAAAGACACCCTATAAAAATGACATCCATGGTAATGTTGCAAAGCACAAATCACTGCTGACTAGAAAGAACACAAATGCTCATCATCTAACTTTTGCCATAAAACATCTAGATGACTCCCAAAACTTTTGGGTCAAAGGTGAAACCTTTTTGAAAATATAGGTCCAGTTACATCTGGTGTAAAGCTAACACCACATCCTACCATAAGAACATCACACAAATAGTCAAACTTGGTGGTGGTAGTGTGATGCTCCGGAGCTGCTTTGCATTTGCGGGACCTGGAAAAAAATCACGGTTTTGGAGTGGCTGAATCAATCTTAGTGACTTGAATCCAATTGAAATGCTGTGACAAGACCATAAATGGACAGTTCATGCCTAAAAACCTTCAATGTCGCCAAATTAGAAGCTGAATTCTGCTAAGAGGAACGGGTCAGAATCTTTCCACAGTGTTTTAAAAGACTAATCGCAAGTTACATTTACATTTTCGGCATTTAGCAGACGCTCTTATCCAGAGCGACTTACAGACGTGCTTCCATAGTAAACATTACCTTACTCTAGTTCAAATAGACAACAGTTCAAGTTATCACTAACATTTGATTACAGTTGTTACTGTACCACCAGTAATTCAATTTAGGTGGGCGATTAATTTATCCATTATAGGTTTTGAATAAATATTTATCTTCAATAAATGAAATGAACATTTAAGCTGTATTTTGTGTTTACTTGTGTTGTAACATTAAAATGAGCAAAAATAGAAGACATTGGGTGAGAGGCAAATACTTTTTCACAGTACTGTAAAACCAATTGTATAAACAATCAACCAATAGAAAACTTTTTTAAAATACTACTCGATTGTTGTTAGATGTTGTTGTGCACCAAAACATGCTGGGATTCAACATTTAGCACATACAACAATTCAACCATTAGCGCATACTAGACCTTTATGCAGTGTTGGCAAGGTATGCAAGGTATTATGAAAGGTATTTACAGTATAACAACCACACACCCGCTGTACTTAACATGTTAGACTGCACATGTGAGTCATTAGTATAAAATTATAAAGTTAACAGCAAACTGTATGTACCATGGTCTTCCCACTTTCTCTGAGAAGATCACATTGTGTTTCAGGTCCTGTCGAGTCATACAGATCTCCTTCTGCTCTGGGATTGTTTCACTGTGAAAAACATAATTTTATTAAAATGTGGGTGTATGGTCATTTTAAAACTTGGTTCTAAATTTGTATACATTGCCTTGTACAAGTCCTTTAGCCCTAAAATAAAGTTCTCAACTCACGTTTTCAGGGGAACTTGCTGTGGCCGATCAGTAGAACCACTATTGTCTTTACAGTTTAGCAATGAGTCATCAATATCTTTATCTTTCTCCAATCTGCAAGCAAAAATACACTGATAAGCCATAACATTAAAACCACCTCACTGTCCATTTTATCAGCTCCACTTACCATATAGAAGCACTTTGTAGTTCTACAATTACTGACTGTAACCCATCTGTTTCTCTACATACTTTTTTAGCCTGCTTTCACCCTGTTCTTCAGTGGTCAGGACCCCCACAGGACCATCACAGAGCAGGTATTATTTGGGTGGTGGATCATTCTCAGCACTGCAGTGACACTGACATGGTGGGGGTGTGTTAGTGTGTGTTGTGCTGGTATGAGTGGATCAGACACAGCAGCGCTGCTGGAGTTTTTAAATACCATGTCCACTCACTGTCCACTCTATTAGACACTCCTACCTAGTTCGTAAGGTAAGTGGAGCTGATAAAATAGACAGTGAGTGTAGAAACATGGAGGTGGTTTTAATGTTATGGTTGATTGCTGTATATGTTTTTGTCATTTCAACCTAGGCTGGTATTTGTACCTTTGTGAGGTGTGGGCTGTGTGTTTTATTTGCTTAATAGAATTCTCATAAAAATTCCATGCTGTTTACGTAATTTAAACATTACGCAAAAATGTTGCCTCGCACATTTTAAAAATATTTTCATATTTTCAATCTTTATGAGTAAACATCAGACAATAAGGTATGCTAGTTATCTAGTCTGAAGATCTTTTGATCTTTTGAGAGGTTTGAGAGTGACGCCTCAGTGCAACGTTTCTTTTGTTTATACTTGTAAGACGAGTTAAGCAAGCTAAGTGAATGTCAATCTGTGTAAACCTACTCACACTGCTGACTTACTGCAAGCAGCATTGTCACACAACCAGATTCCAGAACAAACTAGTGCATTATGTATTCTCAAAAATATTCTCTTCATTGTTTGTGTCAATAATTTTGTGACATCACTTTCTTAATGCAAATGCATTCTTAATCCATAAGAATTACATTGTGAAATAACAGGTGGTGCAAGTAGCTGACTATATATAAAAGTAATGAAAAGCAATAAAGTAATGAAACATTTCTTATACAGTGGTATCTTGAAACTCAACGTTATTTGGTTCTGGGACTGGTGTTGAGTTTAAAAGGCATTACATTTCAAGGCATTTTTTCCCATAAGGATGTACAGGGGTTGGACAAAATAACTGAAACACCTGGTTTTAGACCACAATAATTTATTAGTATGGTGTAGGTCCTCCTTTTGCGGCCAATACAGCGTCAATTCGTCTTGGAAATGACATATACAAGTCCTGCATAGTGGTCAGAGGGATTTTAAGCCATTCTTCTTGCAGGATAGTGGCCAGGTCACTACGTGATGCTGGTGGAGGAAAACGTTTCCTGACTCGCTTCTCCAAAACACCCCAAAGTAGCTCAATAATATTTAGATCTGGTGACTGTGCCGGCCATGGGAGATGTTCAACTTCACTTTCATGTTCATCAAACCAATCTTTCACCAGTCTTGCTGTGTGTATTGGTGCATTGTCATCCTGATACACGGCACCGCCATTGGATGCACATGGTCCTCCAGAATGGTTCGGTAGTCCTTGGCAGTGACGCGCCCATCTAGCACAAGTATTGGGCCAAGGGAATGCCATGATATGGCAGCCCAAACCATCACTGATCCACCCCCATGCTTCACTCTGGGCATGCAACAGTCTGGGTGGTACGCTTCTTTGGGGCTTCTCCACACCGTAACTCTCCCGGATGTGGGGAAAACAGTAAAGGTGGACTCATCAGAGAACAATACATGTTTCACATTGTCCACAGCCCAAGATTTGCGCTCCTTGCACCATTGAAACCGACGTTTGGCATTGGCACGAGTGACCAAAGGTTTGGCTATAGCAGCCCGGCCGTGTATATTGACCCTGTGGAGCTCCCGACGGACAGTTCTGGTGGAAACAGGAGAGTTGAGGTGCACATTTAATTCTGCCGTGATTTGGGCAGCCGTGGTTTTATGTTTTTTGGATACAATCCGGGTTAGCACCCGAACATCCCTTTCAGACAGCTTCCTCTTGCGTCCACAGTTAATCCTGTTGGATGTGGTTTGTCCTTCTTGGTGGTATGCTGACATTACCCTGGATACCGTGGCTCTTGATACATCACAAAGACTTGCTGTCTTGGTCACAGATGCGCCAGCAAGACGTGCACCAACAATTTGTCCTCTTTTGAACTCTGGTATGTCACCCATAATGTTGTGTGCATTGCAATATTTTGAGCAAAACTGTGCTCTGACCCTGCTAATTGAACCTTCACACTCTGCTCTTACTGGTGCAATGTGCAATTAATGAAGATTGGCCACCAGACTGGTCCAATTTAGCCATGAAACCTCCCACACTAAAATGACAGGTGTTTCAGTTATTTTGTCCAACCCCTGTATGTGTTAATGTGTTCCATCTAATATATTGGGCTTATGTAAAATAATGGGGTTATTTTTGACACTTATACACTGAAAATAACACAAATATAACATAAAAACACTGGAATAAAAAGCTGATTCTTACAATGTTTAGAACCCGGAGCTGTAACACAAGTGTAAAAACTTTGATGATGTTTTGCCGCACCGCTCAAGCCGAGCGCTGAACAAATCGACTGTTCATTGTTAATTTGAAATTAAATAAATACATTTTTAAAAAACAAACTAAACACGTTGAGGTTAAGGAAAACGTTGAGTTTAAGGGTACAAATTTCTCGTTGAAGGGCGTTGAGTTTCAAAGATTTTGAGTTAAGGGGACGTTGAGTTACAAGGTACCTCTGTACCCATTAAATGATTGGCATATTTTATGTCTGAAACCATTACAATCATGACACGTGAAATAGGTCCAGCTTTCTACCTCTGCTTTTCCACTTTTTGTCTGTAAGTTTTGATCTCTTTTACTGACACACACTTGTGTAGTTGTGTCACCTGGTATTTACTAGGTGATTATCTGGTTTAAAAGGGAAAAATACCATTTAAAAAGCTAGCAATATATTTTATGATTTCAACCGTTCAAAGAAATATTATATACATTTTTTTTGTAATAAAAGAAAATGAGGGTGAAATTATAATAAAAGTTATAATTTTACCTGTAAAAGTACATCAATATACTTATCACATACATGCCTAACTGTAGAGCAAAATAAACTTACTTTGTTTGATGGCTCCTGACGACTTTATCCTCAAATTCTTTTACCAAATCGGTCCTGCAAATGTACAACAAATTATATTTGCATATGCTCAGTTCAACTAGTTTTAAATATATCAGAAATTACAGTTCCATAATTATTATACAAACCAAATTTCCAAAAAATGTGGGACATTTTGTAAAATGCAATAAAAAGAAGAATCTGTGATTTGTTAATTCTCTTGAATTGCTATATCTAACAAACGTTGAACATGTTAAATAACATGACTACCAGATGCATAGCTGGCCATGCATAGGTCAACAGTTTAATTGTATTTATTATTGTAATAATAATATGAATAATATCATCGCTTGGGTGGTGCAGCTGTGTACTATGCTAGCTGACAACTACTAATATCTGTGTTTGAATCTCAACAGTTCTATTGGCACAGACATAATTGGCTATGTCTGAGTGAGGAGGGGGGGCAGGTGTGGGTGTTATGCCCAAAGTCCTTGATGGATTGGTGCCTTGTCAAAGGTATTCCTGACTTGAGTCCAGTAATTCAAAAAGCTTTCACTGCTCAACTTTACTGTATTTTGTAAATAGAAACTATTCAAAGTCAGCAAAGTAATAAAAATACTGATGTTAACTATCTTACTAAAATGACAAAGTTCTATAAACTTTTACAAGAAAAAAAGACATTTTAAAATAAAGCATGTTGACTCAAGGTGGTAAAAGAATGGTTTTATAAAAACAAACATTCCAAATATGAAGCCTGGAACACTTACAACCAGTTGGGACAGAGGCATGTTTACCACTGTGTTACATCACCTTCCTATTTATTACACTTTTTAATTGTTTTGAAACTGAGGATACTGATGCAGTTGCAGTTTTACTAGTAACATTTTTGCCCGTTCTTGGAGGTCTTTGAATTTCTTGCTTGATGCAAGACTTCAGCTACTCATATTACCAGTTTATATTCACAGATTACAATCAAGTTTGTTTGTTTGTTTATTTGGATTTTTAAAGTCATGTTTTACACTTTTTGGTTACATTCATTTACTCGTTAGACCAGATTCATCAATTCACAAGTTTTATCATGGACAATTTTGTATCTCCAATTCACCTCACTTGCATGTTTTTGGACTGTGGGAAGAAACCAGAGCTCCCGAAGTAAACCCACGGGGACACGGGGTAAACATGCAAACTCCTCACAGAAAGGACCAGGACCGCCCCACCTGGGGATCGAACCCAGGACCTTCTTGCTGTGAGGCAACAGTGCTACCCACTTAGTTACCGGCCGCCACAATCAAGTTTGTCAGCCAAAACCATAAAAAAATCATTTATTTTAAATGTGTCAGTTAAATGAAGGTTTGGAACACTTTACAGACAGCATATTTCAGTTTTTATTACCTTTTTTCAAAATGTCCCAACTTTTTTTTAGAAATGAGGTTTGTACGTAACACCATGAACTCTATGAAGTATCAGAAGATTTTAAAGGAAATCTAGTTGTCTCTGCCAAGAAGCTGAGAAAAACTGGGAAAAAGACAAAACATACATCCAAATCGATGCAAAAATAGTTTGATCAAAGAATCAAGAATCCATAATAACCCTTCTAGTTTTTTTACTTTATTGGTGACCTCAGTTAGACAGTCAACAGATTGTAGAACTACAAAGTGCTTCTATATGGTAAGTGGAGCTGGTAAAATGGACAGTGAGTGTAGAAACAAGGAGGTGGTTTTAATGTTATGGCCGATCAGTGTATGTGTAGTGTGAAAATGAGATACCTAACCCCAAAGGGCATTTTTCTTACTTTTTGTTACAGCCTTTTCAGTGGAGACAATAATTGGATATTATTTGTTGTATTGTTTCATTATTAAGGTACTAGGGGAACTTACACTCTTCTCATGTCCATGTAGCAGCTCTTATCACTCTCCATTTCATCTTCTTCATCTGAGTTTATTTCTTCATCCTCGTCCTCCTCACCGTCAACATCCTATGTTGGGGAAGGAATTTTTTAGTGATTTAGCAATTTAATTACAAATATAAAATATAAATGTTATACAAATATCTGGTTGTGCGCATGTGTGTTTAGATGAAACAAAACCTACTTGTGTTACTGCCAAACTGTACTTCCTTGGATAATCATACAAATTGCTGCCTGGGGCAGAGTGTCTTTCAAAAACAGGTAATGGTTTCTGAGCAGCTTCTTCCTATAAAAGCAAAATGTCCATCAGAAAAGGCAGTAACAACAAGCAGGCAGGCATCAATGACTTCTGCTGAGTTGACTCACTTGGTAATTGTATTCAGCAAAATCAGGATGATCATGGACTAGCCTTAAAGGCTCTGATATTGATCTACATCTGTCTTCCTGCAAAAGTAGTAAATGTTAAAATGCTAAATGTATTGTAATTGTATGTATCTCTTGATATTTTGATGTGTAAACTAAATGTACCTCAGTGTGGGACATTTTTTGGCACGTGTTTACAGCAGCAAACAGTGTATCGAACCAGCAATCCATCTCATCACTGTAAAGACAGAATCATTCATCAAAGTTAAAGTGTTTTCAAATAAACAGTCCTGAACAGTCTCTACAGAATTAAAACAATAGGTTAAATATCTAAAGAACTCAACTAACAGATCCACATAACAACCATTCTTTAAAACGGTTTACATTTTCAGAATTCCAAATGCCCACAGAACTGACAGCTAAAGTAATCTTATCTTTGGCTCAGTTCCCATTAATCAGACTAACCTGCTTTCTCCAATGAGGAAATATTCTCTTCCACGTACTTTCATGAACAGAACACAGGAGGCAGCGCACTTAAAGTTCCTTTGGATCCAGGGCCAAACATTGTGTGAGTCTGGCTGCAGGAAAAGCTGTGAGATCCTACAATAAAACAATATACACACAAAAGATCAGATACCATTACAGAAAAACTAAGATATATATTTCCATTAATGTTCTCTAACAGTGTAGCTTTGATCAGAGGTTCATAATAAATGCTCATTTAATTATGTTATTTATCAATAACGTACTGACCAGATGCATAGCTGGTCATGCATAGGTCAGCAGTTAAATTGTTCCTCTTTTTTGTTTTAATGCATTTTCACCCCATTTTCCTCTTGATTTAGCACACTAAATGTTTTGTCTTCCGCTGCTGAGAGATACCAGATTGCATCCAAGGAGAGCACGTTGCCGTCTCTTCCGCCAATGAGGGTCCTCACACAGCGTATGAAGACCCACCCACCCACCCACCCACCCACACATAGTCCGGCCCCCACCCTGCAGATACAGTGGCCAATTAGTATCTGCTGCAGGCACTGCCAATTATGCCTGCTAGATGGCGCCCAGCCGTCTGGTGGCAACACAGAGTTTCAAACTGAGGAGTTAAGAAACTCGGTGCTGGTGTGCAAAGGGAATATCCCGCTGCGCCACCTGGGCGCCTAATTGTTCTTATTAATGTAATAATAATTAATATTAATAAGGATAATATCATCCATCTCTTGGGTGGTGCAACTGTGTACTATTCTAGCTGACAACTACTTAGATCTGGGTTTGAATCTTAACAGTTCTATTGGCACAGACTTGATTGGCTATGTCTGAGTGAGAATGGGGGCGGGAGGCAGGAGTGGGTGTTATGCCTGAAGCCATTGATGGATTGGCACCCTGTCAAGGGTATTACTGACTTGCGTCCAATGATTACCAGTGGAACCTTACTCACCACAACCCTGACCTGAGAGTGGTTGATGAAAATAAAATGAATAAAATAAATAAATAAATACAAATTATGAAAATAATAATAATTTTTATTATTACATTTTATGTATATTTTAATTCCTACATTTTATTTATTGGAAAAAAAGAAAAGTAAAGAGAGAGAGAAACAAAGACAGCAAGAAAAAAAATCGCAAAAATAGAATTAAATCCTGGCTTGTTTTACAAAACAATTGGGCAGTGCTGGCTTTGTGCTTTAGATACTAGACTGTTTTTGAAATGCTGATACGTTTAGGCCCTTAAGCAAATACTTTATTCTCAATTGTAAGTTACTTCGGATAAAAGCATTTGACAAATGTCTTTATGTAAATGCTGTAAAGCTCATGCAGAAATAAGACAACATCAGCTTAGTTGGATTAGTTTTTACCCCATCATCCATTCATGCCACTTTACTATGTTAAATAAACAGTGATTGGTTACTTACTGATACATGTTGATTTGTCCTATAGGCTTTTCTCTATTTTCATCCCTGTAGAATTTCAGTTCATAAATGTTTTCAGGGGTCCTAGTGAGCACAAAGAACCGTCGCTTCCATGATTTCTGGATGATAAATCATAACAAAAACAAGGTATTTAACAGAGAAGTTGTCACCAAAAAGCTGTTTTAAATTATTGTCTATTCATGTTTGGGCTTAAATCTCTCTGAGCCATACCAGGTTTCGAAAAACCAGAGATGGAGGAGGGGACTTGAGCATGTAGCCAGAGTGCAGTTCTTCCATGTTTGCTGGTGCTGGATGTGGAAAAAATAGATAATTTATTATATGATAAAGCTACTGTATAATCACACCAGTGTTGTTATAGATTTTTATATTATTTCTTTTGTTTTGGTCATTTTTGCTTTAAGTTTAGTTTAAAATCCAGTTTGGTTTTAATCTTTTAATTTAGTTTCAATTTAATGAAATTTACCATTAGGTACAAATTTACTCACTGGTCACATCAATTGGTTTACTTCTATTACAGATGCACATTGTGGCTATACAACTGACTATGATCCTGCAGCTCTGTACATTTAAGTCAATCTGAAGTCAGCAGTCAGTAAAAGGTTTACAAAGTTATAAAAGACAGTAGTAGAAACAATTTTCTTTAATTGCTTTTATTAAGAATAATTTTAAGAATCTGCAATCTGTAGTGTTTGAAAAAAAAACCCAAAACACTACAAAAGAATTTGGAGGCTCTTCACAACACTTGAGCTCTCCACAGTGGTAGACTGTCATATTAAACCACTGCTCCACCAAAACACAAATCTTAGTATTCACAAACTTAACATTTAATATGCATGGTATACTGTTGGATCCTCTATCTTCTTAAAGCTAGGGAATTTCCCTTCCCACTATTTGGCATTCCCTACACATGTTGCTTACTACTCGTCATGTTTCCTCAGGTTTATTTCACAAAGAATTCCTAATTTAATAACTGCACAGTATTTTACTTAATAATTCTCACAGACTATTCTATAATGTGTGCAGTTGTGTTTTATAAATTACACATAAAACAGTACTTTAATATAATACCAATAAAATCCAAACCACATTTCCAGAAAAATTGGCATTGACATTTTGTAAAAAGCATTAAAATAAGAATCTGTGATTTTTAAGTTTTCTTGAAGCTTTATTTACCTGGCAAATGTACAAAGAAATAATTTTCAATGCTATAATTGACCAATTGGATTGTACAGTATTGTAAAAATTAGACAATGTAGAATTTAATGCCTGTAACCCACTCAAAAACAGTTTGCAAAGAGCTGTGTTTATCACTGTGTTACTTCACTATTCTTATTAATTACGTTTTATTGTTGAGAACCAATGAAAACTAAATTTTGCAGATTTGCAAGTGGAATTTGTTCCCATTTTTGCTTGATACAAGACTTCAACTGCTCAACAGTTCTGCTTCATTGAATATCATGACGTGGGGAAACAGACATTAACTTAAGCCGCTGTCTTTTCAACAAAGAGAAGACATCTGGACTGCAGGCAGGTTGGTCACTTTGTGTCTATGAAGCAACATTGTTGTAGCACATGCAGACTGTGGACTGGCATTTTCTTGCTGAAATACACATGGGCGTCACGGAAAAAGACGTCTTGACGGCAGCATGTGTCTCTCTAAAATCTTAACATACGTCTAGGTTTCAAACTTGATGTCGGTTTTCCTACAAGCTGAAACATGGGCTCATCTGACCACAGCACTGATTTACATTGTCTTTTGGTCCATCTGAGATGGGTTTTAAACCCACCATTTTTGAAATGGTATAACTGCAATATTCTATAAAATTTTCACTCCCAAATTTAAAATTAGTTTATTGTTTTTTTGTTTCTACAATAAAATGTATAAATCATAGATTCTTAGTTGCAACATTATGCAATCAGTTCCAGCTTTAATGGAAAAGGAGATTGTTGTTTTTTAAACCAGCAGTGGGTAAACACTTATGCCCCTGGTGTCATGTACAACTATCTATCCAATTTTTTTCCAATATTGAAATATGTAATTGTGAGGCATTTGCAAACATACTTTTAGTATTCGAGCTGCGCTTGCTGAACATTCTGAATCTGAAAAAGAATAAACAAGTGTTTCTTTTGAGTTTTGTAGTAAGATATTTGTCACTCACTAAACATTATTTATTTTACGTATCATAAATACTAAGACAATAAATTTTTAAATATGAAAATACATTGAATTGTTAACACTATTATGGTAGAACATGTTTGAGCTGTTTTTCAGTTGTGTTAAATCTTTCAAAGTAATTCAAAATAGAAAAGTCAGAGCTCTTACATTTAAAAATATTTTTACTTGAATTATTTGTGTAAGAAAATTAAAGAAGGTGTGACTATTAATCTATAACTTGCATAGAGAGAATGCTTTCAAACTCAAGTCTCAAGAATCAGTGTAGTGCCATAAATAAAATGGTCAATGATTAACTGGTTTTAACCCTGCTTGATGCAGACACAGTAGAACCTTTGGTCAAGTTTTATATCTTTTTCTAATAAACAAATCCCATATACATAGTATGACAAAACAGCTGTTATATTTTAAGTCAACAGCATGCTACTAGGTAATTTATTGACATTGATGGTAGGTAATGGGTTATTTAACTGATTTACAATGGTTAAAATGTATTTACAATGTATGTTATTGAAGGCCTTGCTCAGTGGCCTAGCAGTGGCAACTTGGTGTTGGTAGGGCCTGAGCCAGAAACCTTTTGATCACTAGTTCAGTACCCTAACCACTAAGCTACCACTACCATTATTGATTAAAGGATTAATTGGTGGATTCTTTGCTACCTAGTTTTAACACTGCCTGATATAATGCATGTGCAAACCAAACTACAGAAAACAAATAACAAAAAAGAAGTTATATATAAACTGTTTTTACAGGTATTTAATTGAAAACAGCATGACAAAGAGATATTTAATGTTCTGCCTTATTAAATGTATTGACTTTATGCTAACATATATGCTAATTCCAAATTTGATGCTGGCAAAACATCAAGTTAGGACACAGACAATGTAAGACTCAAAACTTTACACAATGTTACACAAAAGTGGTACGGAGGTACCAAGTGATTCCCTCTATACATTTTTGGGGTTCTTTTTTGTATTAATTCATTTGTTCCTTGTTGCACCTTTAAAAATAATAAATAATAATTTACTAAAGGGGGGTGGCACGGTGACTCAGTGGGTAGCACTGTCGCCTCACAGCAAGAAGGTCCTGGGTTTGATCCCCAGACGGGGCGGTCCGGGTCCATCCTGTGCGGAGTTTGCATGTTCTTCCTGTGTCTGCGTGGGTTTCCTCCGGGAGCTCCGGTTTTCTCCCACAGTCCAAAGACATGCAGTCAGGTTAACTGGAGACACTGAATTTTCCCTATAGGTGAATGGGTGTGTGTATGTGTGTCTGCCCTGCAATGGACTGGCGCCCTGTCCAGGGTGTTACTGTGCCCCGCGACCCTAATTGGATAAGCGGTTAAGAAAGTGAGTGAGTAAGAATTTACTGAAGGACTACAAATGGATCTGTCACACTACCTGCTGTTCCTGACGATACCGCTCTCTCGCTGGTACCCGCCGGCTATAATGATGTGGAAGACTGCATTTCCCAGGAGTATGCATCACCAGTGTACAAATCAACCCCATGAAACTAATTTATGAATGCCTATTTAAGCGTGATTGCAATAGGTATACTTTGCGAAGTATTGCCAGTATTTACTCTGCATACTGGGCGGTTTTGCATGTGTCAAGATTTTTCTGTGTATGACCTTTTTGCCCGGTATTGTGACTATGACTTCTGTGTTTTCCCTTGGATTGTGTTTTTGCCTAGCTGATTTATGTGCTGACCTACTGCTTGGATTTGACTACTCTTGGGATTACTCCTTGTACTTTGAACTGTTTATTAATACGTCTTTTACTATCTGCGAGTAGTTTAAGGAGTAGGTACATGATTATTCAACTATTACATAAAAATATTTTACACAAAACCTTGAAAGGTTCTTTGTGGTGCAACACTATAAAAATCATTTTCTGTCATCTATATTTTAGGAGTAGGTACATGACTATTTCTAAATCTGTGTTACTGTACTATCCATCTAATGTTCTTTAGGAGAGTTTTTGCAAAACATTTATGACATTAAAGTCCCTAAATCTTTTTATGCCCAACAGGACACTCTATTTGGCCTTAAATAAAGCAGTACAATATAATTCTTCATAAATAAAATAGTTTACCATTAATCATATTTGCTATCACAAGTAAAATAATATTTGTTCTAGTTTAACTAAAACTGTGTATTTATTATAATATTGCACATCTTACCTGAAGCAGAAATTGGTTTAGATCTTCTGCACCACTCAAAGCAGATTCACCACATTTGCAACACTGAACGCAATCCAACTCCTTTTGTCATATTGCATGTGACATCATTAATGGGCCGGGCAATTTAAAACCAGTTTTCATATCTACTGTAGATCTGCTGGAACTTTTTTTTATTTTTTCGTAATCGGCTTTACACTTTTCGAATTGCTTATTTGATCAGCTTTTACCTGATTTGATTGTTTGCACATATATGAATGGGCTCTTTATTTACACTTGTATTATACATGTCAAATAACTTGGAAGGTTGACAGAAGGAAGTATGTGACCAAAGATTAGATTCTACCTATCAGGAACAAATGCTTTGCCAGTAAACGTGGCTGAGGGTAGGCTAAACACAGAACCTAACAAAGAATTAGGAATTACCAGGGCTTTTACCACCAGGAAACAAACCAGCGTTCCTTGTTTTGTAAACAAAAGTCTACGCTGCACAGCATTATTTGCATTATTGGCATACTCTATCAGTAAAGAAAGGTTAAATTGCTTTAATCTAAAAATACAGTTTAATACAAATGTTAACAGAAATGGAATGAAAAACATGGCATGGCATGTATCTCAGTGTTACATAAATGTATATTTAACATTTTTAAAATTGAATAAACAAATGTTCAAGCTTTTATATAATTTTAAACAAAGTATTAGCAGGTTTAAAATATGATTTTATAAATATTGTATAAAAAGATTCTAAAAGCAATGTGTACAATAAGGGTGGCACGGTGGGTAGCACTGTCGCCTCACAGCAAGAAGGTCCTGGGTTCGATCCCCAGGCAGGACGGTCCGGTTCTTTCTGTGCGAAGTTTGCATGTTCTCCCCGTGCCTGCGTGGGTTTCCTCCAGAAGCGCCGGTTTTCTCCCACAGTCCAAAAACATGCAGTCATGTGAATTGGAGACACTGAATTGCCTTATAGGTGAATGGGTGTGTGTATGTGTGTCTGCCCTGTGATGGACTGGCGCCGCGTTCAGGGTGTTACTGTGTGCCTTGTGCCCATTAAAAAGCTGGGATAGGCTCCAGCACCCATCCCCCGCGTCATAATTGGATAAGTGGTTAATAAAGTGAGTGAGTGAGTGAGTGAGTGTTTACAATAATAAAATAGAAAAAAATAAAAACTTTTATTAATGTTATACAAAAAATATATACGTTTAAGTAGGTGAGTGCATATACTCTGGTACTATTTCTCTTAAAACGTGCATAATTAAGAGTTCATTTTATAGTCAGCTTCAACTCAGCTTCAAGTATATTTACTAATTATTTTTAACTTACACTCATCTGTGACTGGAAACAGAAAAGCAGTGAAATTAGATTACATGTTTTCTGCCCACACTGATTTATTATGTTGCTCCATAGTTGAAGGTGCACCCTTCCCCAATCTCTAAAACCAGTTCAACAATATTATGATAATTTTCCAAATCATTATCACTGTCACCAGTGTGAAAAACAGGGAAAGTTCAAAAAACACATCTGGTAAGTGTTTGCTGTACCTGGTGGTGCACTTCTGTCTCTAATTCTTCCAGTTTTTTAATCACATGAAGTTATGCAGAGACAAATATATTTTTATTAACATCATGTATAATATACAATGTGTAAGTATAGAACAGTGTTAAACAATAAAGTCTGCCCTAGGGTCGAGCAGAATTTGCAGACAGTTCATGGCATTTAATAAGGCTCTGTACCACTTCTCAACTTCTTACCTAAAAAAGATTTATTTATAAAATTCTGTAACAAGGAATGTAAAAAGCATCAATAATAAACAAAAAACTGCTGAACTTGGCTATTAGGCTTCTGAAATTGTTGCCACATAATCCTGGTCAGTAAACAGTACACATACAAATGACTATACATAAAAAGAACACAGGATGGAGAACATTTAAAGTTTTGAATATTACAAATGTAATATTCAGCCATTTGTTAAAAAAAAGCTGTCTTAATGCTGTACAATATTTGAAGAACTGCTGTCACAATCAAGATTCTTAATATTATTAAGGAATTGTTTGGTTGTGAGTGGTTTGAGAATGCACAATGTCACATGCTCTTGCATAAAGCCTATGTAGTCTCATTGTGACATAAGACAACTGAAGAGACCTCTTGGGTGACACATATGGCTGAATGACCTTCAATGCTAGAACAGCAAATCAATACTAATATTCAAAAAAACGTATTGATGTAAAACAAAAAATGAAAAATTTAATCTTGCCACTAATTCTACACTAATATACATTTTTATTTGTTTTTATTTCTAAACCACAGTATACTTTCCACAATATCTGATGTAGAAGATCCTGAGTGTTGTGAGGGTACATGAAGTCAAAAAGTGATATACTGATATGTTCAACAGGCACTCTAATGTTAAGAATGTTATGAAAAACCAACAGGGTGTTTTTGACAGAGCTTCACTTCCTTGTATCATTCACTCTGAAGTTCATAGGATTACAAGCAGATTAGTGGTTCATACAGGAATGAAAAACACTTTGTATGCAAAACACCAATGTAATGAAACACCTGTTCAGCTTTTAATAACCCTTTGGCCTAATTTTCAAATATCTTATAAATGTCTAGTGTCAGTCAAAGGGCTATAAACATAATGTCAGAAGTCGACTGACATGCTTTGTTTGGCCTCCCCAACCAAGAATGCTGATCAGGCTCTGTTACTGGCCTTCAGAATGGCCTTCTGTTGCGTCTGTTCTTCCGTTCATGCGCACACCATTGCTACCATTTGTGTATGTCATTCACAATAGCTCTAAAGGTCAGGGGCAGTGAGTAATTCAGGACATACATATGCTTATTAACTGGCACTTAAACTAAAAGAACTAGACTCACATATCTACACTGTTACCAATCAATCTAAGAATAATTTAGCATCATTGACTCCGATATGCTCGGGGTCCTAGCAAAAGACCCTTTGCATAAGTGACAGATATAAATAGAGTAGTTTGCTGCAGGGACAACCAAGCGTGGCTCCTACTTTTGAGCCCTGGACCTTTAACTCTGACCAAATTTACAGACCCCAGTGGCAGAACTTTAATTTTTCCAAGGACGCAAGGACAGCAGGTGTCGTAATGGACATCCCAGACGTCAACCCCCCAGCCTTGACATCCAAACAATGAAATATAAAGACTGGACACTGGGTGCATTTCATAGGAACGATTTTGCTGGTGTAGTGTGAAAGAAGAAAGATTGTTTTAGTGGAGTATTTTGTGGACATCCTGTAGTCATGAAGAATCATTCTCAGGTAAATGACTCATTTATTTATAATGTAATTATAAGTTATGTATTTGAAATTGGAGATGCATGATATAATGACATACCATGAGTTTATAATACATTAACATACTTTACAACCCTTTGTTTGAAGTTTGATTAATGGATAGGGCTATTAGAACTTGGTTTAATAATGAATTAAGACAGATTATAATAAAGACAAATTAGGGCAACTAAATATGACAGCAAATATGATATGTGATATTCTCAATATATGGATTGGTGTTGAGTAGTATTTGATAGATCCTTTTTAAATTTCATGTAACAATACAATTTTCTAAACTTACAAATGTCTAAAGCAATGATTTAAAGGATTTATATATATTGGATTTAGGTGTACTTCAGGTGTACTTGCATTCTAGTACATATTAATTAAATATACGTACTGTATGTATACAGACAATCATGTTATTCTTAGTTTTGAGGTCCCTTCACAGTGCACATAGAGTACAATGACAACGGGCCTTGATTCTGGTAAATAATAACATCTATAACAAACTGGTATGACCACAGTTTTTCAAAGCAACCAGTCAAAATCTACTTCTGACTCCACTTATTGAATCCATTGGTCTTTTTTTGGATTCAGTTGTGTCAGGCTAAGCTTCTTGGTTGGGATGAACGTTGTTGGAAGTGTAGGAAACTTAATAACAAATCTAGATCTGATTTAACTGAGGTATAGAGGAATGTTTACATGAATGTGTCTTAAAAATGCTGACTCTTCAACCTCACCCTTTACCTTAATTACAAAATATATAGTTTGCTGGTTTTAATGCTTCTAAAAATGGTTGAAACTTCATACAATATAAATCCAAAAATGCTCTACTTATTAAATAATACTTATCCCAAGACAGTACAGGCATTGGTGGGCGTAATTACTATATGCCCTATATGATTTACATAGGAACAAGACTTTAACACAGTAGAGTTAAAGTAGAGTTATCTGGTTCTAAGATCTTGGGTGTAAATGTTGCCTCTGAGCACTGTCTTTAGGAAGAATGTACAGAGGGTTTTTTGGCAGAAGATTTCAGAGATTTTAGACAGGTCTAAAACATGTAGACTGGAAACTTCAAATTGGGTGTGTTGAACTGGTGTAATGCTGCCATCTACCCTGTGTTCACTCTGGATATACTAAAACTTAATCAGAATATAGCAGTTACTAAACATAAATAAATGAATCATAAGCATATGGCACAAGTTTCTAAGTATTGAGGGCATCATTAGTTGCACATGCTTAAATATTTTATTTGTTAGAACAGTTACCAGTTTCCTCTCATTGATAGATTTGTGGTTTTTATTTGTTTTTGTATGGTTTCATTATTTTTGTACTTTGTAAATGAAACTAAATGAAAAAAATGTCTTTTTGATGAACCTATGAACACAAAATGCTGACTGCACACGTTTGTCGTAACCTCTAATGTAAATTTTCATTTAAGGACACAAACAATAAACAACAGGAGCACATAAAAAAGCAAAGGGACGTTCTTGCTTACAGAATGAAAAAACTCTCAACAAGGCAAGCCGACTTTATTGTAAGTCACTGAATCACTTCACTGTAGATTTTGTAGATTGTAAATAAATAGTGTTTTGTGCCTAACAGAGGAACAAAGATTACTTTGTTAAGATGTGATTTATATTTTATGGCTATTTTCCCTTTTAGAAAAAGTCATCAGAACTAAAGGAGAAGATCAAGAAAAAATATGATGACATGAAGCGAGTCCTGGATGAGGATCTGAGAATTACAATGTGCCAGCTGGACATGGAGCAGGAAGCCATGGAAAGATGTATCGAGGAGAACATAGAACGGTGCTACCACCTAATACAGGAACTGGATCAGGGTCTGGATGAGCTCTCCAAACAGTTGGACTCAGACAAATTGCCCAGCTCTGAAATGGTAGTACCAGCACCAGCAATTTGTATCTAGTTTTGTAAGAGTTACTCTTTGTACTCACTTTGTGTTTGTGTTTACTCTCTCTTCCTCGTCTTACAGATTTCAGAGACAGATGAACGGTATGTATTCATTTCATTTTCATGTTTTACCACCGCTTTATCATGATGGGTGAATCTGGAATGACTGGGCGCAATGTAGTAACACACCCTGGACAGGACGCCAGTGCAACGCAGGGTCTCGGCCACCCAAACCCAATCCCCCGACCCGCCACAATATCTTTATTGTGAAAATAAAAACCTTCTCTACATGCCATTTAAATAACACATCCAAGTGTGATTGTTTAACTCCTCATTTCAAAACCATTCCAATATTCATTTTTCCGACAGCTTTATTTTATGTCAGGGTCTAAGTGGCTATCAGGGTCTAAGTGCTGATAAGTGCTAAAGCTTTTTCCACTAGTCTTTAAAACATGATCTTTCACAAGAGTGTTAATGAGGTTTAGCACTGATACTGGGTGATAAGGCCTGGCACACAGTCAAGAGTCACAATGTGTTGGGTAGAGTTCAGATCAGAGATGTGTGCAGGTCAGTCAAGTTCTTTCAAAGCAAATTTTTTGGACCTCTGTGCATGGGGCACAAAACATATAAAACAGTATAACTGGAACCTTGGTACTTTTTACACTGATCAGCCATAACATTAAAACCACCTCCTGGTTTCTACACTCACTGTCCATTTTATCAGTTTCACTTACCATATAGAAGCACTTTATAGTTCTACAATTACTGACTGTAGTCCATCTGTTTCTCTACATACCTTTGTAGCCCACTTTCACCCTGTTCTTCAATGGTCAGGACCCCCACAGAGCAGGTATTATTTGGGTGGTGGATCATTCTCAGCACTGCAGTGACACTGACATGGTGGTGGTGTGTTAGTGTGTGTTGTGCTGGTATGAGTGAATCAGACACATCAGCGCTGCTGGAGTTTTTCAACACCGTGTCCACTTACTGTCCAGTCTATTAGACACTCCTACCTAGTTGGTCCATCTTGTAGATGTAAAGTCATCTTTGAGATCTTCATCAGTGGTCACAGGACGCTGCCCACGGGGCACTGTTGGCTGGATATTTTTGGTTGGTGCACAAATCTCAGTCCAGCAGTGACAGTGAGGTGTTTAAAAACTCCAGCAGTGCTGCTGTGTCTTATCCACTTATACCAGCACAACACACATTAACACACCACCACTATGTCAGTGTCACTGCAGTGCTGAGAATGACCCACCACCCAAATAATACCTACTCTGTAGTGGTCCTGGGAGAGTCCTGACCATTGAAGAACTAACAAAGGGGCTAACAAAGCATGCAGAGATGCAGGACAGATCAGTAATTGTAGAACTACAAAGTGCTTCTCTATGGTAAGTGGAGCTGATAAAATGGACAGTGAGTGTAGAAACATGGAGGTGGTTTTAATGTTATGGCTGATCGGTGTATGTCATTGTTTCTTGTTCCTGATTTGTTCCAGGATAATGGAGACCCTGCAGATGACAGATCCGGAGAACATACAGATGGACGAGTTCAAGAATGAGCAACTCCTCGGTTTAAGCATAAACCTGTTGCTCTTCATCCGCTCACAAGTCCCTGTTACTAAGAAGCTTTTTCAGAGCTGTGAGCCTTTTATTAGTGCTGCTTTATAAACTTCATTATTTGCGTTTTAGGTATACACCAATAACACGCTGTTTTTGTTTTTGTCTTTTTATAGATGCCCAGGAGGTTGTACTAAACCCAGAGTCTGCTCACCCTAAGCTCATAATTTCCCCTGCAGGAGACTCTGTTACATATACAGAGACCTGGCAGGATGTTCCTGAAAACCCTTCCCGCTTCGACACAACCCTAAACGTGATAAGCCAGGATGGTTTTAAGAAGAGTCGCAACTACTGGGAAGTGCAGGTCAGTGGCAAAACTTACTGGGAGCTGGGACTCACATATCCCAGCATCCCCAGGAAAGGGCGTGCAGAGGACTGCTGGCTGGGACGTGGGCCCGAATCCTGGGGCGTGGAATACTTTAACGGAGACTTTACAGCCTGGCACAATGGGGTGCCCCATAAGCTTACCCCTATAACTGGAAGAAAGTTTCAACGTATTGGCATCCTTTCAAGCTCGTATGGGGGTCTGGTGTGTTTCCTTGGGGCAGACACCATGACCCCACTCTACAGTTTTTGTGCAGGTACTTTTACTGATGAACTTCATCAGGCTCTCTGTCCTGGTCATGACAACCAAGGGACAAACTGGAAACCACTGCTGATCTGTGATGCCTCCAGGTCTGGTCCCACTCTGTGATGATAAAACATGAATAAGAAGGAATTTCTGTTCTTAAAAAAGCCAATGAGAAATAATGAGTTTAATAATAATTATAATAATAATTATTTAATTATTAATGGGTTTTTTTTTCTATTTATTTATGCATTTTCTCCCATTTTTCTCCCGATTTAGTGTAGTCAATTTGTCTTCCGCTGCTGGGGATCCCTGATTGCATTCGAGGAAGGTATATTTTCTGCTCACTCCGACCCGTGCGCAGTCCTTAGCATTCTGCACAGGCGCCTCTATCTGCTAATCAGGGTCCTTGCACAGCGTTAGAAGACCCCACCCACATAGCAGACATGGTAGCCAATTAGTCTCTGCTGCAGGCATTGCCAATTATGCCCGTTAGATGGCGCCCAGCTGGCTGGTGACAACGCCAAGTTTTAAACTAAGGAGTTCAGAATCTCGGCACTGGTGTGCTAGCGGAATATCCCGCTGCGCCATCTGGGCGCTGTATTTATGTTTTAATACAACTTTAGGCTTACAAGGTTTTTTTATATGCAGTAATTTAAATTCCAGGCCTAAAATTCAAATTTAGGTAAGTTAGTCAAAATATAATTAAAATTACCTAAAATAAATGATATTGCTAATAACATTGTTCGAAATAGTCTGACTGTTTTACTACCACTTTATTCTATTCAGGGTCGCGGTGGGTCCGGTTCACCAGGTCTGTTCCAACTGTATTATTATTCTGTCCCATTACATTCTGATTAAATCCCTGACAGTATTGCACCATTATGTTTTCTGTGTGTTGCCCGTCTGGTCTTTAACCAACCTAAACACTGCCACATCACCCCACTGCTGCGTTCTCTTCACTGGCTTCCTGTAGCTGCACGCATTCAGTTTAAAACACTGACGCTCGCCTACAAAGCCAAAAATGGACCAGCCCCAAGCTACCTTCGGGGTCTAATCAAACCCCGCTCTGTACCACGCAACCTCCGAGCCTCTAGTCTAGCTCGACTTGAGCCTCCATCCAGGACTAAAGGAAGACAAGCATCAAGGCTGTTCTCTGTTCTAGCGCCCAAATGGTGGAACGAACTTCCTCTGTCTGTCCGAACAGCTGAGTCTCTTGCTGTCTTTAAAAAACGATTAAAAACACACCTTTTTACTAAACACTTAGGCTGATTTGTACTTATTTACTAACACTTTATTCCAATCTTTTCCATTTAAAAAAAAAAAAAGAAAAAAAAAAAAAGAAAAAAGGCACTTTGGTTCTAACAGGTTTTAGCAGAGTTGTGTTCTTCGACTGTTGTCTATCTAAACTTAAGGAATGAAATGTTCACTATGGAAGCACTTCTGTAAGTCGCTCTGGATAAGAGCGTCTGCTAAATGCTGAAAATGTAAAAATGTAAATGTGTGTTCTACATACTGATTGCATGACTGAACAAGACAAGCCAATAGTAAAAACAAATGAAGAAATAAATTGTAGAGAACACTTACATGGTTGGTTTTTTTAGCAGCTTGTTGCAATAATATAGTCACTACCTCAGTAAATGAAAATTATAAAAGCATACAATTTATGAAATACAGCGGTATCTTGAAATTCAACGTCAATTGGTTCTGGGACTGTCGTTAAGTTTAAAAGGCGTTCAGTTTCAAGGTATTTTTTCCCATAAGGATGTATGTTTTGTTAATCTTAAATTAATAAAATAAACGTTGAGTTTAAGGGTACAAATTTCTTGACAAAGGGCTTCAAAGATTTTGAGTTTAAAGGACGTTGAGTTACAAGGTACCACTGTAATAGTTTTAAGAAGATTTGAAATGCTTTTGGATATAAATTTGAGATAAACGGTTGAGAAGTCAATAGTCTAAAGACCCACATGAATAAAAAACCATTTATTCTGGTTAAGTATTTAAATCTTAAACTCTGGACTAGTAATCCCACTTCACCAGTTGATCCACATTTCATACAGGCTCACTTGTTTCTTAGATTTTAAATTTTGGAGCAAATTAAAGATTACACTTTCCCACACCTTTTACCATCTACTACAATGTAGTTTTTAACATAAACTACAATGAAAACGTAAAAAAAACAGACATTTAATCATAGATTTAAAAATAGTTTATTGGCAACTTTATCTCATTTTAATTCTCCTTTCTCTTGCTGTTAATGTAGGAGGTCTTGTCTATGTAAACCAATGCAAAATCCTATATTCTTTACTCCTAGATTAACGAGGTCCGTAGGTCAATTGGCAACTTAAGATAGGAGTTACATAGAGAGGTCCTGAAGATACTATTTGCTTCCGTTCAAAAGAACTACACAAGGCAAATATTTTCCACTCACACTAGGATGAAGTGCTATTAATGCAGGGGATATACTGTAGAGTTTAAAGCCATTTATTTGGCATAAGATAGCTACTGCTCTTATAACTCATGCTGAGAATCGGTACATTTTGGCATATAAATCTTAGTCTTTGGCAGTACATATGTAATAAAAAGGAGGTTGTCACCAAAGACTTAGAACTGTGAAGCACCCGGGTGGCACAGCTACAATCTCAAGCTCTAAAGTTTGAAGTTCAGCTGTACCATTGACCCATGCAACACGATTGGCTGTGTTTAGAGGAAGAGATGGTCTAATGAGTCCAGGCACCTGCATGAGTGATGGTTGATATCACAGATAGCAGTGTCTTTGGAAGGGGAAAAGAAACAGTCAACGACTGCATGCATGTTGCAAAGGGTGTGTGATGCTACAATAAGAGATTGGATATGACTGTATTGGAAAGAAAAGTGGAAAATGCAGTAATAGAATAAAAAAAAAAAAAAACTTATATAGTTGAACAGTCTATAGCATGTTTTAAAAGCAGTCTTTGGAAGAACCTACTAAGTGAAGAGACAAAGTAGAAGAGAAACTGTTTTCACACATATATAACACTTAGAGTTTCCAGCTGGTCTGGTTTATCCCTGAATATTGAGACCAATTGGTCTATTTGATTTCGTTCTGTCCGTCAGTCAGTCAGTTAGAATGAAACTCCAGCTGTTTTTACTGTCACCCTTGTGAAAATGTGCACCGTTAAAAATCTTTAAAACAAAAATCTTAAAATATATTTTACAATAATAGACAGCAGAAGACATTTCCCTCTGATGTTTTTTGGTCAAACGTATGAACTGTATGTATGTGCTGTAGGTGCTGATGTAATGAGTAACAAATAAATCAGTGTAAAAAGTAATGAAAAGGCTGTAAAAACAGTCTGAGGTTAAGTGTAGTCATCAGTTGAAGTAGAGTTCTTTGGTCAACATCGAAACAACACAGGGAATCTGCTTCTTCTCACTTAAGCGAGGGTCTTCAGACCAGGACTCAAAGTGGTTGGCCACTTTATAGTTGACCCGAGTGAGGATCTGCATGATTTCCAGGTGCTTGCCAGACTCATTGAGGACACTACAGAGGGCCTGGACGAACCAAGAGCCCTGGCCTGGATTCCTCCAAGAGTAGTAACCTAAAGAAGAAAACACAACACTGGCTTAGAAACAGTATCATGCAACCTCCGAGCCACTAGTCTCGCTCAACTTGATCCTCCATCCAGAACTCGAGGAAGACAAGCATCAAGGCTCTTCTCTGTACTTGAACCTAAGTAGTGAAACAAGCTTCCTTTGTCTGTCTGAACGTCTCTCGCTGTTTTCAAAAGACAATTAAAAACCCACCTCTTTACTTTTTACTATTTATTCCTTGCATACAAAACCCTTTGGTTCCAACAGGGTTTCAGCAGATTTTTATTTTTGGACTGTTCACTATGGAAGCACTTCTGTAAGTAGCTCTGGAAAGGAGCATCTGCTAAATGCTGAAAATGTAAACGTAAGTATATAATACTGATAAAATGAACAGTATTTATTAGTCTGGATTTATTCATATAGAAATATTTGAGAAGGGGATTTTGCCAGTATTATATTATACCTATAAAAATCCATTTGAGACCTGATAGCTTAGATTAAACTCTTCAAGCCAGTTATGCACAATAACAGGTATAATGGTGGTGTGATATAAAACAATAGGTGCCTATCTGGGTAGTCAGACCAGTTTAAGGGGTAAACATGCAAAGTTTACACAATAAAATCATTAAAGACTTTTTATTTTGCGACTTACTAACCTCTTCATCCTGATAATGATTGTGGTGGGTCTGACACCACCCGAAAAGAAAGAATGCATCCTGGACAATTTATATTGCTGCTACCCCCACCCCCAATTGAAGAGAGCATGTGCCAGTTTATTTAAGGCCAACAAGTGCTTGCATTCACTTATTGCACTCCCACAAAATGACAATTTAGAGTAACCAGTGCACTTTTTGAAAAACATGAAAAACTCAAACCCAGCACCCCTAAAGCTATATTATTTTGCAACATGCATTTTAATAGCTATGTGACTGTGCCAACTTTAATACATAAAATTATTAGTAATTTTTACTATGCTGAAAATTAATTTACCTGCAAGTGAACTTGCATGTGTCCCCTCCCACTTTTAGCAACATGGCTGTGTTGTTTATTGTAACAAGATAATGTTACTGTCAGGATGTGTGATAGTGTTACTGCTGGTATAAAAGCGAAAGACATGGAAATGTTGTCAGGCCAGCAGAACTTTTTATCTGAACAGAACTTTTAAAGGTTTATCTGTTTGTGTGTATAAATATGTCAACATGGCTATTTTAAAGGGGGAAAATAAATGATAGGCAGAAAGCATAAATGCTCTAGAATCCACAGATAGTAACCAGTGGCAACAATCAAATCCGTGTTCCTGTGTGGTAAAACCCCTACATTAGCCACTATGTACACTGATCAGCCATAACATTAAATCCACCTCCTTGTTTCTACACTCATTGTCCATTTTATCAGCTCCACTTACCATATAGGAGCACTTTGTAGTTCTACAATTACTGACTGTAGTCCATCTGTTTCTCTGCATACTTTTTTAGCCTGCTTTCACCCTGTTCTTCAATGGTCAGGACTGGCATAAGTGTCTGATCCACTCATTTAATGGTCAGGACTTTCACAGGACCACCACAGAGCAGATTTTAATTATTTAGGTGGTGGATCATTATCAGCACTGCAGTGATACTGACATGGTGGAGTTTTCAAATACCATGTCCACTTACTGTCCACCTTGTAGATGTAAAGTCAGAGACAATCGCTCATCTATTGCTGCTGTTTGAGTTGGTCATCTTCTAGACCTTCATCAGTGGTCACAGGATGCTGCCCACAGGGCACTGTTGGCTGGATATATTTTTGGTTGCTGGACTATTCTCAGTCTAGCAGTGACAGTGAGGTGTTTAAAAACTCCAGCAGCGCTGCTGTGTCTCATCCTCTCATACCAGCACAACACACACTAACACACCACCACCATATCAGTGTCACTGCAGTGCTGAGAATGATCCACCACCCAAATAATACCTGCTCTGTAGTGGTTCTGGGAGAGTCCTGACCATTGAAGAACAGCACGAAAGGAGGCGAACAAAGCATGCAGAGAAACAGATGGACTTACATCAGTAATTGTAGAACTACAAAGTGCTTCTTTATAGTAAGTGGAGCTGATAAAATAGACAATGAGTGTAGAAACAAGAAGATGGTTTTAATGTTATGGCTGATCAGAGTATTTTCCTTTTTCTTTTGTATTCCAGTAACCAATAAGGTATTAGCGTCCAGGTCAAAATGTTGGTATTTTTAAGAATGTAAACATGTTTTTTCCCTTTACTTTGGAATATACATTCTACAGTGTATGCATTACCTGGAACAGTGGAGTATGCAAACAAAAAGTCTGCCTCCACTGGAATCTTGTGACTGGGGCTTGCATCTGTCTCCAGAGTGTCATTAGGTGATCCTGAGTCAGTCTGTATGCCGTCATCAAACTCTGAACCTCGACAAGCCTGTGAGAGTAACTCATTAATATTCTCCACAAGCACACACAAAAAAATTAACTGGGTAAGTGAATATGCTAAAAACACAAGCTAAAATAAAATAAAACCAAACCATCCTTTGCAGGATCTGCTCTGTCTCTATGCCATCTTATATCTCCTATTCTTCTCCTCAAGTTGCTAAGCTCCTCTTACCTGGATGAAAAATAGCTTGGGTTTGCCCACAAGGCTCTTGCAAACGTCTCCTCTAAACAGAGAGGTCAGGTTCTTGATAGGCATGACCCCATCAGTTCCATAAATCATGCCTTCCTCCCCATGGCTTAAAAGAATGCAGGCAAAACAAGCACTGTTGCTGTGATCCTCCTCCGAAGCTAAAACACATCACACACAGGAAAAGACAAATGTTCAAAGAGTTTAATTCTCTAGTCAATAGAAAATTGACTGTTGTTTATAAAGTGTCTCCCCAAACTGTTGCTCTTGTAAACTGCTTTGCATTCACCTCTCTGACAAGTTCATCCCAAATCAGCTTATTTAAATCTTGTTTAAATTGCAGACCATTCCATGATTGAAACCTTCACCCTTGATCATGTCTTCTCCGGTTGTTCTGACATAGCTTGGAGGTATGCTTCGGGTCATTATCTTGCAGTAGAATGAACCCAAGACAAACTGGAAGTAGACACAGATGGTGTTGCATGGAGCTAAATGCTGTGGTAGCCTCATTGGGTCAGAATTCCAGTCCAACTGTGCAGGTTGCTGACTATGGCTTCAGCAAAAAAAAGCCCCAGACCATCACACTTCCTCCTAATTTGACAGTTGGTGACACACATTGTGCAATCACCTTTCGCCTTCTCAGCAGCGTACAAGAATCCAGTGTGATGAACTAATGGTTTAAATCTTTGATTAATTAGTATTAGGGCTGTCGAAGTTAACGCGATAATAACGCATTAACGCGATTTCAATTTAACGCGATTAAAAATAATAGTGCCGTTAACGCAAATTCTAGTTAATGTTGAGACTTGACTGGTAGAACTACAACGCTCGGTTACATTATGTTAACATTATGTTAAAACAAACGTTTTAATGTCGGACTTGCCACCGTTTTTCATTTGCGGTTTGTTAGCATAATGTAACCGAGCGTTGTAGTGATGCACTTATAAAGAAATAAATACACGCTATATTCACAAGTTGTCGGGAGCAGAACACTTTTATTAACTTATTCTGTTAAGGTACCAAATACCGGAAAGCTGAGTCAAGCACGTTAGTCCATGAACTATGGAAGCCCCAAAGGGTCAAAACACACTCACTTCGTGTAGAAACGGCCATCAAACCATTGTCACAATACAACCACAGAAAAGTCTGTTACAATAACTACGCCTTATCCCACCTAAAGCACCGCTGATCTACAATGTTTGCTGATGGAGAAATTCTAAACTACAATCTGACATTTACTGCCTAGTATGTGAGTGAATAAAACTCCCTTACAGTTTTCTCTTGTCCCAGCAGTTTTTAACATCAGTACATTTAGCATAAAATGTGTTCACCATTTTAATTGTAACATTTCACATAAAAATCCTTGTTTTCTATAACATTTACACAGATTTTTTTTAATGCGATTAATCGTGATTAACTATATGAAATTCTGAGATTAATCGCGATTAAAATTTTTTATCGTTTGACAGCCCTAATTAGTATATAACCTTCTTCAGGTTGTCTCTAGTTCACTGCCATTGCTGCACGGCCCAAAAATGCTCACTTTTTTGATCTTAGCAATGGATATCATGCAGCAGCTTGACCTGTTAATCCTGCAGCTGAAAGTCTCTTCACAGTTGGAATTAAAATGTCAACTGTGCTTGTTATCCTGTGAGTCGCCTATCTAACAATAAGTTGACTTCCTTTCTTCTAATGCTATTCTGTCTTTGGGTCAAAGTATCCCTCAGCTTTCCTAACTACTCCAAGTGACCTTTTACTACCCGTTATGTCATAGTATTTTAATTAGGGCTGTCAAACGATTAAAAATTTTAATCTCAGAATTTCATAAAGTTTATCGCGATTAATCGCATTTCAAAAAATCTGTGTAGATGTTATAGAAAACAAGGTTTTTTAAGTGAAATGTTACCATTAAAATGGTGAACACATTTTATGCTAAATGTACTTATGTTAAAAACTGCTGGGACAAGAGAAAACTGTAAGAAAGTTTTATTCACTCACATACTAGGCAGTAATACTATCCAGCAGAGACCCTTGACTTCGTATATATGTCAGATTGTAGGTTAAAATTTCACCATCAGCAAACATTGTAGATCAGCGGTGCTTTAGGTGGGATAAGGCATAGTTATTGTAACAGACTTTTCTGTGGTTGTATCGTGACAATGGTTTGATGGACGTTTTGACCCTTTGGGGCTTCCATAGTTCATGTAATAGCATGCTTGGCTAACGCGATGACTCTCGGTACCGTAACAGAAGAAGTTAGTGTTCTGCTTCCGACAACTTGTGAATATACCGTGTATTTATTTCTTTGTTAAGCGAGTGCATCACTACGATGCTCGGTTACATTATGATAACAAACTGCAAATGAAACAAACGTGGCAAGTCCGCCCCACACTTTGAGAAACGCTGTCTTAATGAGAGATACCATGCACGGTCAAGTCTCAACATGAACTACGGATGACTCGCAGGGCCAAATAGAATTTGCGTTAACGGCACTATTTTTTTAAATCGCGTTAAATTGAGATCGCGTTAATGCGTTATTATCGCGTTAACTTCGACAGCCCTAATTTTAATACAACCATAATTTTTTTTACATTTTGAAAACCTTACCTTCTTTAAGTATATGTATAATTCTTTCACAGGTTTGGTCATTTTTGAGGACGACCTCAAAGCCCAGATCCCTAAAGCATTTAATCAGCGCTCCTGCATCCCGGTCTGTGCCATTGCGTACATTCATTCCTGAAACACACACAACATAGTGTTACAATTTTTGCTAGTTTATTGATGCGTTTATACAGATATTAACTATGCATTTCTTTTATTTAAAGATATTCTTAGCATAAAACTATAGAATAATGATATATTCATTATTTTATTAATTTATTCATCCTTATTTCCTACTTTATACAAGACAGGGATACTTCTAAACAAAATGCTAGCCAATTGCAGGCAAACACTTCTTTACTCTACCATTTACTTACACCTAAGGCCAATTTAGAGTAGCTAAAAATCAGATCAATGATTACAATTGTCCAGACTATTGTCTTGATTAGTTCTTTATGGATGTAAAAGCTGGAAAGTAAGAATATTAATGTCTTTGAGCGTTGGTGGTGGCAAAAACTTTTGAGAAAATCTTTTTTATTTTGTACATATTAAGAGAAAAACCAGTTCATTTAAAAAGACAATTATGCTTGGAGAAGTTGAAGGCAAAAGAGAAAAAGGACAGCAAAAAGGTGGATGAACAGAATTAGAGGAACAATGAATGAGCCATTAAGAGGCCTGAGGACCCAACAGAATAAGAGTTCTGTAGAAACTATCCATATGGTCTCCAGGAGTAGAAATCGATTGGACAGCACTTAATAATAATAATTAAAATAATAATAATAATAACAAAAACTGAGAACCTGGCAGGAACCTATAAAAACATGGCAAACTTTACAAAGCCAGTAACTAATAGGCCAGAATTAATGAAATAAAATAAACTTAACTAATAAAGAGGTCTATGCTTACAACAAAACAGGTTACCAACATAAACATTTTTTATGGCAAATAAAATGTAAAGAAAATATACCTGTCCTTATATCAAAGTTTTTATTGTTGATGATGATACACTTGCCCACCCGCTGGTAGTTCATCTTATACTGGAATGTTGGTGAAATGGCCCTGTACTGGCGTTCAGAGGAATGGTCCTTTTTCTGCGACGTTTCATCCTTGTTCTTCTTACTAAAAAACAGAAAATTAAGGACATTTAAAATACAGCCTAAATGCCCAACAAAAGGAATTATTTGTTTAATTACTGCGCATTTATAGTAGTATGAAACATTTTCTCTTGGAGGATGTAAATGAATCAGATATTTTTATAATTACATATGAAAAAGGCTAATCATTTAATATTGTTGAGGTTTGGACAGGTTGTATTTTCATATTTAACATAAATTAAATTTAATGCAGCACCACTTATTCTTTTATTAAGTAAAATATTCTATAACTTAGGTTTCTAGGTAAAGCAGTAATACTTTGTATTAAGCAACAACTCTAGAGCCAATAATAATAATCAAACGCTAACCAAAACAAACTTTGTAAATATAAATATGCAAAGTCTTTGCGGTTTAATAAAAGTCTAAGTTTAATATCTAGTCAAGTGTTAAGCTAACATATGTCCAATTGTTAATTTTATTTTCCCATGTATCTTCACGTAACTTTCACAGACCTATTTCCAAATTTCATATATCAATCCGTTGCAGCCACTGGACAAACAATATGTACATGTATTCTAGAATAGCTGGGTCATTATAACCTTGACAATTAATCCAATCCTATTATTCTATCCTGATCCTATCCTTTTATCACACATCACCCACCACACACACAGCTGGGGCACCACAGAGGGGTGAACTACTGCTCCATAGATATCCCATGTGATCATTGAAAACTTGCTGCTACTATAAGCAGCAGTTTGCCAGTGACACATATCTTGTCCTACAGGTCCTAACATGAGTAGCAGTTCCTCAGCTGGCATTAAAGCAAACCTACCTGTGTTCTTCATTTGGCGCTACACCACTCTGCATTGAAATGTGTTGTTCTCCACTCTCGATCAGCTTGTGCTTGTCCAAACGTGACCTATTTGGCCTAAGTTTTTTTGTGTGCAGTTTTCTAGGATCCCGACATGCTCTATACAACAAGTGGAGCAATAGCTGTGCTGGCCAGGGGATGTGTGTGCTACCTGAGTCAGCAGCCACACCAACCCTAGAGCTTTCTATAGGCCTATTCAGCTACGCTTCTGAGGTCATCTGGGACACTACTGACCCTCTGTTAACTGGCACACAATCAATGAGATCCAGAGATATGTAAACGAGTTAGAGTCTCGTGATTTAGAGTCTGCAAACATCATTGGACACTTATTAAGTTATTTCACAGCAGGTACAAACAAGTACAGTACAAAAAGACAATACCATAAAAGAATAATTTTGGCTTATGTTTTTTTATATGCTATTCAAACTGGTTCAAAATTTTTTGTTTAAATAGCAAAACAGCTGAACGTTTAGAAGCCTGCTTAGTGCACAAGACTTCAGGTAATGGCTTTTCTGTCCTTAGTTACACCTCTGACATAAATGTGAAATGTGTATGCATCTTTTCACATATTAAGATTAGGAATGTTTAGTCTGTCCAGTAAACAGCAGACTTACTAAAACTAAAAATTTTAATTAAAATCTATATAAAATGTGTTTTTAATGAAAAGTAATTCAAATGACCCAAGACCCAGTATTATTTACCTAGAAGAAAGTTAAGATGACAATTAAAAATAAAAAAAATTAACTTAATAATAGAAAAACAGTCAGCCAGAGATTTGCTTTACCGTCACTGTCCCTCAATATGGGATTAGGTTTCCATTTTTGTAAAGAACACAGCAGTTATATTTGAATATATTTAATAATTTTATTTATTTTTTATTATTATTTACCTGTTTGAGTCCTAAAGAAAACACTTGGCTGAAAAGTTACTGCCTACGAATCATACAATAAAGAGTCATGCTTATTTACTAAGATCACTTGACAAAAACATGACCTTGTGTATCATAAGATATTAAGATAAGTAATGAAGACCCAAACAGAAAACAGGATTGCCCAGAAAAACATCTCCCACAAGGTCTTAAGGAGTCAGAATCGACTTATAGGCACGAAATTGTAATAGTAATTGTCATGAGGTGCCACCTGGTGGAAAAAACACATACGCACAGGGGGTCTCAAAAGTACCCCTTTAAAAGTTCTGACTACCCAGACACAGTGCTGCTTTGTTTGCACATCACATTCTTACCAAAAAAACTGGTTAACTTCACCCCACATACAAGGATATGACAAGACATTTTTTTTACCTTCCAAATAGAAGAAATCTTCCTTTACGATCAGGTTTTGCATCTGGCACATCCCCCTCGCCAACTTCGCCATCTTCTTCATAATCTTCATTGTTAGCATGTAAATTATTTTCATCCATTATGCACCTATTGAAAAACACAACCCACATGTTATTGATACTGGCTAAATAGTTCCCGTAATCTTTTTAATCTGGAAGCTTTTTGTTCAACACTTCCTTAAAAAGCATATTACTGAGTAACTACTATGAACAGTGAGTATAACCGGATCTGTACTAACTGATCTGTGAGTTGGATGTGTTAATGCAATCATGCTTTTACTTTAAGATGCAAAGGCAAAAGTTTCTCCCCAAAGTCACACTGGGGTCTTGCGTCAATGATCAAGGAATCAATAGTCTGTTTAAATATGCATAGCAGGCTGCACTGTACCATTACATGTAAATTAACTACAATTCTCACATTACCAAAGCTTTATCCTGGTCAAGGTCACTGTGAGTCCGGCTTCCCCAAACACTCTGCCAGCTTCACAATTTTGTGTCTTGAAGCTCATTTGATTGGGCTATAAAAACTAAAAGGGGACAATTTAAATACGCCTATATTCTTTTCAAAAATACAACTGGTATCCAGTATATTTGATTTTATTTCATTTATTTCATTTTCTTCATCACTGGGCAATGCAGTATGACACTCCAGACAGGACACCAGTACATAGTTGGGCCTTGGCCACCCCCTTACATTCAAAGAAGCGCTTCTTTTGATTTTATGTCTTTAAATAATTTGAAAATTATTAAAAAACTTTTAAATAACACTCCAGTGACTGCAGCAAGTAAAAAAAACTGTAAACATGTATCCTGTATAATAGTAATTATCTTAAAATAACTAAAATAACAACATTTCACATAATAACAATATTTCACATATTAACAGCCAAACCTATCATAACATTGCCCTATAAATATTATACAATTGATTGATTGACTGATTATTTTATGGATCCCCAAAAAGAAATTGTAATGTTACAGCATTTCACATCACAGACATCACAAACACATAATTTGTGCAAGAAAACATTACATTTTCGGCATTTAGCAGACGCCTTCATCCAAAGCGACTTACAATTATCACTGAATGCAATTTGAGCAATTGAGGGTTGAAAGCCTTGCTCAGGGGCCCAACAGTGGCAACTTGGCAGTGATGGGGCTTGAACCAGCAACCTTTGTATATATACATATATATGTTTGGAGTGCTAAAGGTCAGAGCGCAGGGTCAGCCAATGTCTGCCCCTGGAGCAGAGAGGGTTAAGGGCCTTGCTCAAGAGCCCAACAGTGGCTACATGGCAGAGCTGGGATTTGAACTCTCAACCTTTCAGTTGACACACCAACGCTAAACCCACTAGGCTACCACTGTCCCAAATAGGCTTAAAGAATAGACTTAAAGGCCGCTCAGGTAGCGCAGCGGTAAAAACACACGCTGCAACCAGGCTGGGATCTCGAATACATCGTATCAAATCTCAGCTCTGCCTTGCTGCCTGAAGGCTGAGCGGCCACATGAACAACGATTGGCCGGTTGTTCAGGTGGGCGGGACTAAGCTGGATGGGGTCTCACTTTGTCAGAATGGTGCAATTACGACCTCTGCTGGCTGATTATAGGCACCTGCACAGAGGTGAGGAAGGAGCGCTCTTAGGGTGTGTCTCCCCTTATACAACAGTTAGTTCCGACCTTACAATCTGATTGGTTGAGAAGCGTTCTAACCGTGCTGATATTCGTGATAACAGCACGGCCTCCGCTGACGCGTTGCCAGTAACGACTAGCTTCATGCACACAAACGTGCACACAGGCGACACAGACTTTTTTCCCGATCGCGTTTTAAATCCGTTATCTGATATACAATCTAGCGCACTGTGTAGGGAACATAAATCAATTGTCTAATTCACTATCTAGTGCACTATGTAGGGAACATAAATCAATTGTCTAATTCACTATCTAGTGCACTATGTAGGGAACATAAATCCGTGATCTGATACACAATCTAGTGCACTATGTAGGGAACATTAATGTGTTTGTAACGCGAACAGTTAGTTTAATAGCCCAGTTAGCAGCTTCTAAAAGTTCTGTTATCACCTATATCCTCTGGTGTGTGCAAGAAGTTTTTTATTTCTTTTTTCCCTTCGGAGGTTCTTGCTTTCTTCTTCTTGTTGTTCTTACCTCCCTGAAATGAGTTTTTGCAACTTGGGATGTCTGCTTTGTATTGTTAAACTTTATATTCGTTGTGGAACTACTTTTTGGCGGAAGGTATTGTCAATATTAAAGCATATTTATTATGAAATTCAGGGCTTCTTTGTACTTAAGCAATAGAACACTTGAGGTCGTGTGTTATCGCGAATAACATCACGGCTGTGATGATCTACGGCACTCACCTTTGGTTCGTGCCTGCGACCAAATCACAGCCGTGATGTTATTCGCGATAACACACTCCCTCTCATGTTCTATTGCTTAAGTACACAACGCTAGGTGGCACAACACTCGTCAATGTGTGGGTGATAAGACGCATGCGGCTTGCTGCCCACGTGTCGGAGGGGGCGTGGGTTAGCTTCGATCTCCTCGGTCAGAGCAGGGATCGGCAATTGGGCAATTGGACACGCTAAAAAGGGGGAAAAAGGGGAGAAAATGCATAAAAAAAGAAAGAAAAAAAAGAATAGGCTTAAGGTAGTTTATATTAAATAAATAAAAATACAATATAAATTAGAAAAGAACATATAAAAGACAAATAATAAATTACTAAAGATTGTGTACAGGTAAAATTCGTTATTATAATAATAGATTCAATGATATTAAAAGATATAAAAATCAACAGGGAGCACAGTGGCACAGCTGGTGAAGCGGATGGTTCGATTCATGATTCACCATCTGTGAGGAGTTTTGCATGTTGAAGTTTTCGCTTACCTCACAGGAACACACAGAAGGCGGAAAAGCTCCTTTAAACCGCCGCTAGGTTTGATAAAGTGAAGTTTTCTTGCGGGTTCAGTCAGGGTTTAAAAAAAGCCCAGCCCTGACTGGGAAGCAGCGGTTAGCGGTTCACTTACACAATAAATGCGGTTCTAGTCAGGTTATATTAACTTAGCTTAACTAACCACCATTTTAAGCTAGCTAAATGCTAACCTGACAACTACGTTACAGCTAACTAAAGTTTAGTAAAGTATACAACTTACTTTAATCTCACAGTGTTCTGCGAAAACGTATTTTATTAATATCAAATATTAATATCAAATATTCTGGACCAGGAAACCTTCACACAGATTTTAAGGTGGAGAGAAAATGAAAGTAGCTGACAGAATAGCTTTCCTAATGACTCGCGTATGTCATTTAAAGACACAGTACCGTATAAGCGAAGTACACAGTGTAATACGACCATTCATACACCAACCCATTCATTGTCTGTATTTCATTCATTCATTTATTCATTGTCTGTTTTACGAACGCTTTATCCTGGTCAGGGACGCGGTGGGTCGGATTCATTGTCTGAAACCCTGGACAGGTCGCCAGTCCATCACAGGGCAGACACACGTGAGCGCGCGCGTGCACACACACACACACACACACACACACATAGACGTGGGACAATTTTAGTAGCTCCAGCTGGCCTGACGGCATGTACAGTGGTACCTTGAAACTCAACGTCAGTTGGTTCTGTGAGTGGCGTTGAGATTAAAAGGAGTTGAGTTTTAGGGTATTTTTTCCCATTAGGATGTATGGGAAACCTGGTAATGCGTTCCATGGGGTCCCGTGGTTTATGTAAAATAATAGGGTTGTTTTTGACACTTATAGGGCAGTTGTAGCCTAGTGTTTGAGGTACTGGACTAGTAATCAGAAGGTTGCTAGTTCAAGCCTCACCTCTGCCAGGTTGCAGCTGTTGGGCCCTTGAGCAGGGCCCTTAACCCTCAATTGCTTAGATTGTATACTGTCACAACTGTAAGTCGCTTTGGATAAAAGCATCTGCTAAATGTCAAAAATGTAAATGTTATACACTGAAAATAACACAAATATAATATAAACACTGAAATAAAAAGCTGATTCTTATGAATTTCTCAAGACCACCAGCTATAAGACAAGTTTAAAAGTGAAACAGTGAGGAAAATCCAGCTAAACACAAGATACATGTGGAGCTTTCAGAGTGAATCTGACGGTTATTCCACACAAATGCAGTTTCGTCTTATATGCACATTTGATGACGTTTTACTACACCGCTCAAGCTGAGCACTGAACAAAGCAACTGTTCATTGTCAATTTGAATCTAAATAAATACATTTTTAAAAAACAAACTGAACACATTGAGTTTAAGGGAAACGTTGAGTTTCTCGACGAAGGGTGTTAAGTTTCAAAGATTTTGAGTTTAGGGGACTTTTAGTTACAAGTTACCACTGTATTTGGACTTGTGGGAGGAAACCAGAGCACCCGAAGAAAACCCACGTGAACACAGGGAGAACATGCTAAAAGAACTCAAAAAATCCAGGCCTCTCTTGCTGTACCATGGTAATGCCTTAACTCAGTAAAACGCTTGCTTTTAAATCTGCTAAATGCATGAAAAACTGCCAATGTTCAGCATTTCAACAATATTTAACCAGTTAAACCACCATGGCCTACTAACCTCAAACTCCTCTTCTAGCTGCTTCCCATATTCATCCAAACCACCTCCCATATTCATCCCAACCATAATAACCCACCCTTGAATGTAAAAGTGGAAGATGACGACAGCAACAAGATGGGTGGATACAATTGTAAGTCTATGAAACTATGAGATTAATTTATTATAGCCACACTGGTTTCTGTGTTTTTAATAGACCTAAAGAGGAACTCTTAAAAGAGGAAGGACAGTCATAGCCGCATCTCAGTTTCACACATTTATTTTCAGCCTAGGCAATTTATTCATAATATTACAATGTTAAAGCCTTGAGACTGAAACACGTGATCTGACAATGCTGTACACATGTAAGAGTAGAATTACAGCATATTTTATGAGGTTTAAGTGTACAGTGTTCAATTACCCCAAAAAATCTAGAAGTCTGTAGAGGTGGGAGGTATCCTAATTAACCATGGCACTCACACTCCATGTCCCCAAGCTGATTCTTGGGAGTTGAATTCAAATATGTCAGTGATCTTTTGAGTTTTCTCTGAAGTCTTTCCTGAGCATGGTTTTTAAGACATGTAACGTCTGCCATTATATAGCATTTTCTGCAACATATAGACAAATGTAACTGTTACTCTGTAAATTATTCTTATTCTTAATTATAGCAAAGCAATTGTCACCAGGTACTCACAACAATGGACACACATTTCAACTGTATCATTCAGGGTATAATGGTTTTTAGTAAAGGAGTATATTTTGTATTATTTACCACTGTAATATTTACTACTGTAAATACTACTACTGTACCTAGTACATATTACTTAATTCATATTACCTACCGCAGCATTAGAGCGGCTGACTTAGTCTATTTAGTGACCTACTTAGTCTATCATTAAAAGGTTATGCACTCCATAACGACCAAAACTGTGTCATATTTTAGGGTGATCCAAGTCCAAAATTTTGGCCTATGTGAAAACATTGTCAAGAAAATATAATGACTAAGCTTGGTAAGTCCTTTAGTTATAAACCTGTTCACCTGTTCAATGTGTGACTAGCAGACTCTGCATGACTTCATTTACCTATTTTTGAATTGGACCACTGTGACTAAGGTCCCTAAATAAACAACAGAAAAACCTGATATTTTATTACATAAACACTGTGCATTCTCAGTCCACTCTCCCCTAACAGGCAGCTTGTCAGCCAGTTACATGACTTGACATATCTAAAAGAGGAGGACCTTTTCATCCAGGACATGTAAAAGAGAGTACTGGTCTGGGACAAACCAGATCTAAGTTTAACACAGGCCAGAGACTGAAGAACAGGGAACTGTAACTGGAAGCTCTGCTTGTTCATGTGTGGCTGGCCTAAGCCTACTGATTTTTAAAAACGTTTCTGTAGTGTCGACTTAAACAGGGAAAAAGATGAATATTCAAAACTGTGCCCGGTGTGGATTTGTTGTGTATCCAGCTGAAAAAGTTAACCTCATTGGTCAGGTAAGACTAAACCTAAAACCTAAAACGGATATAAATGGATTTTTTTAAGAAAACAATGTTTAATTTTTAAGAAATATTTAGACATTACCATGAAATGCTAAGCTACTTATATATATATTTAAATTTCCTAATAATATAATAGGGTATGTTTAACTGTTATAACGTGTAATAACATTAGTTAGGTTAGGTCAAACAGCTTTTTGTAAATTCCTTACCAGTTGTGGCATTTATATGTCTTAAGTGCAAATTGCTCTCATTAATAATACAGTAACAAGTAGATTTGAATTTCGTAGCATGTGATTTACTTTATTTGTCTCCTTTTATAAACAGAACTGGCACAAAGCATGCTTTCACTGTGAAGTCTGTAAGATGGTACTTACTGCAAATAATTTTATAAGTCATCAAAAGAGGCCATATTGTCAAGTGTGAGTACAATTTCTATCTTTAAAAAAATAAAAGCAGGGGTTCTTAACTGGGGACAAGACCCCCAAGATCTCTGAAAGGGTCATGGTAGTAGTATTGTTATTTTTTGTTATATAAAATATGTAGGCTGTGTAATTATTATAACTTGCCCACATGACATAAACTCACATTGAGATTTACATTCTAATGGTTGCTTTTAATTCTAATAAGCACTGAAAGCATTTTATCCTGAAGGCTACAATTGGTCTAGAAACTTTTCCTAAAGGTACTGTACTAAAGGTACTGTGCAGAAACACACCCCAAATCAGAAAAAAAAGAAATAAAGTATTAAGGGAAATACATAGAATACAAAACACAGCATTACTATGTTTTGGGAACAGGGGGCTTGTGAAAAATTTGTTAAATTAACATGGGGTCACACTCCAGAAAAGGTTAAGAACCCATGTATACAAATAATTTATTAAGTATGATGGACTACATCATACTAAAAATACATATGAGTGCCACTGAACCATGAGGTTTTATCAGGTTTCAGTAATTGTGCTTGTGCTATATTTAATTTACAGACATAATCCACGAAACAACACCTTCACTAGTGTGTATGAGACTCCTGTAAACATAAACGCCAAGAAACAGGCACAGGCTGTCAGTGAGGTAAGTTTGCAATTATGTTCTAGATGCCACCTAACACACCACAGGTTTCTGCATGCTACTGCTTATAAACCTGCTTATACAAAAACTGCATTATAGACACAATATGACATAAACTTTCAACAGACACCATAATCCTGATATATAGAATGGCTAAATGTATATGTACATATATACTTTTATACAATCAAGTGCCAAGCACATAACGACTACACTGTGTTATATTTTTGGGTGATCCAAGTCCTAAAATAAAAATAACAACACCAGCACCACCACCCACAAAAATAAAACTGTTTAGCTAGGTAGATGTTGCATTCATTGAAGTAATCGTGTACAATTGTTTGATTGTAACCTCTATAAGAACTATACTAAAACCTCCTACAAAGGCAGATGAAGGTTATAAAAAAAAAAGCTTTTTAATGAGGCTTGTAAAGCAGTTTTTGGACAGCTTGGTGACTCTACTGTTTTGGAATGGGGACTGAGTTTCTGCTTGGAGCTATTTCTGTGGCATGACAGCGACATGACACCCCCCTCAGGCCCACTTTATGCACTTGGTTGTTAAATTTATGTTTCAGAAAATCAGCCCACCTCGTATGCTTCCTCTCTGTTCTATGTCTCGTCTCAGGATAGCCAGCTGCTCCTGTCTATCAGTGTCCATGAGGACAGTCTCTCAATACACTCTGCAAAGTGTGCAGTCTGTGATTGTAAATATATTTCTGGAAAGACAAATATAAACAATTCCTTATTTTTTCCCATATACATAAAAAAGCACCTGTCATTAGCTCGCATATGTGTTATTATTAATGTATATTATGTACAGTGTATCACGAAAGTGAGTACACCCCTCACATTTCTGCAAATATTTCATTATATCTTTTCATGGGACAACACTATAGACATGAAACTTGGATATAACTAAGAGTAGTCAGTGTACAACTTGTATAGCAGTGTAGATTTACTGTCTTCTGAAAATAACTCAACACACAGCCATTAATGTCTAAATGGCTGGCAACATAAGTGAGTACACCCCACAGTGAACATGTCCAAATTGTGCCCAAAGTGTCAATATTTTGTGTAACCACCATTATTATCACTGCCTTAACCCTCCTGGGCATGGAATTCACCAGAGCTGCACAGGTTGCTACTGGAATCCTCTTCCACTCCTCCGTGATGACATCACGGAGCTGGTGGATGTTAGACACCTTAAACTCCTCCACCTTCCACTTGAGGATGCGCCACAGGTGCTCAATTGGGTTTAGTCCATCACCTTTACCTTCAGCTTCCTCAGCAAGGCAGTTGTCATCTTGGAGGTTGTGTTTGGGGTCGTTATCCTGTTGGAAAACTGCCATGAGGCCCAGTTTTCGAAGGGAGGGGATCATGCTCTGTTTCAGAATGTCACAGTACATGTTGGAATTCATGTTTCCCTCAATGAACTGCAGCTCCCCAGTGCCAGCAACACTCATGCAGCCCAAGACCATGATGCTACCACCACCATGCTTGACTGTAGGCAAGATACAGTTGTCTTGGTACTTCTCACCAGGGCGCCGCCACACATGCTGGACACCATCTGAGCCAAACAAGTTTATCTTGGTCTCGTCAGACCACAGGGCATTCCAGTAATCCATGTTCTTGGACTGCTTGTCTTCAGCAAACTGTTTGCTGGCTTTCTTGTGCGTCAGCTTCCTTCTGGGATGACGACCATGCAGACCGAGTTGATGCAGTGTGCGGCGTATGGTCTGAGCACTGACAGGCTGACCTCCCACGTCTTCAACCTCTGCAGCAATGCTGGCAGCACTCATGTGTCTATTTTTTAAAGCCAACCTCTGGATATGACGCCGAACACGTGGACTCAACTTCTTTGGTCGACCCTGGCGAAGCCTGTTCCGAGTGGAACCTGTCCTGGAAAACCGCTGTATGACCTTGGCCACCATGCTGTAGCTCAGTTTCAGGGTGTTAGCAATCTTCTTATAGCCCAGGCCATCTTTGTGGAGAGCAACAATTCTATTTCTCACATCCTCAGAGAGTTCTTTGCCATGAGGTGCCATGTTGAATATCCAGTGGCCCGTATGAGAGAATTGTACCCAAAACACCAAATTTAACAGCCCTGCTCCCCATTTACACCTGGGACCTTGACACATGGCACCAGGGAGGGACAACGACACATTTGGGCACAATTTAGACATGTTCACTGTGGGGTGTACTCACTTATGTTGCCAGCTATTTAGACATTAATGGCTGTGTGTTGAGTTATTTTCAGAAGACAGTAAATCTACACTGCTATACAAGCTGTACACTGACTACTCTAAGTTATATCCAAGTTTCATGTCTATAGTGTTGTCCCATGAAAAGATATAATGAAATATTTGCAGAAATGTGAGGGGTGTACTCACTTTCGTGATACACTGTATATTAATTTTTATTTTAAAGTATTTCAGTTTTTATTTAAACATTTTTAGAAATATTACAAATGTAAAGGATTTGGCCTAGGGCTGTAAAAATTAAATAGCTATTTTTTATAATACATAAAAAATTAAGTTGTTTAGACCAAATGTGTGTTTAACAATATTTAACCGTCTGCGGTAAAGTGATGAGACTGAGAACTGTGGTGAGCAGAGACACATCTCAGAACTCACATAATGGTACAGCCACAATCTTAGTTTTTTTTTGCTGAGCATGTGCATGCATTAATAACCATGATTTACTAATCTCATAATGGCTACTGCCAGCATGTTAATAAGCCATTTTTACTACAAGTTACTAGTTCAATGTACCACCTCAGTCACCAGATCTGAATCCAGCTAAGCGCATCCAGGATATGGTACAAAGACTTGCAGCATTAATGTGCTGACCAATTAATAGTAATTATACAATGCAATCATGTCAGCACAGACCAAAATCTCAAAGTCTCGGTGTTTCTAATGTTTTTGATATATGTTTATTAATTGAACTCTGACTCAATGAAACCGCGTATTAGCAAAAAATTCTAAGATGATTTGGACTTTTGACTGGTTAAACAACCAGTTAAACAACAATCATATTAATTACAATAAAACAATAAATTCAATACATACAATAATTCACAGAATAAAGATAACAGTCAGATGCATGTTTGGCCCAGTAGTCGCCTGGACTGCGCATTGTGACATATTACTTGTCTTGACTTTCTTCTTCCTTTCTACCATGTTATATACTAAACTTGAGAGTTGAAATATAAGGCAAACTGGTAATATATACCATCTCATAATTTACGTTACTACTACTAGAGATTTGGATCAACCATTTATAAAGCGCTTCAGATAAGTTTGGTTTAAAAAACAAGCAACCAGCTTTCTACAAAGCTTTACTACATTGTATTAATTTTTTATCAATTACATTATATAAATTACATAAATTTTATGTTACTTTTTTCTGACAATGTGTATTAAGGACATATAAAAAACTAAAAAACTAAATTATGATTATTTTGATTGTGATTTTGATTATATTAGTATGTGTATCTAATTATACTTTCCATTGCTTGAAATGCAACATGTCTAACTATACTTGAACTGTTAATTTTTCAGATCAAATATCGAGAGGAGGGTGAACGGTTCATGTCCACTTTTCACTATGACATGAGGTCAAAAGAAATAGAGCAGGCTCGCAAGTCCAGCCAAATGACCAAACAGGTATGTGATCTGTCCTTGTTACCTTGTAATATCACTTGTTAATATTCTAAATTCAAGAACAATGAAATAACAAGCAATACCTGTTCCTAAATCTTCTTTAGGGGTTTACAGACCAGCAGGTATGGTACTCGGGGAGCGTTACCAGTCAGGAGATCGTTTGTACGTCCCAGGCCCAGAAGATAATCAGTGATGTAAGTGTGCTAAATATTGACTAAGGAAGAATAATTCATGGACCAAAATGTAGATATTTCTATAAAAGCTGTGTTGTTATAGGTGGAGTACAAGCGTGGCCATGAGGAGCGAGTCACACAGTTCACCTCTGTCTCTGACACACCTGGGATCCAACATGCTAAGACTGGAACCTCACTGGCAAGCGACGTATGGGACCTTTTTATTTTTACACAGTGACACTCCAGCAGTGACACTTCAGCTTTTCTGCACTTTAAACTGAGCTGTACTGCTGTGTTCACTATATGTAGAAACAAATGCCCCTACGAGGGGGCTAGAGCTGAGTTGCAGCTTATACTTGGGCAGATCAATGCACATGAGCTCACAGCTGCCTGAAATTGGTTATTGTAAACTTGATTAAATCAGGGAACAGGAATGTCATCTGTACAACCCAGAAGACAAGGCTGAGTTTGCTCTGTTGGAATTCCAGACGTGGACAGCTATGGCGTTATGGACAAAATATTGACTGCTTTACTTTTGTCCAGTATACGCTTTTCAGTTGCCCAGTATAAAATGTATTGACTGCCCATAAAAAAGTTATTGACTGTATTGACTTTATTAAAGTACCCAGAAACATGACATGTAAGGTTGTTTTTTCATTGACAGGTGAAATACACAGAGCTATATGAGCAATCCAAAGGAAAAGGCAGCTTCCCTGCTATGATTACACCAGGGTATGAAATGGCCAAGAAGGCCAGTACCCTTGCTAGCAATGTAAGTAAAATGATGTGATTGACCCACAGCTATAATACCTTCATGTTAAAGCAGTCATGTTTCAGTCATGTTGCTTGTGTTCTTTTTCAGGTGGAGTATAAGAAAGGGCATGAAGAGAGGATATCAAAGTATACCTCTGTAGTAGATACCCCAGAGGTGCTCCTGGCTAAAAGTCAAGGAAAGCTGGCTAGTGATGTAAACAGAAACTCACTTCTCAGATATAAATGTTTATAAAAACCAGAATATCTATGCATGGAGATCTAATCTACTATCCGCAAAATCAGGTTGTCTACATGGAGGAATATGAACAACAGCGAGGGAAGGGCAGCTTCCCTGCTCATTTTACTCCTGGGTACCAAGTGGCCAAAAAAGCAAATGAGATGGCAAGCAAGGTAAGTGTTCATTCATAGTTCACTCAAAGCCTTTATATTTTACATGAATAGATCATACTAACAGCCAGTTGCCTGTCGTGCAGGTGAAGTATCAACAGAAGTACGAGCAAGAGATAAAGGGTAAAGCTAGTTCTGAGGCTGGAGTGGCTGAATCAACTCTGGCTAAAGAGAATGCAGAGAAGTTTAGCCAGGTAACTTCATTTCTTTTACATTAAAACCACTGTACAGTAGCGTACTGTTTGTCAGTTATATATATGTCATATTAGGGTTATAAGTGAGCATCTGTAGGTAATACGTAAGTAAGTAAGTAAATAAATAAACAGGGAACCGATAAGAGAAAGAGAGGTTTTAAATTAGCTAAGCGGTTAGGGTAATGGACAAGGGATCAGATGGTCTCTGGTTCAAGCCTCACCACTGCCCAGTTGTCACTGCTGGGACTGTGAGAGCAAGGCCCTTAACCCTCAATTGCTTGCATTGTATTCAGTCATAATTGTAAGTCGCTTTGGATAAAAGCGTCTGCTAAATGCTGTACATGTAAATATGCTGTTTACTTACTAAGTAACAACATTTTTGCCTTTGCTAGCTTGAGCAAAACTGATTTTTAAAATAAAATAGGCATAATAATTGTTATTGTAATTTTTACATTGTTTTTTCACATTTATTATGTGTCGTCATTTGCAAAACAATTTTGAGTTCCCTGCTGTATGTCTGTTTACTTCTCGCACCGTACGCACTTACCATTAATAGATCAGTGCTTTTCATTTGTGATCTCTAGTGTAAAATAAATGCATTGAATTTACACACGTGTTATATAGTAATTGTATATTTTGTGTGCAAATTGTTAAGTGTATATATTTGTGACTCTTGTCTTGGAGCATGCCTATACTGAGGAATACGAGAAGCAGAGGGGCAAAGGAAGCTTTCCTGCCATGATCACTCCCGGATACCAGATGGCCAAAAAAGCCAATGACATGGCCAGTGATGTGAGTGTCACATATCTTATGATAGAATGAATAGTACAGAACTTTGAGAAGCTTACTTACTGATATTTATGCACAGTTGGTGTTTGTAATGAGCTGTCATTTATGGCTGGAATCTTTGCTCCAGGTTGGGAAATCAATCTTACTGTCATGAATCCCAACCAGAAATGTTATGTCACTCCAAAAGCTCCCATGAGACCAGTGTGGTTCCATTGGCTAAGGCTGTGTGTGTACATGTTTTTGCTCACAACATGAGAATGCAAGCTGTCATAGTTATTGTTGTTTCTGAGCAGCAACACTTTATCCTGTCTCCATTTTTAACCTACAGCTGAAATATAAGCAGGACCTGAAAAAAATGAAGGGCTCCACGGCATACCATTGCCTGACCCCTGATGACAACCTGGCTCTAAAGAACGCCTGCAAGATCAACAAGCTTGTCAGTGAGGTAAAGAATAAAAAAAATACAATAAAAATGCAGTGTTTTTAGTCAGTAAAAACACTACCATGATCTGTTTTACTGTGTTTTACCCATTAGCAAATTCTGTTAACACTAAATTATAACTCAGTCCTAGTAAAAATATCTGGGCTTCTGGAACCAAATATTTACTACTAATGCTGCTAATTCAAATCTACATATCCAAAGAACTCATTTGACCAGTTAAAACACTGTAGTAGGGAGATATTTTTATATGTATGTCTTCTTATACATATACTGTATGATATTAATATGAATTAAATCTTTTTTAGCTTCGTGTTTACTGTGTTTAATGTTTACTGAAATATAAAGTTAGTAGTATGTACTAACATTAACAGTATGAATCTTAGTTTTTTTATATTTATCTAATAGGAAATAGTAAATACTAGATATTAATCATATCTAAAAGCAATTATTAGTTAGAAATTTATGGCAAGACATTTTATCCTAAATGTTATAAACTGTGTTCAACACAATTTGTATAAGAAGTTATATAAGTCATATACAGCATTACCACTAATATCCAAATAAATCTAACAACCTACAGTTAAACTTTAAAAAGAAAAAGGTTAAATTAAACAATAATTACAGTTATTTGTTTTAAATGTATTTATTTTTTAAATTTATAATTAATTTAATTTTTTTTTTTTTTTTTATATTTATTTTTAGTTTTTATACATACACTGGATGCAGGGCAGGATATTTGTGGATAACACGCCGATCTATGCAGATTTTTGGATTTTTTTTTTTGCCTGAAATAAATACAACTTAAAAATATTTATCATTTAGTTGTGAGTAGTACTATGCATTCAAGATATGCATGCATGGTTCAAAAATAGTAAGGATTGTGCACATGCTTTTTACCATGTGTTACAACACTGTTAAACAAAAATATACACTGTAAACTGGGGCAGCATGGTGGTCTACTGGATACAGTTGCCTTACAGCAAGAAGGTCCTGGGTTAGATTTTTAGGTAGAGCAGTCCTAGTCCATTCTGTGCGGAGTTTGCATGTTCTCCCTGTGTCTGTGTGGGTTTCTGCCGGGAGCTCAGTTTTCCTCCCACAGTCCAAAGACATGTAAGTGAGGTGAATGAATTGGAGATATAAAATTCCCCGTGATGGTGTTTGACGTTAAACTGATGAATCTTGTGTAACTTGTAACTATCTGTCCTGTCATGAATGTAACCAAAGTGTAAAACGTGTCGGCAAAACCACTGTAAAAACACTGTACACTGTATTTTCTGTAAGTTGAGTAAATCTTGGTTAAAGGTTATTGTATGAAATGTACACGTAACCTAAAAGTGTATCTTAAAAATTTTGTAAGAAAGTATATTTAAATATGAGCTCAGCTTGTAAAACATTATTGGCCCACAAAAACACGTCACTGTTCAGACAGCAAACTAGACATCTATTTAAATTCTTCCTTTGATACCTGACGACACCATAGTCTGTGCCGTATCGTTATCTCAGACTGATTTACTTTTAGGGGTTACAGGCCAAAGCTGCTTTAGTATGAGGAATGTGAACGTCGCTACAAGAAATGTTTAAACCAGAGTGCCAATGTGTTACTGTTCTAATGGGTTGTAGTTGTTTACACTGTAACTTATCACCACTTGCTATTTCGTTTAGGTTGAATACAAAAAGGATCTCGAGAACACAAAAGGACACAGCATCAACTACTGTGAGACTCCACAGTTTAAAAATGTGTCCAAGATCTCTCAGTATACCAGTGATGTAAGTATGGCATTTATGATTGGACTGCCCAAAGTGTGAAATCATTTTCAAAATTTAAGTGAGATGTACAGAGGTCATGTTGTTTCATGACTGACAATCACAATAATAGAAACTGAATCATGTCAGGGTGGCATGGTAGTATAGCAGGTAAGATGCCTGAAAACCTGGGTTTGGGTGTTGGGTTCACATGTTTATTTTTGTTGTGTGATATGTTCCCAGTTCATATTCACTTTAACTTTATACACATATTGCCTCCTAGCATTGTACCTATACATATAAACACTAGTACAATAATATTATCACTCTGAAGATTCTGTATTTCTCATACGTCCTGGTCCATAATTCCATTTAAGGTTCCTTCAATGACATGTAATTCCTAGTATTGTTTGCAGTAGCCTAATATGATGATGATTCCACCTTTATACTGTGTGTATTATGTTATTCGAATCATACATGGAACCCTTGTTAAAAGGTATATTGTTATTTAATGTAAACATTGTTCTAATTTGTCTAAATGCTTATGGTTTTATTGTGCATCTTGTGTTGTGTGGGATTTAAGAGATAATAGCAGAGTCATTTTCCACCCTCAGATTATTGAATCATTGAAATTTTAAGGTGTTTCCTTTTGCTCTGTAGCTTTTCTGATTCAAGTGTTGTTTATTTTTTAGGAAGCCCATTAAACTTTTCCTTGATTGCTTTTTATTGCATGAACTATCCCAGATCAAGCGCGTTTACATTTTTATTTTCTTTTTAGAATTAGCAATTACAACATTTATTCTTATTTAACCTCTTTTAAATGAAGACTAAATACTTCTCCTCTATCAGTTTTGTTTTAAACGTATTGTTTATGCTTCTAATACGTTTTGTGCTTTTGTCAAAAGACATTATGTGCGTAAATGTGAGGTAGACGTGAAGTTGACAACAGTGGTCAAGTGGTCAAAAACTTGTTTTCCTCACTGTGTATATATGCTATTCCTTTATTTATAGATGTAGGTATAATAACGAGGCCTAAATAATGAAACTACTTACATATATTTTCATTATATTGTGTTTGCAGAACAAATATAAGGAGAAGTATACTAATCACATGAAGGGTCACTATGAAGGCACTGGACTTGACAAGAAAACCATGCATGCCATGAAAGTCAGAAAGCTGGCCAGTGATGTAAGTCTCATTCCTGAAATTATTATTACATTTATTATTGTGATTGTTGTATTTATATTTAAATTTTTCTTTAACAGCATGTCCTGTTGTGCTGTATTTCTAAAACACTTAGATAAAGTGGTAAACTGATTGAAACACAGAATATTTTATGAATATGCAGATCCAAATTGAGAGTCAGATACTGAAATCCTAGTACAATTTATCACAAATGCAAGGTAGCTGCTAACAAAATAGCTAATTTCCTTTGTGGGTAAATACACAGATATGCTTTAATGCCAACTTTTTTGTGGCATCTCAAAAAACCAATAGTATTTTATGTTGTGAACTAATTTAAATTACATGTAAATTAACTTTATCGAAATGTATATTGATAGAAAATACATTAAGTAAATCTTTGCTGATTGTTCTGCATTTGGCTTTATTTTAGATTGCTTATAAGTCAGAGTGTGAACAGGAGCAGAAGGAATACAACTACCCTGCTGAAATCGCCCCATCTTATCAAACCACAAAGAAACTGGAGCCTCTCAAAGACGTAAGCATTCTTTCAACTGTTGTGACATTTTATGTGGATAAAAACATAATTAATATATTGCAGTTGGATAATACATGCTGTTTTTATTTAGAGAAATTACAGACAGCATATTGATAAGCTGAAATACAGTCAGGTGACAGACACACCTGATATTATTCAGGCACGGATCAATGCTCACCAGTTTAGTGATGTAAGTATATATTATATGTCTGTAATTTATGAAAAAGTTTTTAGAGGTTTTAGAAATGAATTATCTTTAAATGGCGTAAATAGTGCAATGTATCTAAAGTTATTTATTGTATTGATATTTGCTTAGTAGTTTTAATGGTATAAGTTAATTTTAAACATGATGATCCTTTACAGTTTTTTGCATTTATTTTAATGATTTCATACACATTTAACCATACAAAATAAATAATATAATATAATACAAAATAATTTTTCAATTTTGCCCTATTTTTCAGCAATGTTTTTGCTTTGAGAATTGTACTGCAAGACATATTTGGACTTTGGGATACAAACTGCATTAATATGTGTTTACAAAAAAGATTCATAGCAATATATGTGTTTTACTAAATTATCTTGGAAAAGAATGATAGACACAATGGAATGCTTATCACTAAACTAAAGCATCACTCACTATTTTGTCCTCTGCAGTTAAACTACAAAGCTGACTATGAGAAAACTAAGACTCAGTACACTTTAGCTCAAGATACACCAGAGCTCATAAAGGCCAAAGCTAATGCAGAGCTCATCAGTGATGTAAGTGTGAATAATAACCCAGCCTGGACATTTTGTCTTCTGGTTTTACAGAATTGTGTATTTTTTGTATTATTAATTTTCTCCTTGCTTGTAGATCAAGTATAAGGAAGACTGGGAGAAGAATAAGTCAAAAGCATGTGATGTTGGTCTGGACACACCAACCTTTAAAGCTGCCAAAGCCTCTCGAGATCTGGCCAGTGATGTAAGTGTTTGTTTGCTATTTCTACGACAAATCTAAGTGTGACCAGAGCAATGCTATAATGTTATAATCTATATAAATATATCAAAGTATGGTGGTCTTATTGTATATTGCAGATTAAATATAAGGAGTCATTCACAAAGAACAAGGACAAGGCTGTTGGAGTAAACGTGAGTGATTTAAAGACTCTCCACTGTCTTCAAGTGGCCAAGCTGAACAGTGAGGTAAACATTTCTTGGACAACACAGAACTATAAACTACAAACATTAAAATGAACTGCTTTATTATTAATAGAAGCAGAAAAGCATACAGCCATGCAGACTCTATATACAAATACTGATAGTAAGATAGGTCAGAGTGAAGATGTGACAGTCTTGTATGTCGCAGTGTTTCATCTTTTAATCTCATTTCCAAGCCAGTTTACCCCAGTTCTTTATGTTCTAACCTGTCAAAGCTGCCCAGCAGAACTTTTATTGAGCTGTAAAGATGTCTAAAAGCAGCAACAGCTCAGCTGTCAGAAAACTAAACCCCACAATGATGCAATGATTTTTTATTTTTGGAAAGCTTTGAAAGATAAGTGGAGGCTGTTAATGTCACTAAAAAGGGACACACTCTGTATTTAATAAGCACTTGAATATAGTTCAGCAATGAATAGAAAACAAACTAAGAATATTTTATGCTCCTATTTGTTCTTAGATTGCGTATAAGAAGGCCTCAAAGGAGACTCAGACTAAATGTAACCTGCCCTTGGATATAATGAATCTGAGCCATGCAAAAAAAGCCCAAGCGTTGGCCAGCGATCTTGACTACAGGACAAAACTCCATGAGTACACCATCCTGGCTGATGACATTAAAGTGCAACAGGCTAAGAAAGCCTACAACTTGCAGAGCGATGTAAGATGCAGATACAGTAAACAGAGTAATTGAAGCAACAGATTTGTTGTTTTAAATGTGACACTTTTTTGTTTGGTTCTGACAGAACAAGTACCGTTCAGACCTGATCTGGATGAAGGGGGTGGGCTGGGAGGCTGATGGCTGCCTGGATGTTGCACAAGCCAAGAAAGCCGGTGAACTTGTGAGCGATGTAAGTTGTTCAGGTTGTTTAAGTGTAAAGGTTATAGTTTTAGCATTTTTACTTTACTGAATATTCAATCCCTCTTATTTACAGCAAAAATACCGTCAAAAGGTGGACAGTGTGAAATTTACCCAGGCGGCTGACACACTTTCTATCAAACATGCCAAGAAGAGCCAGGAGCTACAGAGTGATGTAAGATACTTCTAAGAGAGAGTTTTTTATATAATTATTTTTTACATTTAAATGTCTAATTGGTTTTATATTATCTTTAGCTGGCATACAAGTCAGGCACAGAGCAGATTATCCATCAGTACACTTCAAGCAAGGACGAGCCTCTCTACAGACAAGCCAAAGCAAATGCAAACCTCCTTAGTGATGTATGAGTTAATCGGCAAATAATGCACAAATAATCACATAATTCGCTTATATTAATCTGCTTATAAAGTATTTGTTTGTGTTCTGCAGAAAATCTATAAAAGTAGTTGGGAGGCTCAAAGGGAGAGGGGCTTTGAGCTCAGCATGGATGCTTTATCTATCCTTACTGCTAAAGCTAAGCGAGATCTTGCCAGTGATGTAAGTAACCAAAAAGCAATAAGTTTAATCATTCCTGTGATCTGTGACACTTTTATTTTGTATGTGTAACTGAAAAAAATGTGTATGTTGTCAGCAGACATGTTGTGGATTAAGAAAGAAAAAATGAAGTACATGATTTATTAATTTTTCTCACCGACCATGGTGAGTGAAATCTGGCAAACAAATCCACATTTCAGGCCTCAAATTGGTTCTGGTACTATCTACATTTGTTGACTCACCAAGCAAAAGTCAGGAACAATATTATAATACTAAGGCCTCTTTTACTTTCTAAACAGGCTTATTTTCTCATGCCATGGATTCTAAGATAAATGGAAAAATTTATTTAAGATTCTGCTCTATGTTGACATGATTAGATTGACAATTTCCACAGATTTTAGGTGAACGTTCATGTTCTTATTATACCACATTCCATATGTGTTCTATGGGCTTCAGATCCGCTCATTAGATGTTTTTTTCTTTATTGTACTTTTTACGTTTTTACATGTATGTATTCTTGGTTGATTGCACCTATGGTAAAAATGCATATCAGATTATCACCTGCCCTTCAGTTACACTATTCACATCATGGTCTATAGGTGAAATACAAACAACAATATGAGATGACAAAAGGAAAGCTGATTGGAGTAAAGGCGGTGACTGACGATTCTCAGATGGCCCATTCAACACTGGTTACAAAGCTTCACAGTGATCGCAACTATAAGAAGCAGTATGAAGACAGTAAAACCAAGTATAGTACGTCACTTGACATGATGAACATTACACAAGCTAAAAAGGCCCAAGATCTGGCCACAGAGACCAATTACCGAACCTTCCTGCACGAGTACACAAGCCTGCCCAGTGACATGAACGTGGAGTGGGCCAAGAAAGCCTATGGCCTACAAAGTGATGTAAGAGCTTAATTAATTCATTTAACATGCCTGTTTGCTTCATGTAAATAAAATTTGTACACAGTCAGTTATAAGAAATGGTTTCTTTTTTAGAAAAAGTACCGCTCTGATCTGAACTGGATGAAGGGTGTTGGTTGGGAGACGACCAGATCTCTGGATGTCATGCAGGCCAGGAAAGCCAGTGACATCATTAGTGAGGTACTGATTTACATGTCAACTTTAGTATCTATTAGCTGAGAATTACTAGCAATCACAAGGATTGTAAATTACATTAAAAATTTTGTAGCACTATGAACAGAAGATTACTGCTGTTGGTTGTTGTTTGTTAACTCTTTATTTATTAAGATAGAAATAGAAATTCCAATGATGCATGGTGTATACTTATATGTGAGCTTGTTTCTCAGAATATGAACATATATTTTAAAAGTTCGACTAAAGTAATGAACTTTGCATATTTCTGATGACTTGCAGAAAAAGTATCGCCAAAATGTGAGCGCTCTGAAGTTCACCAGTGTTGAAGACACACCAGAGATGGTGCAGGCCAAACTTAGCAATAAGCTGTCACTAGATGTAAGCAATTTTCACAACTATCTGGAACACAATATTCATCCGATAAAATACATATTATTTGTCGTTGCTTTGATGATTTAAAAAATCTGATTGGATATATTCTTATCACACAGAGGCTGTACCGAGAGAAAGGAGAGAGCGAAAAACACAACTACACACTGACAGGAGATTTGCCTGAGCATGTGCAGGCTAAGATAAATGCAATGAACATCAGTGAGGTAAACCTCTGACTATGCTGTTTTTGTATCCATAAAGCAATTTAAATTAATATTAATATATTAATATTTTATAATGTTTCATTGTGTGTTCTTTAAAGACACATTACAAGGAGTCATGGACAAAGGTTAGAGATGCAGGCTACAAGTTACGTTTGGATGCTATTCCCTTCCAGGCTGCAAAATCCTCTGCTGACATACTTAGTGATGTATGAATGATTCTCAGTTTTTGTAATTTTGATTACTGTATTTTATTATTTACTTAAATAATACAGAATGAAGAATCTATCTAACTCTACAGTTTGTTTTTCTTTTAGCAAAAGTACAAAGAGCAGTTTGAAAAGTCAAAGGGTAAGATGATTGGACTAAAAGGTTTGAAGGATGATATTAACATTGCTCACTCAGTGTACGCCACCCAGCTACAAAGTGATGTGAGTACACCAGTGCTAATAAAATAAATAGAAACAATAGTTACTACAAATAGGACATAAACAGACCATTTAAAACAGATAAATGAAAGTATTTATCTTTCATTGTTTTTTCCAGATCAAATATAAAAAAGACTCTGCTAAGGTCCACTCTCAGTTCCACCTGCCAATGGACATGTTGGATGTGGTTCATGCCAAAAAGGCCCAGTCTCTGGTCAGTGACCAGGATTACAGGATTACCCTGCACAAGTACACTGCTTTGCCGGATGACCTGAAGGTGCAGGCTGCCAAGAGAGCTTATGAGCTGCAAAGCGAGGTAATTTTTTGTAGCAAAATATGCTGGCAATACTGTTGTGGGGCGAGTGAAGAGAGGGGGTGGAGGTGCAGGGCAGATAGCCAGCATGAGTGGAAGGAGGCAAAAAGACAAATCCTGCTATCGAAATCCCACATGTTAAAAAGCCTTCCTTGAGCATGGTAAAACACGCTAGCACAACAGAGCTGACATTTCGAACTCAGTAAAACAACATTGGTTCTTATTGGTTTGTTCGTAGGGAGGGTTCCCAAAGGGGATTCCTCATAACTGATGCAATTACGACCTCTGCTGGCTGATTGATGGGGCCTGCACAGAGTCGAGGGATAATAGGGATCAGGGTGTGTCTCTCAGTATACAAAGCTGATCCACATATTAACTCGCCTCGTGCAGGTGAAAAGATGCAGTCGGCTACTGCACACGTGTCGAAGGCATGTGTCAGACACGGCTCTCCTCAATCAGGGTGGAGATCAACATCAGTAGAGAGAAAGCATAATGCAATTGGGTAACTAGATACCCTCTAGACAGGGAGGAATTTTGGGGGGAAAAGTCTTCCTTTGACTGCATCTGTCACAAATACTATTACTGCACCTAAAACTGGGATTATCTTTGCCGAGGTTGGGTAGAAAACCCAAACTGTCACCGGATGCTGGTACATTTATGCCCAAACACTCATAAATAACCCAAGAACCACAAAAATTAGTCTGCCATAAACTACAAGTTGCTGGACAGAGTTCTTTTGCACCTGTGTGACAGCAGAAACTATTATTTAGTAGATCAGTGTTTTGGTGGATCTGACTATCCAGACAAGTTTTCTTCTTGGTCACCTTAAAACAAATTGTAAAATTAATACAGAGACTTTTTTTTTATGAAATAAAATACAAATATTGTATCTTCTAATGCTTTATTTTACAACCAACCCTGATACCAATAATCATATTTAATAATCATTGATGGTTCTGTTTCTAATTTTCTAAACTGTGCTTTGTGTAACAGAAATCTTACCGCTCTGATATGAATTACCTGCGTGGTGCTGCCTGGATTGCCACTGGTGCCCTGCAGATCGAAGGTTCTAAACGTGCCACTGAGCTGATCAGTGAGGTATGATTTTTTTAAATCGCATTATTTAACATCTATAAATGTGTTTAAAAATGTGTACAAAGTTTTTTAACCATGTTGCTTTCATTTTATCCTGTAATTCAACAGAAGAAGTATCGACAGCAACCATATGCTTTTAAGCACACATCTGTAACAGATTCTCCTGACATTGTTCATGCCAAGCTCAGCAGCAAGATCACTAATGAGGTGTGTTTTTATTTAAATTGTACAGTTTTGTTGTTGTACAGTCTAATCATTAATCATTAAATCATTTTGTGTATGTATGTATGTATGCAATTATCTAATTATTTGTTAACAGCGTCTGTACAAAGAGAAAGGAGAGAACTTCAGACATAACTACACCATCGTAGCAGAACGACCTGAAATCACCCAGGCCAAGATTAATGCTGCTAATTTCAGTGATGTAAGCGCAACCATATTTATTACAGAAGTCTAGATATTATTTGACAATATTTAAAGACAAAGAAATAAAATATACATTAATCTAATATATTAATATACATCAATCATCAACAGGGAAATGTTCTAATCAAAAATAGACCCTACTTTTTTAGTCACTTTTTAATAAGAATGTGAAATCCTGACTCTGTTTGCATATTCATTCCAGACTAAATACAGAGAATCATGGCGCACCCTGAGAGCTCAAGGTTATAAACTGACCATGCAGGACATCCCCTTCCAGGCAGCCAAAGCATCCACAGGCATTGCCAGTGATGTAAGAAATGCTGTTCTAATTTTAATGTTCTGTAACATGTTCCTACATAGCCAGAGATTTTCTGTCAAGGCTGATTTAAATATCCTGAAGGACTGTGGCCTTAAATTACTCTATATGGTATATAACATTTAAAAAAATATGATTTAAATGTATTAAATGCACATTTGAGGATTCTTTTAAATTCCATTTTTTATATTTTGTAAATCATTTAATTAAACTGTATTAAAACATTTAGTGAATTTTCTGGCAACTTATGTTTTGTATTTTTTTATTTATTTGCAATTATAATTACTAACCTGGCTGTCTACATTTATTTTTTCACAGTACAATTACAAGCACAACCATGTGCTGGAGAAGGGCAAGCATATCGGAGCTCGAAGTATTTCCGAAGATTCTCACCTTCTACATTGCTTGCAAACGGCACATCTCCAGAGTGATAAGAACTACCGCAAAGATGCCATGTCCACCAGTGGGCAGTATCACCTGGGAATGGATCTGATCAACCTGGTCCATGCCAGGAAAGCCCAGGCACTGGCCAGTGACCATGATTACAAAACTCACCTCCACACCTACACTGTCCTGCCTGATGATATGAAGGTGCAGTGGGCCAAAAAGGCCTATGAGCTGCAGAGCCAGGTGAGAGGAAAAAAGCTGTCTGAGTAAGATATATGAAAGAGAAACTTTTATTCATTCACTGCCAGTTTTACCACCTCTTTATCCTGGTCAGGGTTGTGGTGGGTCTGATTCATTGGTCGAAAAGTAGAAAACACCCCAGACATGAAACTAGTCCATCACAGGGCAAACACACACATACACTTAGGCCTGACTGCATGTCTTTTGACTTGTGGGAGGAAACCAGAGCACCCGGAGGAAACCCACAGGGAGAACATACCAAATCCACAAAGAAAGGACCCTACAATCAATGAATTAAACCCAGGCCCAAGGAATCTAACCCAGGCTCTATTTGCTTCCCATTGCGCCACCGTGCCATCCCCATAGGTAAACATATATGAGAGCTCTGTACCTTTAATGTTGCATTTAGGGATAAATGTAATGATTTTAATGCCCACCACATTTTAAACATGTAGCTATAATTAATTAACAATAATAAACAATAATAAAATCATTCTAATGTCATGCAGTCTTACAAGCAAATAACAGTGTATTGTTTACACCTGTTTACTGAGTAAATTGTATCTTTATTTTTACCAGAATGTGTACAAGTCTGATATGAACTATATGAAAGGAGTAGCTTGGGACTCTGTTGGAGCTCCTCAGTTTGAGTCTGCAAAGAAAGCTGGAGAGCTCATCAGTGATGTAAGTAAACTGAATATAAGTAAACTTGTGTAAACTGGTGTATTTACCTATTTTAGCTACACCAGTTTTAACCTCACCTTACACTTCATACAGTGTATCACAAAAGTGAGTACACCCCTCACATTTCTGCAAATATTTTATTATATCTTTTACACTATAGAAATAAAACTTGGATATAACTTAGAGTAGTCAGTGTACAACTTGTATAGCAGTGTAGATTTACTGTCTTCTGAAAATAACTCAACACACAGCCATTAATGTATAAATGGCTGGCAACATAAGTGAGTACACCCCACAGTGAACAGGTCCAAATTGTGCCCAAAGTGTCAATATTTTGTGTGACCACCATTATTATCCAGCACTGCCTTAACCCTCCTGGGCATGGAATTCACCAGAGCTGCACAGGTTGCTACTGGAATCCTCTTCCACTCCTCCATGATGACATCATAGAGCTGGTGGATGTTAGACACCTTGAACTCCTCCACCTTCCACTTGAGGATGCGCCACAGGTGCTCAATTGGGTTTAGTCCATCACCTTTACCTTCAGCTTCCTCAGCAAGGCAGTTGTCATCTTGGAGGTTGTGTTTGGGGTCGTTATCCTGTTGGAAAACTGCCATAAGGCCCAGTTTTCGAAGGGAGGGGATCATGCTCTGTTTCAGAATGTCACAGTACATGTTGGAATTCATGTTTCCCTCAATGAACTGCAGCTCCCCAGTGCCAGCAACACTCATGCAGCCCAAGACCATGATGCTACCACCACCATGCTTGACTGTAGGCAAGATACAGTTGTCTTGGTACTTCTCACCAGGGCACCGCCACACATGCTGGACAACATCTGAGCCAAACAAGTTTATCTTGGTCTCGTCAGACCACAGGGCATTCCAGTAATCCATGTTCTTGGACTGCTTGTCTTCAGCAAACTGTTTGCGGGCTTTCTTGTGCGTCAGCTTCCTTCTGGGATGACGACCATGCAGACCGAGTTGATGCAGTGTGCGGCGTATGGTCTGAGCACTGACAGGCTGACCTCCCACGTCTTCAACCTCTGCAGCAATGCTGGCAGCACTCATGTGTCTATTTTTTAAAGCCAACCTCTGGATATGACGCCGAACACGTGGACTCGACTTCTTTGGTCGACCCTGGCGAAGCCTGTTCCGAGTGGAACCTGTCCTGGAAAACCGCTGTATGACCTTGGCCACCATGCTGTAGCTCAGTTTCAGGGTGTTAGCAATCTTCTTATAGCCCAGGCCATCTTTGTGGAGAGCAACAATTCTATTTCTCACATCCTCAGAGAGTTCTTTGCCATGAGGTGCCATGTTGAATATCCAGTGGCCAGTATGAGAGAATTGTACCCAAAACACCAAATTTAACAGCCCTGCTCCCCATTTACACCTGGGACCTTGACACATGACACCAGGGAGGGACAACGACACATTTGGGCACAATTTGGACATGTTCACTGTGGGGTGTACTCACTTATGTTGCCAGCTATTTAGACATTAATGGCTGTGTGTTGAGTTATTTTCAGAAGACAGTAAATCTACACTGCTATACAAGCTGTACACTGACTACTCTAAGTTATATCCAAGTTTCATGTCTATAGTGTTGTCCCATGAAAAGATATAATGAAATATTTGCAGAAATGTGAGGGGTGTACTCACTTTTGTGATACACTGTATATACACTTCATACTATATATATTACAGCCATTCAATCAGACAAACATGGGCAGTACAACAGGACATACTGAAGAGTTTAGTGACTTTCAACATGGCACTCTTTCTGACATTCTGACTTCATGAACTTTCTGCCCCTAGGGCCATTTAGGTATGCCTAATGTGCTGGCACACCAATGCTGAGATCTAAGTTCAAATCTCAGCTGTGCCACCGACCCAGCCAGTTATCCAACAGACACAGTTGGCTGTGTCTGAGTGTGGGAGGTTGGACAAGGGTTTCTTCTTTTTGCCACTGCACACTGTTATTCCTGTGAATGGCTGAGGTGCCAGCTGAGAGGTGAGAGACTCAAGTGCCGATTAGTGACTCTGCGATTGCAATAAAGCTCTGTGTGAGCCCTTTCTGCTGGCCAGTAAATAAGAAGTGTCCTGCTTTAATTGTGCACATTTTGGAGGGGCCGTCTGACAGCCTGCGGCCATCCTGCAGCTCGAGCGGAGTGATGCAATTGGCAGAAAATAAGAAAAAAGAAAAAGAAAAGAAAATAGAAAAATACATGAAAATAAAACATTTTAATTTAGCAATTTTAACAAAAATATGTTAACTATAGCAGTTGGTATTATTATAATATTGCTTAGCTTTATCTATGATAAAAGGCTTTCTGTTATTACAGAAAAAGTATCGTCAGCTTCCAGACAGGCTGAAGTTTACTCAAGTGGCGGATTCACCTGATATCATCCATGCCAAGAACAGTTACATGCAATGTAGTGAGGTAGGACTAAAGTAGTGTCTTATAAACTCATGATGTGTACTATTAAAGTACTTACTTAAATGTTAAAATGTTATTTAAATTTAATGACCTGCTGCTGTGTATTTCAGCGATTGTATAAGTCTGGAGATTCTTCATCCATGCACAAGTACACCCTACCTCCAGATCATCCTGACTTCATCAGAGCAAAGATCAATGCACAACAGATCAGTGATGTATGGCTACATTAAATGTACACTATTAATAAACCACATCTGGCATTACATCTGCTGATTTTCTAATCTGTGTTGTACCCTGCAGAAAGTGTATAAGGCATCAGGAGACCAGGTGAAGACAGCAGGCTATGATTTGAGACTAGATGCCATCCCCTTCCAGACGGCCAAGGCTTCTAGGGAAATTGCCAGTGATGTAAGTTCTTAGAATTGTTTATTCTCTTGTTTAGACAGATTGTGATTAATTAAAAACTAATAAACTGGGCGGTCAGGTGGTGCAGCAGTAAAACGCTCTAGCACAGCAGTGCTGAAATCTCGAGCTTGCGAGTTTGAATCTCAGCTTTGCTACTAGCTGGCGAGGCACCTACAGGCAGACATTATTGGCTAACGTCTGTCGGTTGGGAGGGCCGGAGGGATTCCTCATTGCTGCTGCTATTACAGTGTTGCACAGAGACAGGGATAATGGAGATCAGTGCCTGACTCCCCATACACAATACTGATCCCTGTGTGAACCCACCTCGTGCAGGTGAAAAGAAGTGGTTGGTAACTGCACGTGTTGGAGGGGGGCATGTGTTAGGTACGGCCCTCCTCGGTCAGTGTAGGCATCTGCAGCAATAAAGAAGAGATATAACCAAGGTAATTGGATATGACTAGATTGAGAAAAAAGGGAGGGATGCATAAATGCAGTTTTCCCCAAAACAGATAGACTGAACAGATCTTTTTATTTTGCCTTAGTTCCGGTATAAGGATGCTTTTGTAAAGCAGAAGGGCAAGCAGATAGGTCTCCGCAGCGTGGAGGATGACCCTAAGATAAAGCATTCGCTGGCTATGGGTAAACTACAGAGCAACAACGAGTACAAGAAGCAGTTTCAGGAAACCCGCTCTCAGTTTAAGATCCATGCAGACCAGCCGGAGTTCCTGCAGGCCAGGAAAAGCCAGGCTCAGGCTAGCAACGTCAGCTATCGCCAGCACCTCCATGACTACACGTGCGACTCACAACAGCTTAATTTCAAACATGCTAAACAAGCCTACAAGCTGCAGAGTGATGTAAGTATGTCGTTTTGGAATGTTTCAATGTATTTGTCATGAGATAGTGGAATAGTACTGGCACTATTTTGAATATTAACATATGTTTGAAAAGTGGGCTGTTTTTACAGTGGGCTTTGTAGAAACAGCGGATAAATTGAAATGTTTATATACGATACGGTATAATGTGAACTTGAAGTACAATGGCAGGTACAATGACAATGGTACAAATGAAACGCATGGTAAACAGCAGCACCGCGACTCAGATCAACCACACAGCAGCATAAAATCATAACCGCTGCTTACCTGAGCTTCTCTTCTTCAAATTGAGACAAATGTATACCCGTGTGTTGTTCCATTAGGGATGTAATCCACTTTTTTGTAGATGTTTTCCTTTATGTTTCCAGAATATTGCCAGAATATATAAATCCATATCCAACAGATAATTTATTCTCTCGGCTTTCGCAGTAAAAAGCTGAAACTGGTAATTTGTTAACTAAGCTGTCACTTATATTTCTATAAGAGTTTTTCATTGCCGGCTCACCCAAATTACGCACATTGAAGAAATGCAAAAAAAAAATGCAACTGAAATTCCGCCCAAAATCTGAATTCGGAAGCTCTGATTGGTTTATATTATACAGCTGTTTTTCAATGCCTGAACCACGACTGAATCTCTGAAACACATGAGCACTGATTCATGGAGATGTTTACGCAGGACACCATAATGAAACAGAGTGAGCAAAACAAATTAATCTTTACCAGAGCACAGCTCCCTGATTTGATTCTTATGAATCATTCATTTGAAAAGAGACTTGTTTTTGTTACTCATGCGTGAAAGAAAGCGTGCTGAACACTACTTTTGTGCTTTTGTTTTAAGCGTTCTCAAATGGCAACCTGTGTATCGTAGGCATACTCGATATAACAAATATGGTCATTTTCAGTATCGTGTAAAAAGTAATATCGAATATATCGATATTTGCGATATACTGCCCAGCCCTACATAGAATGTTCCAATATGCAAATGCAGGCTATAAAATTCTGGTCTGACACTTTTTTTAATTCTTGATGAAGGTAAACATGTGGGCAGGCTTTCTGCCCAAACTACAGTCACATAGCCCTTTTATTTAATTCAGTTTCAGTTTTTTGGAATACAAAAGCGTTAGGTAATTTTGATGCGTAGTGTATTTTAAAGTATTTTTTGAATGTGTGTTGTTGGTTGCAGGTAAACTATAAGTCAGACTTGAACTGGATTAAGGGCATGGGTTGGACTCCTCCAGGCTCTCATAAGGCAGAAATGGCCCGAAGAGCAGCGGAGCTGGGCCTGGCAGAGGGTGTCGACACAGATGAGGCCATAGCCAAGTACCAAGAACTGATGGTGAGAGTAATTGTAACAACTAGATTATTATTATTATTAGGGTTTTTTTAACGTCATGTTTTACCCACTTTGGATACATTCATGACAGAAACGGTAGTTACTTGTTACACAAGATTTATCAGTTCAGGTAGTTACTCATTATACAAGATTTATCAGTTCAGGTAGTTACTCATTATACAAGATTTATCAGTTCAGGTAGTTACTCATTATACAAGATTTATCAGTTCAGGTAGTTACTCGTTACACAAGATTTATCGGTTCACAAGTTTAATGTCAACCACAGTCATGGACAATTTTGTATCTATAATTAACCTGACTGCATGTCTTTTGACTGTGGGAGGAAACCGGAGCTCTCGGTGGAAACCCACGCAGACACTGGAAGAACATGCAAACTCCACACAGAAAGATCCCAGACCGCCCAACCTGGGGGTCAAACCCAGGACCTTCTTGCTGTGAAGTGATACTGCTACCCACTGAGCCACCGTGCCACCTAACAACTACAGTAGATCATAAACCTAGAATATAATCAAGTAAATGTAAAATATTAGATAAAACTGCACTGCAGTCTTTAAACCATGATTAATAAATGGTTCTATTCTTAAAATAATATTACAGATTAGCATTTGGGTCAAATGTAAAATGACCCAAAGTTACATATTTTACTATTAAAAACATAAACATGCATAGAAGGTTTACAAAGTGTGATGTATCAGGCTAAGCTGTTTTAGCAGTCCCTTTAGCTTTTAAATAAATGTAAATACATTTTATATAAGCTATCTGCTCAAATGTACCATTAATACAGTTGCAATCAGTTCATTTCCCTTGTAAACCTCATTCCTAGTCTTGCTAACTTTTTCCTCACTATTTTTCATCCAGATGCTTCAGCGCCAGATGCAGGATCAGCAGCACACCTCCACAGAGCAGGTGGAAACCTCAGAGCAGGTCGAAAACTCAGAAGTCAATGCAGATGCCATGGAGATTCTCCAAGTCAAAAGAAAGAAGACCATTCACACTTCTTTCAAACAAGCAAAGACCACAAAGTCTGTAACTATGCAGTCTGTAACATCTAGCTCTTCTACAAAACAAGCCATCACTGATCAGTCCTCTGAGAAACAAGCTATTACAAATCAGTCATCCTTACATAAGCTACAGTAGAACAAATAATCGTAACATATTTTTACACTATGCCATTTGCTATTCAGAACCTGGTGTTCCCTGCTGGTATTTAAACAATGAGTGGATAAATGGAGGTTTTAAAATGAAATGTATGTGACTAGGATTGAAAAATAATGAAGAACATGTAGTGCATATAATAAAAGTGTACAACTTTTATTTATTTATGCATTTGGGGAGATTATAAATTGAAAGTACAAATGAAAGTTTTAAAGAAAGAATGATGTACGTGAAAAAGAGATGTCTTTCTTTTTAATATTAATAAACATAAAGATTTATTTAAGGAAAATGCCATATACTAAAAATATATATTCCATGGTAGCATTATTTTTGAACTTTTACATTATAAATGATATTTGAAAGATGTTTGATATTTCAGAGATATTTATATACTTTATGTCTGGCAGGTCTAGCTTTTTAAGTATGACGACTATAAAAATTCTAAGCTGAGGTAAAGGTATGTGATGGTATATAACTTACAGCCATGTGATCTACAGTTAAAGATTCTGCACAATGTTATCTATTCACTGATTCACTTTGAGGTGCATTGGTCAGTTATTACTTGCATGCAGGAAATCTGTAGATGAACTTTATGTGGATTGCATCTTCTTATTGATCCAGTCAATAAAGTGGGTAACACGGGCATAAATGCCAGGTTTGTTCTTCTTTCCACAGCTGTCTCCAAAGCTCACCACTCCATAAATGTAATGTGTCTCGTTCTGCTTACAGACCAGAGGGCCCCCAGAGTCACCCTATAAAAAGAAGAGATTTCGCAAAATTACTACACATACCAATCATATAGGGTTTTTATCTTTATTTTCTCTTAATTTAGTCCCTGTTAATTCCAGTCTGGGTGGCACGGTGGCTTGGTGGGTAGTACTGTCGCCTTACAGCAAAAGGTCCTGGGTTTGATTCCCAAGTGGTGCGGTCTGGGTCCTTTCTTTGTGGAGTTTGCATGTTCTCCTCATATCTGTGTGGGTTTCCTCCCACAGTCCAAAGACAGACCAATCGGAAATATTGCTATTTGGGAGGTGGTCATAATGTTTTACCTCATCAGTGTATAAGCTGTCGTTGCCCAACATTAAAAAATGTGTTGTAAGAACTACTGGGACCAGTACATGTAACTGCTGTATCACATGACATAGACTTTCATGACAGCCCACAACAGCATATAACATCTGACATAATGACCTAAATATGTGTTAGAGCAAGGGTTTAAGTCAAGTGTTAGTAATAAATAAATCTTGTCATAAATCCCAACCTGGCATGAATCAATCCCTCCTTGCATACGTCCAGCACAGAGCATGCTATCATCCAGCACATTGTCATAAACGTTAGGAGCCTGGCAGCGCTGCTGGTTGATCAGTAGAACCTTTGCATCCAGAAGATGGTTGGATCCTCGTTCATCTGCAGGAATAAAAACATGACAAACAAAGAAATGCTTGACACACATAACAGGGTGAGATAAGTTTAGCCTAAATAGCGTATGGATACCTTTTTCAGTAACTCCATATCCTGATATAGTGCACTCCATCCCATCAGGTAAAGGGCCAGTGGGCAGACATGCAGCCTTAACAAATCTGGTCTCCTGGGCACACACTCCGTCCACAGCCTTTAGTTTGAGCAGAGCTGCCAGGAACCGAAACAAATACAGTGAATGCTTTTGTCATGAATAAATAAAGGTAACACTAAACCTGAGGAAATAGTATCTGAAAACATTTGTTTATTCAAGTTTTTGTAAACGTCATGACAAGGCATTGTTTAACACTCTGGTAGAACTGTATTAAACAACACAGTCTAAACGAACCACATATAACCATTGCAATTTATAATCAAAGCTCCTAAAGTAATTTATTTTATTCATTTTTTTTAATTTTTTTATTTTTTTTTATTTTAGTGAGTTTATGGTTGTGACTGCCGAGAGGTGTATATATACTTTTAAGGATAAACTTTTTGAGTACCCTAACATCAGATATTACAGATAATATAATATATACACAGTTCTTATTAACGATAACAAGTAAACAATCAATCATTTATACATTTACTTGTTTTGTTTTATGACTGCTTTATCCTGGTCAGGGTCGCGGTGAGTCCAATTAAATGAGCGAAAGGAACAGTAGGAAACACCCCAGACAGGTTAGTGCATCACAGGGCAAACACACACACACATTTAGGGCAATTTTTAGTAACTCCAATTGGCACTACTGCATGTCTTTGCTCTGTTAGGAGGAAACAGGAGCACCTGGAGGAAACCCACATGGACATAGAGAGAACTCACTGTAGAGGGAACATGCAAACTCATACAACAGCTGGGGAATCGAACCCAGGTGCTTCTTGCTATAAGGTGACAGTGCTACCAATGTGGTACCGTGCCGTCCCCTAGTAAACATGTAAACATGTACGAATGTACGAACCTAAATAAAAAAGGAACCAAAATAAAAAAGATTTTAAAAATAATAATAATAATAATTATAATAATAACAATAATAATAATGTCCAGGGTGTATTCCTGCCTTGTGTCTAGTGTTTTAAAGTAGTGCTGGACCCATTACTCTGATCAGTATAACATGGTAACTAAAGCCAAATAAATGAGTACATTAATAAATAATTGTTAATAGCTTTATATTTGCACTGGGCTATTTTATTTTTCTGAACAGGTTTCTGCACTTATTGAGAGGCTTGTTAACTTTTGGTCTTTCTAGCGATTCAAATTTTCCTTTTCAGTACAAAACCTGTTTTTGCCATATCTGTGTGAATCTAAGATTAAAGAAATGATTTGGGTAAGTGTGTGTAGGCAAACCGATGTCATTGAACAAGGCCTCATCAGTTTCTTCATATTTCTCATGGACAATGTAATCTTCAACCTCTACAGTCTGATCTGCAGCCTCCACCTTCTCTAGGTTCACTCCACCCAAACCCACCTGCATCTCAAATGTGTCGTCACTGTCACACACACACACACACACACAAGGAACGAGAAAGCAAAGAGTATAATAACTAGTAAACTAGGAATTCATTTACATTCCTGTAAAAAAAGTGTAGACACCTCTGATATTATGTTTTATTTAGAAAATTACAAAACATGAAGCTTTACATGGGGTGTCCAAACTTTCACACAGGATTCTACATAAATTAAGCACTGTGAATTTTGCCCCCTTTTCCTCCCAATTTTAGCATAGCCAATAAATTGCTGGGGACCCCGACAGTGTCCAAGAAGGGACACACACTCCCTCTGTGTGCAGTCTACCAATCCCTTCTTATTTACCCATACTTTGGAAGATTTGCGTGTGAGGTTGGCTCTTCATACAGAGAGTCATGTCCCAATCTCTGCGCTCCTCCACTTTCTGTACAGGCGCTCTGAGCAACCAAGGTCCTTACACAGTGTTGATAACCCAACCCCTTCAGTTCAGTCTTTCCCACCCAGCAGACTGGAAACCAGTTTTGTCTGCTGCAGGCATTAACCAATTGTGCCTGCTAGAGGGCGCCCAGCCTACTGGTAGCAGAGTCGAGATTCAAACCCTGGAGCTCAGAATCTTGGCGCTGGTGTGCTAGCGAATTATCCTGCTGCGCCCATGCACTGTGAATATGATATTAAGTGACTTTAATTAGTTATTTTAGATTTTAGATGTTCTGCAAAAATCACACCTAGAGTACAGCTAAAGACATGCTCAACTATCTAAAATCTTGCTACATGTTAATGAAACAACACTGCAGAAGAAACCACTACACTGCTGCATCCATTGTTCGCAAAAGACCACCGGGAGATTCACACACATGCTAGGACAGTGTTCTATGGATAGATGAGACAAAGAAGGCACTGAACACACCACATCAAAATCTAATCTAAAATCTGAAGTATTGTGGATGAAGTACTATTGTTTAGGATTGATTTGCTATCCAGCTTGAACTCACTGTGGAGTGTCAGGGTAGTGATTTATGACCTAAAACTTTCTAGAATTTTGATGATGCAACAAGGCATTCCATCAAAACACACAGTAAATCAACAACAGAATTATTTAAAAAGAAGACAATTTGTGTTTTGTGTCATGACCTGAAGATGTAAAGTTCCCTCCCAATGTTGTGTAAGTAGCTACAGGAACCACTAATGTTGCAAAAAAGGCTCTTTCAGTGTATTAATAATTAGGTTTACACACCTTAGTTCCAGTGGAATTGCAAAAAAATAATATCTAAAATAAAATGTATTTGTTTGTAATTATGATGTGGGTGAAGATCTAAACATATTTTATGATCACATTGTTTTCAGCTGTTTTGCACATTGCCTGTTGAGGCAACACTTACATGCAGTGAGCAGCAGTAAGGATCCAGCAGGAGCTGAGCAGTATTCCTCCACAATTGTGAGTAAAGGCACCAGTACTGTTTTTGCTGCGTACTTGAAGAGAGACCTGCCAGGGATGAGCCCCAAGCTTGGCCTTCCTACCACCAAAGATTTTACCCATAATCCTGCTCTGCTTTGGCTTCCCGCACTCAGAGAACTCAGCCTTTGAAGCAGGTGTGGTGACCACTGATGTTACTGTTGGAGCTTGAGTGGTTGTTTCTTGAGTTGGGGAAACTGAGGATGTTCCAGATGTTATTAAAATTCACATTTGGAGTTGAAATTATGAAGAAAGATAAAAAGGAAGACATGTACCTGGTTCAGGACAACGTGTGACATTACAGTCATCCCATCGTAGTTCGTTCTTGTATCTAATGAAGCACCAGGGCTGATTCTCCCCATCTGGGTTTCTAAATGAGGAAATGGCTTACACTTAGACACAGTTTTTAAAAAAATTTCTTTATTTCCGCCTTGTTAATTTCAGTGCCATCATTTAGCATTTCATTATTTAATAGAGGAACATAGGTTACCACTTTATCCAATAACCAGGTCCATCACGCCAGCCAACTGTGATTCAGTTTGGCATGGCATTGTCCAGGGAAGAAAAGTTCATTCATTTATTTAATTTTTCCAACTGTGCCATCCTGGTCGAGTTGAATTTGGCACCACCCAGAAACAAAGGGAGCAAGGGAGGGTGGGGCATCAGTTAATCACAGGGCAACATACCATTACTCCTTTACCTACTTACAGCAAGGCAGTTCAGAGTTAAATTAACAACTCTGAATTGCCTTGCCATAAGTTTCTTCAATTGTTTGGGAGAGGTGGGAGAAAACAGGAGTACCTGAAGGAAACCCATGTGACAAACCTCTTTGCCCACTGCTGCACCACGGTGCCAGCCATGCTTCATACCTTTAGTGCAACAGTAAAAAAAAAACTCTACTGACATTGAACTGAGACAGAAAAAATGCCACTGCAAATTAACTAAAAACAAATGGCGTAATTGCAATATACAGAAACTGATACACGCAAATTCATAAATGTAAAATAAATGTAAAAATTAAACCATCACCTTCCACCTTTATTGTGTTTTCAATAATTATACTTTTTTTAATGACCTCTGTTACCAATCCAAGTTTTGGTTAATTCTGTTCTCAACATCATTCATTCTCAGCAACCAAGTGATTAATTTAATTATTACAATATGTATGTTTTTCTTTTTTAGGTTACAAAATAAGCACTTGACGAATGTATCACAATCAATGCAGCAATCAACAATGACCATTCACAGAATAAAGGCTTGAGTCACAGCTGTTTACTGAGTAATTAGTACAGCAGTAAAACAATTAAGATTTTTTTAGGTAGAAATATAATATTTAATCACAAATTTCCTCCGAAAAGTTGATCGTTCCATTTTTGTTTGTAACACCCTAGTGCCCCCTAGTGTCTACAAATGTAATAACATAAACATAGATTTAAATTAGATTAAATTTACTCGCCAACCATTTAGTTCTGTTGACAGCACTGTCTTGTTCTTTGTGGTCCCAGAAACCCCAGTGTTGTGTGGGTAAAATAAAATTACATTGAGTTCAAAATTAACTAAATTAGGTTACAAAATTTAGAGAGAGACATGGATAAAGATAGGTAGAAAAAGTAAGCAGTGAAAGAGGCTCTGTGGTCTCTGAGACCCTAAACAGAACATGAATGTTAAATATGTCTGATCATGTGCTTCAGTGAAAGAAATATAGGACTTAAGGAAATCAAACTCGTAATCAAAACTGTCACTCGTAACTTGTAAATCGTAACAAACGTTTCAAATATAAGCAAGACATGAAGTCTGTCTCTCTGGGGTCATTTTGTATTTATGTTACAATTATCGTCACATCCTTATTGAGCCAAATAAAGTTTACTATAGTTTTAAGAAACAGAAAAGGGTTGTAATAAACCTGCAATAGTTATGTGGTCCAATTCCGTCATCTTCATCAGTAGCAGCATCTTCATCATCAAAATCACCAACATATGGGATGAGGTTGGCGTTCCAGGGCAGACACTCCAGTCCAGACACAGTTTCACTAGTAAAACCTCTGTATGATTCACCATCACCTTCATAACAGTCATCAGGAGCTGAAAGCACCATGAATGTACACTTATTTTATATATAATTGTGTATCATTTAGTAATAATAAAAATAGTAGTGGACTATGTATGATAATAAGGTCATTACCAACTTGGCAGAACTTTCCACTGTAGTTTTCAGGACATACACAGGTGAATTTGGACCTTGTGACACCCTTTACACACGTTCCACCATTTAAACAGGGGCTCGGATTACATGCGTAGGCTGAAGAGAAAAAGAAACACTGAGTAAGCCCAACAACATGTAATAATATTCTGCACGTAAGAATTATTTAAACCTTGCTAAATTGTTCTTGTGGCTTTAGAGCTCTAAACAGTTGCTTACGTTGCTTATTGGCTAAAGCCTGCCCTACTAATTACCGAATAATTCACACGTTTCAAACTCAGGTGAGAGCTTAAAAGACGTATAATTGTCTTAAAATATACTGTAAAATCGTACATAAACTTCATCTCCCACAATGCATGCTGATTTTGTGACCCGCAAAGTGGCCGCATCTCACCACTGGTGTTTCCACATCAGCGTTTAACTGAGGCGGTTTTCCAGCAAGTGATGTTGAGAAATATTTACTAATAATCCCAAAATGTACAAGAAGAGAAAACTGAAGCAGAAGGAAGATAATTTAATGAAGGATGGGAAAGTGAATACAAGTTTGTGCATCAAGAAGAAAAAAACAATAAGTCTTTTGTGTTATGAGGCCGTGTCTGTGGTAAAGAAGTACAATATAAATGTAAATATACATTATATATATAGAAAATACATTTGGCATTTTGAAACCAAATAGAATGTAGCCTCCAAGGAAAACAACAAATTGCCCAAGGCTTAGAAGGCAGACTGCAATCACTGCAGGATATATTACAATCAGCCGTTTGAGGGCCACCATAATGCAGATGTGGCCCTTATTGAAAATGAGTTTGACACCCCTGGAATAATTCATAGATTTTAAATAGTTACTAAATTACAAGGCTAAAAAAAGAAAAAAAACTTTTTTTACAGATTTTAGAATTTTACAGATATTACTTAAATTAAGTAATAGATGTCTGTAAAAGAGAACTTTTACTCACGTCTCTTGCAGTTGGGAGGTAGGTAAGGTGCTTTACACTTGCACTCATAGAAGGGCTCTGTCTCAATCCGGACGCACTCACCACGTCCACATTTAACATTTTTACACACATTTATAACTGAAAAATAAAAAAATGAACAATATCTTGCAACACATTTTTATTTAAATTGATAAGAAATGGTAACAGCAGTCTAAACTCTTACTGTCTTGACACCTTTTGCCCTTGAAAGGCCGAGGGCAGATACAATTAAAATCGTCTTCGTCATTTTCACAAGTTCCGTTATTGTAACAGGGATTTGGGTCGCACGCATCTGAGAAAGGGAGGGACAGTGAAAAAAATTAGTAGATTAAGAAAAAACAACTACAAAGATGTAATTTGATTATGCAATACATGGTATTACACATTACATCAATGTTAAAAAGCTTTATTAAGACAAGTGCCACTTGTACATCTATTGTTACTTATAATGCTCTCCAGACAGAGAACTATATAAACAGATACAAGTTCTGTAAAAAAAATACAAAATGTATAGTCATGATCAGGAATTTATAATTATTTTTGTTCTACTAAGAAGTTGCAAAGATTAAAACAGATAAACACTACAACAAAAGGAGTTTAAGAGTCTAAAAGCAGTTTAAGTGATTAACTTACAAACACATCTGTACATACACTGTGTTAGTGTATTAGTGTGTGTTGTGCTGGTCTGAGTGGATAAAATATAGAAGCACTTTGTAAAACACAGCAATGCTGATGGAGTTTTAAACACCTCACTGTCCCTGCTGGACTGAGAATAGTCCACCAACCAAAAACATCCAGCCAACAGCGCCCAGTGGGCAGCAGCCTGTAACCACTGATGAAGGTCTAGAAGATGACCAACTCAAACAGCAGCAATAGATGAGCGATCGTCTCTGACTTTACATCTACAAGATGGACCAGCTAGGTAGGAGTGTCTAATAGAGTGGACAGTGAGTGGATACGGTAATTAAAAACTCCAGCAGCGCTGCTGTGTCTGATCCACTCATACCAGCACAACACACACTACACACCACCACCATGTCATTGTCACTGCAGTGCTGAGAATGATCCACCACCTAAATAATACCTGCTCTGTGGTGGTCCTGTGGGGGTCCTGACCATTGAAGAACAGGGTGAAAGCAAAAATATGTAGTATGTAGAGAAACAGATGGACTACAGTCAGTAATTGTAGAACTACAAAGTGCTTTTATATGGTAAGTGGAGCTGATAAAATGGACAGTGAGTGAAGAAACAAGGAGGTGGTTTTAATGTTATGGCTGATCAGTGTACATGTTCTATTAGTTAATTACCAGTTAACTGCAATTTAATATATCAGATTTTTTATATGCAATATTGAAAACTGGTTTCCCAAATTGTCACTGTTTATTTAAAGTTGTTTCATGTTTAGGGGAAAAAAATCTCAGACGCCATGGCAGCAAATATTAAACACTAACAAGTATTATCAGCATTGAGAAACATCATACAGGATTAATGCTAAATGCCTCAAATGTACAGCTGCAGACAGAGCCCAGAACTCAGTAAGCACCCCCATGTCAAATTCTCATCAAAAACCATATTTTGTCAATTTTGAGGCATGGCAGAAATTTGGAATTATTTAGTATTAAAGACCAGTGCTTGAAGATGCATTACTTGGTGGAACAAGCACAAAATCTGGACCCATAAACAAAGGAAACAGTGACATGGCCTGATGGGTCATAGGCAAAGGCTCAACTTACAGTATCTACTGTAACAACGAGGGATCCATGGCAGCCACTTAAATTATTGCTTGCTATATAACATTATTGCTAGCAAATATAACAGCCAAAATATCTAAGTCAAATATTACGTGACCAGGTACATTACTGATGATGTTTCCATATTTCAGGATAAAAATTCCTCATTACTTCAATTATTACTAATATGGTCATTAATTATACCATTGGTTCTAAAAAAAAAAAACTTTAGTGCTTGGACTTTAACTTCCATTTAATTTCTACACTCACTGTCCATTTTATCAGCTCCACTTACCATATAGAAGTACTTTGTAGTTCTACAATTACTGACTGTAGTCCATCTATTTCTCTATGTACTTTTTTTTAGCCTGCTTTCACCATGTTCTTCACTAGTCCGGACCCCCACAGGACCACCACAGACCCGGTATTATTGTCACAGCAGTGACAATGACATGGTGCTGGTATGAGTGGATCAGACACAACAGCGCTGCTGGAGTTTTTAAACACCGTGTCCACTCACTGTCTACTCTATTAGACACTCCTACCTAGTTGGTCCACCCTGTAGATGTAAAGTCATCTATTGCTGCTGTTTGAGTTGGTCATCTTCTAGACCTTCATTGTTGGTCACAGGACGCTGCCCACAGGGTGCTGTTGGCTGGATATTTTTGGTTGGTGGACTATTCTCAGTCCAGCAGTGACAGTGAGGTGTTTAAAAAGTCCACGCTGCTGCTGTGTCTTATCCACTCATACCAGCACAACACACACTAACATATCACCACCATGTCAGTGTCACTGCAGTGCTGAGAATGATCCACCACCTAAATAATACCTGCTCTGTAGTGGTCCTGGAAGAGTTCTGACCATTGAAAAACAGCATGAAAGAGGGCTAATGTTATGGCTGATCAGTGTATGTATACCCTATTAAATATGGTTATTTCAGAGAACTAAACAACTCTGGAGAACTAACCAAATTGTAATAAAGACTGCAGCACTCTTTTGTGATAAGATTATGAAGTAAGTTTAGTGATGCAGTGTGCATGCATAATACTGGAGTAAAATATAGTTAAATGTTACCTATATCTTCAAAGAGATCTAATAGCCAGTCATTGCTGGTTTCAGATCCTTCTTCATAGTCATCCTCGTAATCATATATGATCTCTTTAAGTGCTTCTACAAAACCTGATACAATTATAGAAAATGCATATACATGTTGGGTTAACTAGAATAAAATTGCATTTGAGCTCACTAATACAGCGAATACATCATTTAATAGTCCTGAAAGTATAGTACTGAAACCTACCTTCAGCTATCCCACCAAGAATATTATCAAGCAAGCCCTGCAACAGTGACAGTTCTAGTTACACATTCTAACAGATTAAAGTATAAAGGCAATAGTAGTTCAATAAAAGATGACAAGACTGGCTAATGTGTTCACTTTACTATAGTGAAGTGTGTTGAACAATTTAATTATTTTGCAACTTTATGGTCAAAACTGATCAAACTGGTAAACAATTACATTAAAAATGTAAAAATGTAATGCATACATTGAGCAATGACATACAAGTTCCTGATATATAAGTGACATTTATGCAGCATAACAAACAAAAGTGAATAAAAAAAAAAAGAATAAACAGTGCAACATGAGCTACATACCTTTTTCTCAGCTGCATCCGGACTAAGACTCAATAGCAATAGCAGCAATATTGGGAGCATGGTACTGGAACTACTGGTCTCAGAAATACAGGAGAAAACTCACCAGAGAACTGGGGCAATGATCATTTTGATCACCCACCCAATGTTCATTCTGTATATATTCACTTAATCTAGAAATCATTAGCCCACAGCATCGATTCTTTAACTGTTACTGTCCAACCATGTGCCCTAAAACACCACACACACCCCTTTAACTCTGTTTATGGGCTTAAGTATACACTGCGACTCAAGGTTTCTGACATTGGCCTTTTTTCAGGTGTGAATATAAAGATTTGATAATTCAGTCAATTTAGATAAACAGAGCACATGTGTGGGTCATTTATGGTTCTAAAAATTCAAGTTTAAAAGATCATTGCTGTTGATCATCTGTTCTAATTCTGACACTCTTACCATGGGTCAATGGCCATGTCTGAATGTGGGAGTGTTTACTTTGAATTAGACCTTTGGACAGTGGTTAGATTTGCCATCTTAAGGTGACAAACTGTAAAAACCATGAGTGACAGAGTCCACTGTATACTGTAAATCGCCAAATATTTTATAAAAAACTAAAATTTAATCATGCAAAGTGCTATCATTTGAATGGGTCAAGTGTGAAAAGGGTCAGTAAGGCAGATGTTTTGTTTGTTAAGAAAATATGGGGAAGTTGAAAATCAATAGAGTAGTTAGTATTGATCATGTAACAGGCAAGAGGAATTGTATCAATAATATAAGAATTTGTTATGCAAATGCAGGTTCACCAGGGTAAGAGACACAGAGTTAGGTGGTGAATGTTTGTAACATGCTTTTGTTCTGTATATAAAACAAAGTGCTTAATACAGTGCTTATTGAACCAGATACCAGTCCAGAACCAAAGGTAGGCCTAAGTATGTCCATTTGTCATAGGTATTGTGCCCTAGGAAGGTCAACCTGTTTAACAAATCTTGTTTTCTCAAAGTTTAAGTGAATGATCTGCCTGTGTGCATCATTTACCTGCAGAAGAAATAGCACTGACACAGCCCCATACCATGACAGACCCTGGCTTTTGGACTTGTTGCTGATAACAGTCTGGATGGCCCTTTTCATCTTTGGTCCGGAGCACACTGCGTCCATTTTTTCCCAAAAAAAACAACAACAGGAAAGCTGATTTGTCTGACCACAATACATGTCTCCACTGTGTGATGGTCCATCCTAGATGCCTCCGAGCTCAGAACAATTGACGCCGCTTCTTGACATGGTTAACATAAGGTTTCTTTTTTGCACAGTAAAGTTTTAAGTGGCATTTGTGCATGTAACTCTGTATTGTAGTGCTTGACAAAGGTTTGCCAAAGAATCCCTCACCCATGTGGTTATATCAGCTATTGCTGAGTGGCGGTTCTTGATGCAGTGCCGTCTGAGGGACTGAAGATCACGGGCGTTTAGCTTAAGCTTGCCTGTTGACATTACCTGTTTGGAATCATGTCATTATTTAGTTTTTTCACCTCATTACTAGCCCTAAATAGCCCCCATCCCAACTTTTTTGGAATGTGTTGCATGCCTGAAATGCAGGAATGGAGGTGTATTAACAAATGAAATGAAGTTGACCAGACAAGACATGAAATATCTTGGGTTCAAGATATGAAAATTTGCAATCAAATCAAAGAAAATGTAAGGAACACTGCATTTTTATTTTATTTGCGTTTTCCATACTGTAAATGTTTCTGACTTGGTGTTGTAGATACCACAGGACTGTTTTGACAGCATATTAGATGGGTGTTTCTAATGTTTTGGCTCATCTGTATATGAATAGAATGATAGTCAGTCAGTTTCTTTTCTCAGATGCTTTATTCAAATGACAAAGGAACAAGTTGCTTGACACTTGAGTACAGTAAATACATGGTTACGATACTTCATAACAGATGAATGAGAGTCATAAATAGTATTTGGTGCTGCCACACATCCAAAAGACCTTTGGGGTCTCATTGGTACCGATGGCTGAACTCGTGCATCTTATTGGTGAAACCCTTGTTGGTTCAGATCTCAAAACTAATTCACAGCTGAGATTATCATAAGAAACAAAGCATTTAAAAAATAAAAAAGTTAAAAAAAAATATAAAAGAATTATATAAAATGTTTTCACATGTCGGGAAACTTAAATATTGTTCATGACTTGTTCTGGTGTGTTGAGTGTCTTGTTTGTGTTCATATGATTAATAGATGAATAAGGGATGTGTCTGTCTATAGGTGCACAATGATTGTCACCCAAGCAAGCCAAGACCTTTCTACCACACCCCACTTTATCCGCTTTTGTTCACAAGCTCTAATATAATACACACTCTGTTTTTCACATCAAACTGTTCACGCCAATGTCATGCACACATATCCACCCATCAATTCATTATTAACCTGGCTCAAAACTCCCGGTTAGGTGCTAACATGATTCCTGGTCTTCATCTCTCCACCTTTTCCCAAACCACAGTGAGAGTTCAAAGGTTACATTCAACAAAAGAAGTCAGAAATGCAGTGATGAAAAATCACATTTTCTTTCTATAAGCAGCAACAACCAGTTCACCACATCAGCCCATATCTGACAGAGTAAAGGCACACTAATGTCCCTTGATTTCTGGATCTGTGCATCTGAACATACTTGTGGAGATCTGGTGGATCTGAACAGTCCTCCGCCTCTCATATGTCCTCTGATCCTATGTTCAGGTATATTCAGACTTGCGGATGTAGTTGGAGGGAACGTAGCCCCTTCGTCCTCCTGCCTCTCCCAGCCACCACTGCTGGTTGCCGTTCATGTCCTGGAACTCCAAGATTCGCACCCTCTGGTTGGCCGAGATGGTCAGTTCATTCGCACATCGTGCATTAAAAGAGTAAACAGCGTAATAGATCTAAAAATAAATAAATAAATAAAGTTAACAAGACATTACAATCTACAAATGTTAACTTGACAATTTTCAAAACTACAGTTAAGTAAAAAGATTACACAATGTTTATTACTTAATTGTAAATAGTTGTCCCAAATGTATCAGTTAGCCAAGGTATGTTTGGAGCTACCTATTATCTAAAATCTAAATATTTAAGGTGTGAACATTCTTGTCTATTTGTTTGAAATTTGTTAAAATAAGTGCAAAATTCACAATTGTGCCTGAATTTTAAATTTGGCAGCAGCATGTAAGGTTAGTTCGAGTCTCTGGTGCTTGGTGGCGTATGGGTCCTATGCTTTGAGCAAACGTACAGCCAATCCATCTATACCAGCTGGTCCACTGGTCCAAGGTAAGATTAACACTTTCTTCTAGCCAATTTACAAAAAAATTGTCCACAAAAAATGAGAAAAAGGTGTGCAGATGAGCTGATAGAAAACAATGTTAGTTGTTAAATGCACCCAACATCAATAACAAAAAGACACAATAACTCTTTTAAATCAATGAAACAAATGTACATGTTTTGGATGGGAGTTGAGGGTTGTGAGGAGGAGCTGACAAAAGTGAACAACTGGCTGTTCTGTAACAGAGCCCTGGACAGGGCGCCAATCCATTGCAGGGCTTTAGCCATCCCCCCTCAGACATAGCCAACTATGTCTGTATAGGTGCCCGGCCAGGTGATAGCATTTGCTGAGATTTAAACCCAGATCTCAACGGTGGTGGGCTAACGTAATAGATGTGTTGCAATCATCCGGTTATGAAGAATAGTGGTTTAAAAATTTTAATAAAATTTTTAGCATTTTCATTTATTGCAGAATGATGCCAGAGAGATTTGTTTATTTTAATGTACTCGAATGTATTTATACTTTTGATTAAGACTATTACTGATGTTTTAAATAACTTTTTTATTAAAGCTTGCATGGCTTTTAAGTATTTAAAAAAAAGATTTGATCATTAATTTAAACATTTGCACTACTACTTAGCAATTTTATCCTTAAGCAGCAGTGCAAAACATTTTTAAATGCTGTGTTGAATGACATACCTGATGGCCATCCATCTCCTGGTCAGGATCTATGTGCTCATCAGCTGCATACTGAGACTGTTTTTGCTGTACTGAAGTCTCACCGTTGCATCTCTGTTGAGTACCATACGCTGTGTCTCTCTGAGACACCTCATGTCTGGAGATTCTATTGGACAAAACAGAGTCTGTCTCTGAAAAGTCTGAGAGGTCTCTGTAATTGGCTGGAGTGGTGTAACTGGAGTCAATGGAGTCTCTGTAACTGGTAAGATTCTGGTGATCTGAATAATCCCGGTGATTTGCAGCATTACGAATAGCAGTCTCTGATAGTTCTCCTTGAATGGTGGAATTTCTGGAAGAGGATTCGATGAAATCCCTTTGATTGCTGGGCGGTAAGCTTGGTGGTGAAGCATCTCTGTGCCCTGAGTCCTGAGCAGGGCGTGGTGATGTGAGAAAGCTAACAGTGGATGCCTCAGGGTTAAAAGTTAATGTGCTGTTACTGTTTTGCCGTGAGAACACAGGAGAGGAACCACCATATCCTGACTCGTTGGACGACTGGCTCTCGATGGAAACGTCCGAATGGCTCTGGCGTGGGTTATAGGGCTTTAAGAAGGAGCTGTAAACAAAGCCCTTTGTGGCTGCAGAATAGATGCATAGAAGAAAAAAGTTAAGTATGACATAACACTCAACATACAAACCTAAAGCAAGTCCGAATTTGCTGAATCCCTGTACAACTGTACAACATAATACTTGACATTTGTGTAGTAGCAATTTGGGATTTTACCCAATAACACAGCCATGTTAACAAGCCCTGCTATCTGCTAATAACATCAATTTTTTTAAATGTATTTAGTAGTAGCCAAACATGTTTCAACATCTAATATGGGTGAACTGCTAGCTATCACAATAGTCACATGCAAATAGTGCTTAATGGCTTGAAACAAAACTCATTTATAAAACCACACCCCACTCCTGAAAATATGCTTTTAAGTTCCAGAATAAAATATACTTACCACCATTATCTATAAGCCAGCGATTCTGGCTACCCATGGGGTCTTGCTGTTTAATGACGCCCACTATGTCCCCCTCCAGTATAGAAACATCCAGGTCCTGTGCTGCATTGAAGTTCCTGGTAGCCTGGTAGAGTTTCTCTGGGCCATAGTTAGCGAGCAGCCCTGTACGATTATCATCTGTCTGCATTATGTAGTTTGGCTACAAACACACACACAGAATAGAAAGGAATTGTGGGTTAAGAAATTAAATCTTTTTCATTTCATTTTATTTTCAATAACCGCTTCATCCTGATTTAGGGTTGTGGTGAACCCGGTTTCAAACACAAGGCAAGATTACCCTGGACAAAGTGTATCTATCACCAGTCTATCACAGGGCTTCAGCTCCCTTGCCACCCTCCTTAGACACAGCCAATCTTGTCGGTGTAGATGCTTTACTGGCCAAAAGCTGAGATTTGAAGCCGGAGCTCAGTAAAAGTGGGCTAGCGTAAGAGGAAGATGAAAGCTATTATTTGTCATATAGACATATACTGTACATGAGTACAGTACAATGGAATTATTTTTCCGCATATCAAACTGGGGTCCGAGCACAGGGCCAGCCATTGTACAACATCCCTGGAGCAGACAGGGTTAAGGGCCTTGCTCGAGGGCCCAACAGTGGATGCATAGCAGAGCCTGGATTCGAACTGACAATCTTCCGATTTATAGCCCAAAGTTGGCCAGGGTTTTTCAAGCAACACACATTTAATCCATGATTTTTTACGCAACCCAGGCAACACAAACAATGCATCTTAATCTGGTTACAAGGTGTAACATAAAGCCTCCACAAGGGGGCGTTCACATACAAGTTAATTTAATTAATTATTATATTTCTCTGCGACCCATTTTTTTCAGCTCGCGACCTAACCCAGGGTCTAAAAAACCCTGCACTGGGATACCATTGTCCCACTGCAACCCAGCCTTTAGAAAAAATCATTACATAAAAAATTTAAATCTTTATTAATATTGACAAGAATATATTTCTGGAAAAACCTGTAATGAATTTTGGCTTAGATGTCTGTGGAAATGCAATATCACTAGGGCAAATTTTAAAGAAATCAGCCGCTTCTAAAGGCAGAGCTTAATGTGTTAAAGATAGTTAAATGGCTTGTCCGACACACTACTGTGTCAAATTAGAGGACTACTGATAGCACATATGCAGGCAGGAAATTATTTTTGTGCCATGTTAATAATATCTACATATTCTTGGATATAAATTTGGATAAAGAAAACAGCATATAAAATGCCAAGTTAGCTTGTGCACAACACACATGACATTCAAGATATGTAAATATTATTTGCACAGCATAAACTGTTCAAGTAAAGCAGACTACATGGCTGATAAATCCAGGATTTGAGATTTTTCTAATGAATAACTTACAGGGCTCAGAAGCTGCTTCTTAGAGGTTTGCTTTTCCACGGTTTTCTTTTCAAAGGGCTTGCGTGGAGTGGGGAGGTTCTCTGGAAAGAAGCTGAAACTCTGTAAGAGCTGGAGAACTCGGCTGTGCTCCTCCTGAAACAGTGACACCAGGTTCCCCTCCGTACCAACGATTCCTGACAACTGAGAAGAAACATTATATTAGAATTAGATGCTAAAATTCCGTTATAGTAAGAAAAAAATCAAATCTATTACTAATTTACTGATAATTCATAAGTGTACAGAAATTGCATATACAAGTTCAGCAAGTAGTTGGGCGTCACAGCGGCTAAGTGGGTAGCACTGTCGCCTCACAGCAAAAAGGTCCTGGGTTCGATCCCCAGGTGGGGCGGTCCATGTCCTTTCTGTGTGGGGTTTGCATGTTCTCCCCATGTCTGCGTGGGTTTCCTCCGGGAGCTCTGGTTTCCTCCCACAGTCCAAAAACATGCAGTCAGGTTAATTGGAGACGCTGAATTGTCCTATAGGTGAATGGGTGTGTGTATGGACTGGTGCCCTGCCCAGGGTGTTACTGTGTGCCTTGCGCCCATTGAAAAGCTGGGATAGGCTCCAGCAAACCCCCCCGACCCCCCATCCCCGGGACACTGATTGGATAACCGGTTAAGAAAGTGAGTGAGTGAGTTCAGCAAATAACCAGCTAATTTCTAGCCACAGTAATTTATCAGGGTTGCGGTGGGTCTGGTTTTACAAGCAAATACTGGACGCAAGTGTCCTGGATAGGACGACAATCCATCATAGAGCTTTAGCCACCCTTCTCCCTTAGACACAGACACATGTCTGTGTAGCTGACTGGCCTATAGCACAGCTCAGATTTAAACCTGGACCTAAACAGTGGTGGGCTAGGGAAACAGGCCACTGCACCAGCCAAGCAGATCAAATTATGATAAGCTTGTACATATGAGTTGCCTGCACATAATCAGTGAATTGTATTGTTATAAATGCTATGAATTGGGTCTATATACAGTGTATCACAAAAGTGAGTACACCCCTCACATTTCTGCAGATATTTAAGTATATCTTTTCATGGGACAACACTGACAAAATGACACTTTGACACAATGAAAAGTAGTCTGTGTGCAGCTTATATAACAGTGTAAATTTATTCTTCCCTCAAAATAACTCAATATACAGCCATTAATGTCTAAACCACCGGCAACAAAAGTGAGTACACCCCTTAGTGAAAGTTCCTGAAGTGTCAATATTTTGTGTGGCCACCATTATTTCCCAGAACTGCCTTAACTCTCCTGGGCATGGAGTTTACCAGAGCTTCACAGGTTGCCACTGGAATGCTTTTCCACTCCTCCATGACGACATCACGGAGCTGGCGGATATTCGAGACTTTGCGCTCCTCCACCTTCCGCTTGAGGATGCCCCAAAGATGTTCTATTGGGTTTAGGTCTGGAGACATGCTTGGCCAGTCCATCACCTTTACCCTCAGCCTCTTCAATAAAGCAGTGGTCGTCTTAGAGGTGTGTTTGGCGTCATTATCATGCTGGAACACTGCCCTGCGACCCAGTTTCCGGAGGGAGGGGATCATGCTCTGCTTCAGTATTTCACAGTACATATTGGAGTTCATGTGTCCCTCAATGAAATGTAACTCCCCAACACCTGCTGCACTCATGCAGCCCCAGACCATGGCATTCCCACCACCATGCTTGACTGTAGGCATGACACACTTATCTTTGTACTCCTCACCTGATTGCCGCCACACATGCTTGAGACCATCTGAACCAAACAAATTAATCTTGGTCTCATCAGACCATAGGACATGGTTCCAGTAATCCATGTCCTTTGTTGACATGTCTTCAGCAAACTGTTTGCGGGCTTTCTTGTGTAGAGACCTCAGAAGAGGCTTCCTTCTGGGGTGACAGCCATGCAGACCAATTTGATGTAGTGTGCGGCGTATGGTCTGAGCACTGACAGGCTGACCCCCCACCTTTTCAATCTCTGCAGCAATGCTGACAGCACTCCTGCGCCTATCTTTCAAAGACAGCAGTTGGATGTGACGCTGAGCACGTGCACTCAGCTTCTTTGGACGACCAACGCGAGGTCTGTTCTGAGTGGACCCTGCTCTTTTAAAACGCTGGATGATCTTGGCCACTGTGCTGCAGCTCAGTTTCAGGGTGTTGGCAATCTTCTTGTAGCCTTGGCCATCTTCATGTAGCGCAACAATTCATCTTTTAAGATCCTCAGAGAGTTCTTTGCCATGAGGTGCCATGTTGGAGCTTTCAGTGACCAGTATGAGAGAGTGTGAGAGCTGTACTACTAAATTGAACACACCTGCTCCCTATGCACACCTGAGACCTAGTAACACTAATGAGTCACATGACATTTTGGAGGGAAAATGACAAGCAGTGCTCAATTTGGACATTTAGGGGTGTAGTCTCTTAGGGGTGTACTCACTTTTGTTGCCGGTGGTTTAGACATTAATGGCTGTATATTGAGTTATTTTGAGGGAAGAATAAATTTACACTGTTATATAAGCTGCACGAGGACTACTTTTCATTGTGTCAAAGTGTCATTTTGTCAGTGTTGTCCTATGAAAAGATATACTTAAATATCTGCAGAAATGTGAGGGGTGTACTCGCTTATGTGATACACTGTAATTGCTTTACTACAAATTACAAATAGTGTTTTATGCATACTGAAAAATCAAACCTTTGGCTGACAAATTCCTCACATGCCCCCTAAAAACTTTAACCCTGTTAACACTTAGTCCTTTCGTATATGTATTTATTAATCTTTCACCCTGTCCACATATACTGGTTTCACATTTATTTACCTGCAGGAGAGGAGTGAGCTCTCCCAGTGTGTGACGTATGAAGTCTCTCTGAGCCTGGGCAAAGCCCCGCACACAGCTGGTGAAGAGATCCTCAGCAGCACGGTGGAACTTAGGTAGCTCATCCAGCAGCTGGGCATTCAGGGCCTCGTAGTTATTTCTTGCTGCCTGAAGCTCTTCCTGCACCCTCTTGTCCTTTAGACGCTCAGCTCGCTCCTTACAGTTATCGTAATCCAACAGCTTGTCAAAGCGCTTCTGGATCAGCTTGTGTGGTCCAGCAAACATGGAAAGCAACTGATTGAGGGGAGAGATGATCAGAGCCTCGGTCCTCTCCTTCTGCTCACACATGGAGACATAGAAACGGATGTTTAAAGCCATCAGGTACATGTGATATATCATGTATTGAAAATATTTTGTACATTCTTGCTTTATTTGGCCTTTTGCTACCAGTGTTAGGAATCAGAAAAGGATGCAGGTGAACCACAGAAAATAAAGAGGAGTTAGAACTATCACACCTTTACCAAACAGTCCAACTGTTCAACATTTTGTATAATTTTAGCCAGTTTAACTTGTTTTGATTTAGATTTAGAGTTGGCACAAAGACTTTAGGTAAAATATTGATCAAGTTTATCCCATATTGCCCAGTTTCAAATATTACAATTACTGAGGCTGTTTAAGGAATAAATTGTGATTGTAAGTTGCAGTTCAATTCTGAACAAAAAAAAATCTACAAAGAGCAAATAATAATAATGACTTACAAACTCAGTAAACTGCTTGTCACTTATACAGCGGTGGGCTCTCTGAAAGCGCTCAGGGTCTAGCTGCTGCTGACGCTCATTGTAAATATCACAGAAACTGATGGCTGACAGAACCTTCACTGAGGCCGACTCCTGCGAACAGAAACACAAACCAGCGTCAGAAAAAAGTATCCTGTGCACTGTGCAATGAATGTCCCACTGAGGATTACAGACTGGGCACTCCTGCATTCAAAATACATTTACGACCTGCTAAAATGAACAGGAAACAAAGCACACATAATTGACAGATACGCTAAAGCTATAGTTCTACTGATTACTAATTGTTGTTAAAGGCTAAATTCTAATAGTTTGTCTCCAATATCAACTTTTACCCTGATGTGTTGCAGATAGAGGGAGATATTCCTAATGAACGATTTGATCAATCGTTCCTGGAGTCTGAATCGCCTTTCAGCTTCATCAAAAGCTTCATCTTTGACCTGTAAGCAAACAAAATACAACATGAAGAACTTAAGCAATCCAGCTATCACTATGAAATGTGAGGTAGTAATAAGTAATACTCATACATACCTGTGGTGAAATCCCAGTCAGGTGCTTGATATGACTGCTCACTCTGTTGGACTTCTTAATGATGGAGTGCATGCTCAGCTTGGAGATCTTGTCAATGAGTCTGTCTTCATCACCCTTCCTGTACTTCATTACTATCAACAGTAAAGGGCAGGTTAAGATTACAACTGCTCCAATTGCACAATAAACTCTGTGAAATCAGTGTGTACTTGTTTAATCTGTGAAAAACACCAACATACCCAGGTCCTTTCGTCTCTTGTACTCATTGATGTTGACATTGATCTCTTTGACAGACGCCACAGCATCTGCAAGCTGCTTTCTGTCAAAGTGGGACTCAGGAGTGGTATTTAGGAGCTCCATGAGCAGCAGTGGGTAGCGCATCACCCTCTGAACAGGTTTTATTAGGAATGAACCGAGATTAATATAGTTCGCCTTTCCCCTGAAATAAACAGAGAACAAAAGGAACTTATTAAACACTATACAGTGCAAATACGTTCATCCTGCATCATCCATAAATGTTAGTTTCAGAGATTACTGATTGCTGGATTAGGAAATGGCGAAATACATTGAACGCACTGGTGAAAAAGATGCATCAATAAATATGCTAGGACAGTGTTTCCCCACCTTTTTTGCACCACGGACCGGTTTCATATAAGATATAATTTCACGGACAGGCAGGGGCGGGAGGATTTAATAATATTGCTCACAAACTATGTAAAATGAGCTTTTTTCACTACAACGAAACGCTGCTCCCACCTAGGGGTGACAATAAGACAATAACACCCAAAATAGAAGAGGTGAAAACTGCTTTTCAAGCAATCTCTAATTTTTCGTTCTTTCTGTGCGGCCCAGTAATAAATAAACCACGGGCCGGTCTGCAGCGCAGTGGTTGGGGACCACTGTGCAAGGATGCTAAGTTATCATTATCTTGACTTGTGATAAACTGACCCAAAAAAATCTGGAGAAAATTGCACTGGGCAAAATAAAAGCCTATGAAGGAGAGCTTTATAGCTACAGTAATTTTGCTGTACTTAACACAAGCTTTGCTAGCAAATAACACACCATAATGTAAGACAATTACAGTTTTATGTTTGTAAGCCTTATTCTACTGTATATTATTTACCATTAGATGATTTTAAATAACCTAATTTTTAGTGAACATAAATATAAAACAAACCTCGAGAGGGAATCCAGCCTAGTATAAAGTGATTACGTGTGACATAAACAGGCTAGCAATGTGATATAAAATTCTTATCATATACAAAAATACTGGGTCACTAAGTCAAAATTATGTTAACACTAATGGATTATTTTATTTCTGCAGATAGACATACACCCTGGGCGCAAAATGTGTGTCCGGACTTTAAATTTTACTGTTGCTTGCTGGTTTTTGTGTGTTGAACATGATGGTGGACAGTTTGAGACTGTCCTGTAAATCATCTTCCACATATGACGTATGTTTTGTGAATAAATGGTTTCTGCCATTCAAATGTTAACATAATTTTGACTCACACTGTCAAGTCAAGTCAAGTCAACTTTATTTATATAGCGCTTTTTACGCTATATATACGCTATATAATAGACATTGCTATATAAAGTGTATAAATATACACTATGTTTGTTTGTTTGTTTGTTTATTAGGATTTTAACATCATGTTTTACACTTGGTTACATTCAAGACAGGAACGGTAGTTACTCATTACACAAGGTTCATCAGTTCACAAGGTTATATCAAACACAGTCTTGGACAATTTAGTGTCTCAAATTTACCTCACTTGCATGTCTTTGGACTGTGGGAGGAAACCAGAGTAAACCCACGCAGACACGGGGAAAACATGCAAACTCCACACAGAAAGGACCCGGACCGCCCAACCTGGGGATCGAACCCAGGACCTTCTTGCTGTGAGGCGACAGTGCTACCCACTTAGCCACCCAGTATACATGACAATGTACTTGTATTAGAGATTAATAAATATAATCTTGGGGGAAATCAAACAAGATGAATCACACTGGGTCCTTGTCAATATAGTTTGGTGGCCGTCCAAATACAACTTCTTTTAAAAGCATTTAGTTTCAAGGTATAGTTTACTTTTCTGTATGTGTACAAGTATTATTTTTACAGTTAATAATCAACAAAACCGCAGCAGATACATTACATTATTGAAACTGTAATTTGCTTAGGGGCTGTTAACATCTTTAAATCATATCCACACACAAATCTGTAAGCCGCTGTTTGATTTGAAGCATAAAAATTTATTAATACATGAACAATTCCAACATTCCGACCGAGGGTAAATTCTGACTTGACATGCTATACATATTCTCTAAGGTTTAAAGCCTATCCTGGGTGCCAGTCCATTACAGGACCATATACATTTACTTCTTTGCACCTAAGAGGCAATTTAGAGTAACCAATCCACCTACTGTTATACTTTGTGGAGGTGGAAGAAAATCAGTGTACGCACAAGAAAACACACATGGATATGAAGGGATAGCTAATCACAGCCAGTCACCAGGGCTGGTATTAATTAACCAATGACTGTGCAATACCAAGACTGCCTACTGTTCAACTGTGCTGCCCATGCCATGTTTTGACATACTATTAATCTCAGCATAAATGCTTTATGTAATATTCTACATTAAACTCGTCAAGTCAGAATACAGCCCTAAAAAAGGCAGCCGTAACATCAATACAGACAAAGCACTGAGTACACACTGTACCCGACTGCACACACATGCACAAACAACACGGTTCTGAAGGTTAATAAACATTAGACATGCTGTTAAGACACTTTACATGCTGTTAAGACACTTCACATGCAGATGCTTGTTTGAACTTACCACTCATGGTATAACACTCTGTCAGGAGGAAGGAGAGAAAAAGAGACAGGACAAGACAGATGATTCTGGATCTACAGTATGTTGTATAATGAGACACCACAACTATAAACTACACTAGCTAACACTGAGGTATTAGGTGTTGCTTATTAGTAGGGATGCATCATATAAACAAAATGATCATACTGCTTAATAATAATACATTTCATTTATATAGCATATTTCCCAGGCTTAAGAACACTTTACAATAAATAGAATATACAAATGAATATAAAAAAATAAAAGAAAAAGAAAAAGTTCACACATGGTGATTGTGATTGGCCATCAATATACCCAAACTGGTAAACCTCTGCTCTATCATGCTTACAACTGTTACAAATATTCCACAATGGCCTAATTGCAATTATATAAGCTGATCGAGATTCTGAGATGATGAACTAGATGATGTTTTCGATTTCCTTGCAGTCAAATTGCAAGTACAATAAGTAATCTGCAACCTACAGAAATGACTTACACATTGAAATATTTCCAAACAGCTGACATTTAGTGTAGCAGCAGCCGGATTCTTTATGTAAAAAATTGTTATTTAATTCTCTCTTTAAAAATTTTTTAAGACCAATTTAGTGTAGTTGATTTGTTCTCCACTGCTGGGGGATCCCTGATTGCAGTCGGGGTGGGTATATTGTTGCTCACGCTTCCTCCGACCCGTGCGCAGCCCTTAACGGAAACCTTTTCCACCCATGCACTCTGCACAGGCCCCTTTATCCGCCAATCAGGATTCTTACACAGCGTTTGAAGACCCCGCCCACATATTCGGTCATCCTCCCTGCGGGCAATGCCAATTATGCCTGCTTGATGGTGCCCAGCTGACCGGCGGCAATGCCGAGTTTCAAACAGAGGAGTTCCGAATCTCGGCGCTGGTGTGCTAGGGGAATATCCACCCAGGCACTAATTCTCTCTTATTTGATTGTGACAGGCGTAAGCATGGTTTAGGATAGACCTCTTTAATTGTATATGGAAAAAGTTTAGATGCAGGGAGTTACAAGGTAATATACAGTAGCAGACTGTATTTTTGTTTGTATTATAAGTTGATAGCCATTCAGCAAAGTTTGCCATGGTTTTATTTGTGAGCATTAAAGATGATTAAAGGTAAAGTAAGTGGCTCTTCAGTGCATGTCTACATTTTACTTTAACATTTATGGCATTTAGCAGACACTTTTACTTAATGCTTTTATCTTACAGTTGTGAATGAATACCATGGAAGCAAGTTAGGATTAACCTAACTCAGGGGTCCAACATGGATGCTAATGGGGATTGAACCAGTAACCTTCTAATCACTAGTCTAGAAGCTATTGCGCTACCACTATAACATGGCAAGCAGCAGGAATGCAATGTGTTTTTCAGATGCTTCAGCTGTTTTCTCAGTTTTATGATAAACTCTAATCAAATAATTTAAATAATTATTTTATATTATGCTTTGCTGATATTTATAACTTATATTTTGACCTTAGTTGCAATACTGAGGAACAATTCATTTTGAGCACTTTTAATCATGCTAATACCACAGTTTATAAACGAACGTTTACCAGCATTTAAGCCTCTAATGTTTGGCAGATACCCCACAGAACACGTAATAAATTGCAGGGAAATTTTGTGCATCCCCACATCTTGTTCTGAAATTTGTTCAGGCATGACTTTAGTTATGTTACAGTTTTGTAGTACCAAGGCTGAAAGGGCAAATTACTAACACTACAGTCAGAAATCAGCCAGAGTTGGTTAATAAACTCTGTTGCTGTGGCAGCATGTGATACTCATGAACTATATAAAGAGAGCAGAAAGGCGGTACTGGCCCCACATAGCTCTCCCACTGACTGAAAGAAAAAAATATATAACCTTCCTATGGTCCTGAACTCTCACATGACTTATAACTCCTTTCATACAATACAAAGAGAACTCAGCAGGACACAGAGCCAAGCCCAGTAAAACAGAGGCCACTCAGAACTGAAACCAGCCAACGCTCTCTAATGTACATAAAGCAAACACACTGAGTCTAACAGGAAGGACCACAAAGTGTCTTTTCCGCTAGAACGGCAAGCAGTGTTTACAGTAATTTAAACAATCCTATAATAACACAGTACTCTAAAAGCAAACTAAAAAACATCCTGACTGGCAGAATAAACCTACTAAAGTGGTAAAACGTCAGGGTCACATTCTTCTTCTCTGGTTATTATTTTCTTTGGATTTTTGCATGACATAATAAAAAATAAAGGAGATACCCTCAAAATATCAAATCAAACAAAATTAACAGTATGTGCTACCTCATTTAATGAAGCATTATATAGAAGTATTATATTACAGTATAAATCACTATGCACAGATCCCATTTCATTTAAATTATCAAAATGAATTTTGGTTAATACCCAATAATAATATCCTAACAGTCACCAAGCTAAGTACTGGCAAGTTCCGGTTTCCAAGTTATGCAAAAACTTATAAGCATGAATGAAGACAGTTCATCCATTAACATCCGTGTTGTGTCAGTCAACAATACATTCATAGCAAAAAATCACTGGTAGAATCAAAAAGTATGTAGGATCCTTTCTTAGATCAATCAATATTACCAACAAATTAAAGCCTGAACCCCAAGACCAATTCTAGTCAAACAGAACAGAATTATTGCACATCGTCACTGTGTTGGATCACAAACTTACTGTTTCTTTTTTTTAAAATAACAAACTATGTTACAAATTCACAGATTCTAAACTGATTAATCACCAGTAGTGGTAAACTCCCCATGCGATAAGCTAACTGCACTGGTGTGTGTGCCACAAGTCTTTCATTCACACTAACCTGAGGTTCTCCAGGCATTCCAGCACCTGCTTCTGAATGTTCTCATCTTTCTCATAGCTCTCCAGCAGGTTGATAGCATCATCATGATTCTGACAGTACACCTTATACACCTCCTCCAGCTCGGATTTAAAGTCCAGGAACACAGTACCTATAAAATTAAAAAAGAAAATTCACTGCTAATGTGACAACGGATGTGTTATTCAAGGAACATACAAAAGTCTGTACAATTATGTTACTGGAGGATGTCTGTATTGTTAATGACAAATTTAAATATAAGCTCTGTATAAGTCCCTGCATAAATTACAGATACAGTTGAAACAGAAATTATATTCACCCCCACTCCCCCCAAAAAATAAGGATTTATAGTGGTCAGCTTTGCTGCAGAACTAGCTTTCGCTTTAAATGAAGTCTTTATCAGTTAAATGTTACAGCAAAAATGAATTCAGTATTTTAGAGTAGTAGGATGTTTTGTTAATACTGCCATATCACAATTTTTTCCCATCTATTTTGTTTTTTTAATATAAAATTTATATAAACTAATATTATGGACTGTTACGGTATTATACAGTAGTTTACTGTTAATATGCAATAATTTCAAAATTTACCAAAGTCCATTTATTATTTGATATAACTCTGTATTTCTATAATAGTTTATTAATAGACAAGAGAGTTCAATTATTCGTTCATTTTTAGTAACTTGTGATCAGAATTTAGCCTATTCTGAAAACACTAGGCACTAAGGGGAATAACCAGCTGAAAAGCACCTAATTATTGTAAGACATCACACTTTTACCCTTTTACTCCAGCACAAATTTGAGTGACAAGTCCAATTAGTGGCATATTTTGGAGGATGGAAAAAACCCGTAATAAATTGAGAAAATCCAAGCAAATATGGTAAGAACATGCCAAGATTTACCCAGATAGTAATCAGGGACAATAATTTAACTAGAGTCCTCAGGACCCCAGGAGCTGTGGCATCTGCCACCATGCTACCTCCAAACAAGCTAAATATTGCAAAAATACCATTTGACAGGGGTAGGAGACAGTGATTTGATTTTTTTGGCTAAATACAGCATTCTCAAACCACACAGTAGGTCCTAACAAGCAGATTTTATCTCTTTAATGCAAACTGACTGCTTTCAACTTTATAATTGCTTCAGGGCTTGTTTATGCACAGGAATTCAAGAAGCACTGTTAATTACAAAGTCCTTCTGAGGATTACATTTTATTTTTCTTCATTTTCAACCAGGCCAAAATCTACTGACATGATAGATTAGAATGAAGGGAAAATCACAAAGCTACTTAGGTAACAAAAACATCACCTCACCTCCCTATGTAAAATGGATCATGTTTGGATGAAACGTTTGTCCAATGAAAAATCTTTTACTTACCAATACAATCATTATCCTGAAGTGCTTCATAAAGCCGGCTGGAGAGATCGATCACAGAGTCGATGTTGCCAAAGAGGCCGTCAAAGTCTACATTTTGCACCTTAATGTATAAATATGAGAAACCATAACTACAAATTAACATGTACAAGCTCAGACAAAGTGTTTAAGCTAATAACAACAAATTGAACCAACAATACTAATGTTTATACACATACAAGAGTCGTTAAAGAAATAGATAATAATTCAAAATAATAGAGATCATTCTTGTACTATTTTCACTGTTGCATTTATGAGTCTCAACAGCCTCAACATGCTTATGCTTGTATACCAACCTGTTTCTCCTTCAGGGGAATGATGATCTCTGTCCTGCACATGTTCAGATCTTTAATATAGTCTCTTTCAGTTTGCAGAAGCTCCTCTATGACTTTTGACCTTTTCTCCAGCATCCTCTGATCTGGATCTTCAGTAGTGGTGGCTGAGGCTGAGGCGGACTCTTCAGGTGTAGGCTGAGCTGACAGAAGAGTCATTTCTGAAAAACAAAAACACGGAGTACAATTAATATAAATGACTGGATTTAACCACTACAGATGTTATATATAGTAGTAACTTCATTTGGTGTGCGGTCAAAAACTATACTTGTATTGAACCTCTTTTCTGAAACTGGGCTGAATAGGATATAGTACAAAAAGATCAACCCACATAGACTACAGAGCTGCCAAACTTGTGCCAAAATAGACCACTGTAAGAAGACAAAAAGCAATCAAAGCACTCCATTAGGCTGAACTTTGTCTTAATACAACTTCAATAATTAGTGTGAAATCAAGAATCAAAGCAGAGCCTCAGTGGGCGCTGTATAATGATGACCAAATATGCAGACTGACAATGAGAAACATATGGACCATAAATAACATTTACCTTCACGCACATACCAAGCTGTGGCAGGTCATTGTACATTATTACAGTGATAGATTACACTTGCAAAATCAGTGTTTTGTGTTATCCTGTTCCACTTTATTCTGGTCATGGTGGGCCTGGAATCTAGCTGATGCTTCGTTGAACATTAATTCATCACAAGGCATTACTCACTTACTCATCTACAAACTTACTTATCCTTATTTACTCCTAGTAAGTCACCAAAGCACTTTTATCTTTTATTGAAATCAGAGTACCTGAAGAAAACCCTACCTAAAGGACACATCAAGAACATCAAACGTCATCACAGGCACTGACTGCGGCCAGAATGAAACCCAGATCCCCAGGTCCCTGGAGTTCCCACACAAATCCTTGCTGTGCCATGTGTACCAGTTACTGTGACATACAAGAATGTGTCACTTATGAGCTTTGGTGGAATGTCCTTGATGCCTGATGCATGTGTGTGATGTATCAATGTAAATTATCTTAATTATTAATAAATAATAAAAACAATATTTTATGTGGTATTTCTGTTGTGATTTTATGTGTTTACATTTATAATTAAATGTATATGATTATAAATGGCTTTTACACAATTTCTTCACATATCTTTTTGCTTGCTCTCATATTTAAAAGCAGGAGGCTCCACCCTGCCAGATACACACTTCAGTAGGAATAGAACACTGCAACACATTAGTAGTATTAAAATAACCAAGAGTCTAGGGTTGGGGCAGAAGCGTACTTTTAGGACTTAAACTGACAGAGCCTGTTTTATGCAAAAGTCAACAACCCCTGAAATTGTTCAATGCTGGCTGGATTTAATCTACTGACTCATCCTGACATCATTCTGAGTTAAATCTTCCATGCTGCTGCTGCTTCACTGGAAAATCAGCAAAGGATTATCCTAACCAAATGGTATTTAATTTAATTAAGTACATGCATACCAGTGGGAATCGCAATATGCCCTTAATCCAGTTCATCTTGTGTTTCTTTGAAATGCTAAATGAAAACTTAACACACAGTAAGCCAACTACTTCAGAAAATACTTTAATAATTTTAAAACCAATAGGTCTGCTGCATCTGGACAGTTTCCCAGGCAATAAATCTCAGAATAAATCTCTAAAGTTTCTGTTATTTACTATGTAATATAGGGAAGCCAAACCACTATCCAAATATCCTCAATGATGTCTGTGTAGGCGCCCTGCCAGTCGATAGGAGCGCTGAGATTCGTTCCCAGAAGTGTCGGTTCAGAACAAATGCCAAGACGATTTATATGTTTAATCCACACTTCTTCAAAAACAACTACATTGTTGCATAGGCAAATGTTGATTAAGGATTTGTCTCAAAGCAAACATTACCGCTGCAGTTAGCTTTTGGTTTTAAAGCAGATGAAATAGCATTTATAATAAATAGGTGGCTTCCAAAGGCACAAGACCACAAGAACTAGTCTACAACTAGCAGTCAACAACAACTAGACCACAAGAACTAGTCCACAACAAGTAGTCCACAGCGACTAATCCACATTGACTAGATCACAGCGACTAGTTTACAACAACTAGTCCACAACAACTAGACCACAGCAACAAGTGCACAACAACTACTCCACAACTAGACCACAACAACTAGTCCATAACTAGTTCACAGCAACTAGACCACAACAACTAGTCTACAGCAACTAGAACACAACAACTAGTCCACAGCAACAAGTCCACAGCAACTAGTCCACAGCAACTAGTCCACAACAAGTAGACTACAGCAATTAGACCACAACAACTAGTCCACAACAACTAGTCTACAGCAACTAGAACACAACTAGTCCACAAGTAGACTACAGCAATTAGACCACAACAACTAGTCCACAGCAACTAGAACACAACAACTAGTCTACAGCAACTAGCCCACAGCAACTAGAACACAAGTAGACCACAACAACTAGTCTACAGCAACTAGAACACAACTAGACTACAGCAATTAGACCACGACTAGTCCACACCAACTAGTACACAACAACTAGTCCACAGCAACTAGAACACAACAACTAGTCTACAGCAACTAGCCCACAGCAACTAGTAAACAATAACTAGTCCACAACAACTAGTACACAACAATTAGACCACAACAACTAGTCTACAACTAGACAACAACTAGTCCACAGCAACCAATCCAGTGACTAGATCACAGCAACTAGTACACAACAATTAGTCCATAAGTAGTCCACAACAAGTAGTCTACAACAACTAGACCACAACTAGTCCACAACAAGAAATCCACAACAACTACACCACAGCGACTAGTCCACAACAAGTAGTCTACAACAAGTAGTCCACAACAACTAGACCACAGCAACTAGACCACAACAAGTCTACAGCAACTAGTCTTTGCTGCAGCAGCAAAGGTATTTAAGCGTCTACATATCAGCAGCGTAATCAGTAGCTCTGCATTTTACAGAGTAAATGGCATTTAATAAAGCTGAAACATACAAAAAACACAAAACACAGCTACAATAATGAACATAAAACAACAAAAGAATAAGTTATTATGAGATACATTTGACTTAAACATTTGAATTTAAATACCATACAGTCATACGCCCGGCCCTCTATTACTCTTGTAATCTGACTTATCATTTCTGCATCCATCCACCTGTAGTCACCTTGTAAACAATTCTTTCCGCCTGGCAACCACACACAAACACTCAGGTGGCAAAATCATGTGTAGAGCATTCCTCCAAGTTCGAGAAAACTTGCTCTGTCCCTCTGAAGTCTCTTGAAGAGTTCTTTTATTGGAACACAGGCACTATTTTGGGCCATTATTACCATATGAATGCATGGGAACCCACCAGTGTTACACACATCCGAGTGAGCACAGTCACTGCTGCACAGAAACACAAAAGGCTGGAGCGGGAGTCTTGATCCTTACATACACAGAGCTATATACATCGGGTCAACTCCAACGCCAAGTGATTTTACAAGTTCTGGTCCATGCTTTTGCACTGGCCAATCCTTTCAACACCCACCTCATTATCATTCCATACCAAGCTCAATACAAGGCCTCTTCTGATGAGTGCTCTTTGGCATTTGGTTTAGATGTATTAACATTTATCACTACATAGACATAGTAGGTTGTGAATGAAAAAGGAAATAATTAAATTCATAATATAAAAATAAATGTGTACACGTATTTTAATAGCAGATTGTTTATATAGCATGAATAAACTGATTCAAAGTATTAAAACACACACTAATGTGCATGGCATCACTGTGGATCTTCATACTGAATTGTCTTATTTTATTATCATTTTATGAATTTGTGGGGAATTAAATGTTTTTAGTAAACCAAAGATGAACATAAATGGCTTACTTTTAGCCATCAAGTTACTAAGCTTACTGGGTTAGCTACCTAGTTAGAACCTAAAAAACTGGGCTGTTTTTGAAGTAATAATTTAGGTGTCCATGAAGAAACTATTTAAAAGTCCTGTAAAGTGTCATTAGTTCTTAAGCCTCAACCATAATAACCTAACATGGACTGACCACAACAACTAGTCCACATGAACTAGACCGCCACAACTAGAGCACAACAACTACACCACAACACTAAACCTTAAAAAATAAATTGCTGTGTCAGATTTTAGGAGTGTCTACATATCAGCGGTTTACTCAGTAGCTCTGCATTTTACAGAGAAAATGACACTTAATAAAGCTAAAAGCTAAAATGTAAAGCTGTAAAGTATCATTAGAAGAGCAGTTCTTAAGTCTCAACAATAATAACCTAACATGGACTGACCACAACAACTAGTCCACATGAACTAGACCACCACAACTAGTCCACAACATCTAGAGCACAACACTAAACCTTAAAAAATCAATTGCTGTGTCAGCTTTTAGGAGTGTCTACATACAGTGTATCACAAAAGTGAGTACACCCCTCACATTTCTGCAAATATTTCATTATATCTTTTCATGGGACAACACTATAGACATGAAACTTGGATATAACTTAGAGTAGTCAGTGTACAACTTGTATAGCAGTGTAGATTTACTGTCTTCTGAAAATAACTCAACACACAGCCATTAATGTCTAAATAGCTGGCAACATAAGTGAGTACACCCCACAGTGAACATGTCCAAATTGTGCCCAAATGTGTCGTTGTCCCTCCCTGGTGTCATGTGTCAAGGTCCCAGGTGTAAATGGGGAGCAGGGCTGTTAAATTTGGTGTTTTGGGTACAATTCTCTCATACTGGCCACTGGATATTCAACATGGCACCTCATGGCAAAGAACTCTCTGAGGATGTGAGAAATAGAATTGTTGCTCTCCACAAAGATGGCCTGGGCTATAAGAAGATTGCTAACACCCTGAAACTGAGCTACAGCATGGTGGCCAAGGTCATACAGCGGTTTTCCAGGACAGGTTCCACTCGGAACAGGCTTCGCCAGGGTCGACCAAAGAAGTTGAGTCCACGTGTTCGGCGTCATATCCAGAGGTTGGCTTAAAAAATAGACACATGAGTGCTGCCAGCATTGCTGCAGAGGTTGAAGACGTGGGAGGTCAGCCTGTCAGTGCTCAGACCATACGCCGCACACTGCATCAACTCGGTCTGCATGGTCGTCATCCCAGAAGGAAGCTGACGCACAAGAAAGCCCGCAAACAGTTTGCTGAAGACAAGCAGTCCAAGAACATGGATTACTGGAATGCCCTGTGGTCTGACGAGACCAAGATAAACTTGTTTGGCTCAGATGGTGTCCAGCATGTGTGGCGGCGCCCTGGTGAGAAGTACCAAGACAACTGTATCTTGCCTACAGTCAAGCATGGTGGTGGTAGCATCATGGTCTTGGGCTGCATGAGTGTTGCTGGCACTGGGGAGCTGCAGTTCATTGAGGGAAACATGAATTCCAACATGTACTGTGACATTCTGAAACAGAGCATGATCCCCTCCCTTCGAAAACTGGGCCTCATGGCAGTTTTCCAACAGGATAACGACCCCAAACACAACCTCCAAGATGACAACTGCCTTGCTGAGGAAGCTGAAGGTAAAGGTGATGGACTAAACCCAATTGAGCACCTGTGGCGCATCCTCAAGTGGAAGGTGGAGGAGTTCAAGGTGTCTAACATCCACCAGCTCCGTGATGTCATCATGGAGGAGTGGAAGAGGATTCCAGTAGCAACCTGTGCAGCTCTGGTGAATTCCATGCCCAGGAGGGTTAAGGCAGTGCTGGATAATAATGGTGGTCACACAAAATATTGACACTTTGGGCACAATTTGGACATGTTCACTGTGGGGTGTACTCACTTATGTTGCCAGCCATTTAGACATTAATGGCTGTGTGTTGAGTTATTTTCAGAAGACAGTAAATCTACACTGCTATACAAGTTGTACACTGACTACTCTAAGTTATATCCAAGTTTTAGTTCTATAGTGTTGTCCCATGAAAAGATATAATGAAATATTTGCAGAAATGTGAGGGGTGTACTCACTTTTGTGATACACTGTATTAGCGGTTTACTCAGTAGCTCTGCATTTTACAGAGAAAATGACACTTAATAAAGCTAAAATGTATAATGTAAAGCTGTAAAGTATCATTAGAAAAGTGGTTCTTAAGCCTCAACCATAATAACCTAACATGGACTGACCATAACAACTAGTCCACATGAACTAGACCACCACAACTAGTCCACAACAACTACACCACAACACTAAACCTTAAAAAATCAATTGCTGTGGCAGATTTTTAGGTGAGTGTCTACATATCAGCGGTTTACTCAGTAGCTCTGCATTTTACAGAGAAAATGACACTTAATAAAGCTAAAAGCTAAAATGTAAAGCTGTAAAGTATAATTAGAAGAGCGATTCTTAAGCCTCGGTCTGGGAATCCATGTGGGGTTGCCTGATAAAAACAGATGAGATTTGTACAAACAGGCATATAAATCAGTTCACTACAACTGAAACTATTTAGCATTTCATACATTTATTTGTTCAGGGTAATTATTTTAGAGCTCCTGTCTCTGTCATGACAACATTTGTTCCATGTTGAAGTTTTCCGGTTGCTGCTGGTACCCATGTTCAAGGATCGTTTGCGGTTTGTTTAAAATTAATTGTCTATTTTGTTAAGCCTTTTCTAATTAGCCAAAGGCAATACGGAGGAATCACGTATTTATCTAAGCACACAATTACATTTGTAAAATAAGAAACCTGGAGCAATCTTCCGTGATATGACTGTTCAATGATGATGATCTGCATATGCGAGCAGTAGTAATAAAAGAGATATGTTAAGATTATTCAAACAGGAAAATTACGTGGCATGTTTCTCTTCACAGTAAAGCCTTAAAATAGAAGCTAGTAAGGTGCAGAGTTGGTTGCGGGTACACTGTGGAAATGTTGAGCCCTTGAAATGAGCTCACTGGAGTTTTTAATACACCAAAACTTTTCTATAAAAGTTTCTATATGACATTGCTCCGAAGTACATTCTTATCGAAGGTTTAATATATAGATAATATTTAAGTAGTGGAAAAGTAGATTTACCAATTTTTTTAGTACAGTGTTTACGTTTATTGTCTGGGTTAACTGTCAGTATGCTACAAATGCAATAAATATAGCTTAGATGGGAAAATACTACAATAATTATTGTTATATGCCAAACAAAAACATTGAAATATAAAAGAAAAAACACTAAACAATGCAGCTAGAGAACTGATTGTAGTAGGTGAAAAGGCGGTTGAGTTTGGAATGTAAAACTCCTGTGTGGTTTATGGGCTTGAACTGTGAGCTTGTCCTCTGAGTTGTTTGAGTATCACGGTACGGTCTAAAATCACACGCTATCAGCACCGAGCGCAAAGTTCACACAAGAATGCCCAGTTGCTATGGATACCTGCACTGGTAGACCTCTCTCATTATGCCCAGACTGAAAGTATGTGGGGGAGAAACTCTACAAACAAGTTCTACTCGCACTTTCACTACAAAGCTAAATAAAGCAATAAAGGCACATCCATGCTTTAAAAGATTTACAACAATGTAACCTGGAAAGCTTGAGGTAAACATTGCAGTAATCCAAAAAAAATATTGATAATGAGATGTAATCTTTAATGAAAAAAAGATCATGGATCTTGATGGTGATACTAGAAATCGTGAATCTTAGAACAAATACATTCTCATTAAGCACACCAGACATATTTTCTTAATAAACAGTGCTTTCAGAGGCGTCAGGCATACTTCTGGGTTGCTTTTGTTTAAAAGCCAGTGGGGTCACATTCCAGCTCTTCCTCTGGACCCAGTCAAACTCATCAAATAGTTGCGTGGGCTGACAAACCTGCACTGTTATACAGCCGAGCCCGAAGTGCGTAAGAGCATTCGTAAAACTATTCCACAATCACAGGAAACTGGTTTGCGAGTCCTGCTTTCAACTAGTGTCCATATATCATGCATCGTGGATAGCAAAACTGCAATGGCAATGAATTCATAATGAACTGAACAGCTTCAGTGTGAGCTGTTTAGAGGCAAAAGCCACAAAATAGCCCAGAACCAAATCACCTGTCTGAGTTTTAGGTAAAGTGTATTCTATCTAATTCTATTACACTGTATATCCAGTTTAAGCTTAAGAATGCAACCAGTGCTGCCAAGGTGTGGGTAATATTACAAAACAAATCGTATCCTGATACCTGCCAGCATGTTTATGATACAAAAAATGCATCACATTTTTGCAAACACAATCCCAATAAAACAATGGTCCCAAAAAACAACACTATGCATTAGTTTTAATACACTTCAACATGAAACTAGCATGTTCTGTTCTGACAGCATCACTGGTAACTGAGTCTTTTGTCATGGGGTTTTCTTTGTAAATTACCAACAAGTCTTCCTCCCACAACCAAAACTGTTTGGACTAGGAATAATCTTTCAAAAGTCACCAGTTTGCCAGTAATGCTTTATTAAAAAAGGCAAAAAATTATTTTCTGCAAAAAAAATGACAGTAAATATCACTGTTAGTCGGCACGGTGGCTAAGTGGGTAGCACTGTCACCTCACAGCAAGAAGGTCTTGGGTTTGAACCCCAGGTGGGGCGGTCCGGGTCCTTTCTGTGTGGAGTTTGCATGTTCTCTCCGTGTCTGCGTGGGTTTACTCCGGGTGCTCCGGTTTCCTCCCACAGTCCAAAAACATGCGAGTGAGGTAAATTGGAAATACTAAATTGTCCATGACTGAGTTCGATACAACTTTGCGTGAACTGATGAACCTTGTGTAATGAGTAATTACCGTTTCTGTCATGAGTGTAACCAAAGTGTAAAACATGACCTTAAAATCCTAATAAACAAACAAACAAGCAAATATCACTGTTTGGTTAATCAAAGTTTGTATTTATGCCCTTTGAATACTACTGAAAGCACACACTTGTGTTTAAAACACTTTTAACCAGAAGACTTCAAGCCAAATTAACCTGTACTTAGTTCAAAATCCAGAATAATTCTGTGTCATTTAAGTCTAATCAGCCCATTGAAGACTGCCAGATTACCATTAATCTAGGGTCCCAGTTGGACAACACAAGATGTCAGAGGACAAAAGAGAAACATAGTCTGTAGCTAAAAGGTCCACATTCAAACTTAGAAGAGACTTATTACTGGCATTTGTAAAGCCTATCACCATGAAACTGGACAGATGCATGCTGACTGATAACCCCTTAAAACAGCAAGAGCACTTTAACAAAATAATTAAAGCCATATAGATAAAAAGGTCTAATCCACTGTGGATGTATACATTGTAATCACTCTTATTTGTGTAGAAAGAATCACTTAAGACAGAAGTTTGTGTCCATATAAAAATATAAGAAACAGCTGTAGAAGCAAAGACATATAACATCTTTTAGTAGTGGCTGAAAAGTGTCTCCTTTGTTTTTAAGTCAAGGATGTTAAACCAACTGTAGTGTGTTATTTTAGTGGTTTTATTTAAATACAAGTCACATGGGAGATGTCAGTAAAATCACAGCCAAGTTCTGCGCCAGACTGTGCTTTATTGTGCTGTCTATGTTAAATTACAATTAGCTTGTGTTATTAATTAGCACATTCTATGCAAGTTCTTTGCATAATAATGGTCACAAAGCATTAAATTAATTGCTGGCTGGTAAATCCTATAATGTATTCAAAGAAATTTAATTGCTAACCCAGTAAGATGACATGACATGGTATTATTCGCTGTATTAGTGATATTATTAAGCTGTAGAGATTGTTTATTTTACAACATAAAGCTGTTGAGAGACTGTCCAAAGCCTTTACAGTGGTACCCTGAAGTAGTTTTAAAGGTGTTGAGTTTCAAGGTATTTCTCCCATAAGGCTAATGTAATATAATGGGTTTTTTTACACTTATACACTGAAAATAACACAAATATAATATAAAAATCACTGAAATACAATTAAAAACAGTTAAAAATAAATAACTGTTCCACAAAGCTTAACGTGACATACTAAAACAAGCGAGGAATTTCATTAGTGGAGAGAACTTATGAGTTTAGTGTTTCTATGTCATAATTTTATTACATTAAGTCAAGATTTTTTTAACAATAAGTGTTTTAGACTCTCAAAAAAAGCTGATCCTCACAACTTTAAGTTTAAAGTTTAAGTTTTAGTTTAAAAGTGAAACATGAGAAAAATCTAGCTAAACACAAATACATGTGGAGTTTTCAGAGTGGAAATTGTTCTTATATTCACACTTTGATGACGGGCGAAGTGCTGAAAAAGGGACTGTTCATTTGTTAATTTAAAATTTAATACATTAATTTTTTTAAAAGCTGATCATGTTGAGTTTAAGGTAAACATTGAGTTTGGCAAAGGGCGTTGCGTTTCAAAGATTTTGAGTTTAGGGGTTGTTGAGTTACAAGGTACCACTGTATTATAAAAGGAGGTATATTTAAACCAAACTATAAGGTTGAAAGACTAAAAACTAAAAAGTAAAAAAAAAAGCAATTCAGGTTGTCGAAGGTGGCTATTCCAAAATCACTTGGTCCACTGTGGAATTTTGTTTTCTATTGTTTCCTAAACCACAACAGGAAGTTTATGTGCTACTACTGAGGATTCAAATGTGTTTTTATTCTATTTTTATATTTTATGGTGTGAGGATGTTTACAAGCAATAAAAACTAAAGAACTGTGCACAATTCTAACCAATCCCCTTAATTTCTATGCAAGTATATAAGTGCATCAAAGTATTTGACCTATTTTAGGTAAACTTTCATCTCCCAGGAAAAAAACATGGTGTGAACATTTCCTGAAGATTTCTCTGTAATCCCACTGTAAACCTTCCACATGGGCAGCTTGCACAGGGATTACAGACATACACATACAGCATTAACTACCAGCTGGTCAAGATTTGCTATTAAATGACCTCTGATACTCCCAGAACACTTGAATGTTTTACTAGGCAGCACCAGTGAATTTTGGACCCTGCTTAAAATGCCAAAACAGTTTTTGATTCAAATAAAGACCTGAACTAAGTAATCCAATTAGATCTGGACGTAAGTGAGCTTATATTTGGCTTTCCACACATTAGACGTATTTCTACCTAGATTTACTGTTTGTTATTATTAATCTGGCCAAATTTATGTGTTCACAAAACTAAAAAAGATTTGACCTCAAGGCTGTAGGTCAACAAAGTAAGCAAGTATGACTCCTCTCAGCAGGCCCCTATACTTCTATTATGTTTTGATAGTATGGAGGAGGGTCTTTGGTACCAGGCACATCTCGAACTGCTTCTCCCCTCCCCCAACAGGTGCTAACCACAACCTTGGACTACAGGGGATTACCCTAATCTCCACATGCCACTTGCTCTATTTCAGACACAATGCAGTCCAAATGAATCTCCCTTTAAGTTACCCCACACTGCTGTCTATGACTGTTCAGACACTAAAAACAAACATGACACACATTTAAGCAGGAGGTCAAAGGCTGAGGAATCACAGAAGTTACACTTTCAGAGTAACATTACAGTTGGTTTGATCAATTCAGATGGGGTAGCAAAAAGGCTAAACTACTAATTTAGACCATTTACATGTTTTATACAGATAAACTTTATTTATTTAGTTATTTATTTTTAATTTTTTTTACTTTATTTAGATTTAGATGTTATTGCTGTATTTTTAAGTCTTATACCTGTAAAAGATTTTAAAGATCTAACACACTAATTAAAAGTAAAAATGTTTGTTCTTGCAAGCTAAAACAAGTCATCCTGCACATGACATATTTTCTCCAAGCAGATTTTATACATGTTTAGACAGAGCAATACAAGATACTTGCTGGCATAAAGAAAATCACAAAGTGTGAGAAAGAAAGTGCCAGCGAATACGTAATGCCACAAAACCTGTTGAACTAGTTTCCCCACCCAACATGCCTTTAAGATCACCTTTCTACAAAAATCACTGAAACTCTTTCAGCTTCCATAAAAGGAGCCAGACAGCCTAGTCACAGACACATACACAGTGCTGGCTAACTACTCTGGTGACAGCATCATCAGCACTTCTGGCATTTCCTGAATTGATCAGATAATGTGCAAGCAGAAACTATACTGAAGGTCAAAGTCTGCCTATAAATGAAGGTGTTGCCCATGTAGACTTTGCTACAATGTTTTGTCAGGTTTACTCACTAACATTTCTTTCATCACATCAATGAACTGTGATTTCTGGTCTTGCCAGTCTCGGAATTAAGCGTCATGGTACTGCTTGTTTGTTTACCTTGTTTCTGCTTCCGGTTGATGACAAACTCTGAGGTCCTTATTGAACTAGGTGCTGTTCTTCTGTAGAAACTGTTCCTGTCCAGTGATCCTGCATAAAGTGCTTTTTGAGTACAGCCTAGTTTTTCTGTATACAGTTTTCCTGAGTCTGGGTAATTGTTTGACCCATTTTTGGGGTCCTCTGTGTTTGAGGGGTGATCCTCGTAGCTCCTCATGGCCCTTACTTTGTGTTTTTGTGTGTAGTAAATATTCTTTTCCCACTCCTTACTGTGCTTCCAACTTCCAGTGTCACTGCTGTACCCCTCTTGTTTATAGTCCTTGGATACTTTGTAGTGGTCCCTGCTTTTGTGTTCACATTCATCATCTCTAAAAGTGTCTTTTACTTCACTATCGTAACAGTCATCTGACCAAAGTTCTCTGCTGTCCATGTCTCTATTAACATAACTATCAGCATCTTTGAGCTGGTTGTGGTCCTCATTACTTCCTTGGTCTGTTTGGATTTGATCACCAAAATCCTGCTCCAGAGGTTCGTAGTGAGCCTTGTTTTCACTCTTATTCTGGTCTGTTTTCTGAGACTTAGTATCCTGGCCCCTTGGATCAGTACTAGAAACAGACTCTTTTTTGTCATGATGCTCAACATCTGGATTGTCTCTGTGTTTATAGTGCTCCACTTTTCTACGATCATCAATATCCTTTTCGCTACATTTAATGAGACTGTCCTTCCTTTGCTCATAAGGGTCAATTTTTCTCCGATCTAAGCTATCCTTTTCTTTGTAGGCCTGGCGATCAGCTTTCCTATGGTCTTGACCCCCCTCTCTGTCGTACTGGTCATTTTCTCTTCGATCACTACTGTCTTCCTCTCTGTAGGCGTAACGATCTGCTTGTTTATCAGCTTGATCACTCTGTTTACTGTACCGGTCCACTTCTCTTCGATCACTACTGTCTTCCTCTCTGTAGGCGTAACGATCTGCTTGTTTATCAGCTTGATCACTCTGTTTACTGTACCGGTCCACTTCTCTTCGATCACTACTGTCTTCCTCTCTGTAGGCGTAACGATCTGCTTGTTTATCAGCTTGATCACTCTGTTTACTGTACCGGTCCACTTCTCTTCTATCACTACTGTCTTTCTCTCTGTGGGCGTAACGATCTGCTTGTTTACAATCTTTATCACTCTGTCTACTGTACCGGTCCACTTCTCTTGGATCACCACTGTCACTACTGTCTTTTTCTCTGTGGTCATAACGATCTGCTTTCCTATGATCTTGACCTCCTCTTCTACTGTACCGGTCAACTTCTTTTCGATCACTGCTGTCTTTCTCTCTGCTGGCATAGCGATGTAATCTTCTGGAGTCTTTATCGTCCTCTTTATCAAACTGGCTAATATCTCTTCTATCTGACTTATCCATCTCTCTGTAGGCATAGCGATCTGCTTTCCTATGTCCCCGATTGCCCTCTCTATCATTCCGGTCATTTTCTATTCGATCAGAGCTATCCTTCTTTCTGTTGGAATAGTGATCTGGTTTTTTATAATCCTCATCACCTCTTCTATGATACCGGTCATTTTCTTGTCTATAATCGTAGTCTTTCTCGCTGGAGACACAGTGCTCTGCTGTCTTGTTGTATTTATCACCCTTTCTTTCATACCGGTCATTTCTTCTTCTATCAGAGTTTTCTCTGTAGGTGTAGTGGTCTGCTTTTCTGTAGTCGTCTTCTTTATCCTTTCTATCATACCTGTCGTTTTCTCTATAATCCCGGCTTTCTTTCTCTTTGTAGGCATATCGATCTGTTTTCCTAGAGTTGTTATCTCGCTCTCTTTGGTAATGGTCCCTCTCTCCGCGATCGTAGCAGTCAGCTTCTCTGCCTTCATAGTGGTCTGTATCCCTGTACTCATATTTATGCCTTTGCCTAGTGTCGTAGTAATCCTTTCGTTTGCTGTCTTTGAGGTCCACTTTTTTTTGTTCATAGGAATCATAGCCTCTGTGGTCCTCATAACGATCCCTGTAACGTGCTTTATCATAAGAATCCCTCTTGTCTCCATCACTGGAGTAAGCATATCGATCCTGACTGCTGTTAGGTCTCCTCTCATCATAATACTCATCCATGTCCCAGTAGTCGTACCTGTCTCGGTTAGTACGGTTTGAATAATCCTGTGCTTGGGAGCTCCAAACATAGTCCCTTTGATCTCTGTGGTCAGGAAAGTTGTCTTTCATAGCTTCGCTAGGCTCATAAAAGCAGTGCTTGCCAGTCCTTTCAGGTGGCATTCTTGGTTCAGGTGAGTGGTAGAAGTAAGGGCTGCTCTGCGGTGTAAAGCCCTCTCTGTATGGGCTCCTGTCCCAGTCCTCATATTCCCAGCTGGTCTGACGCATGCCACCGGCTTGCCCAAAAAAGCCTTGGTTTTCCAAATATCCTGGTGAAGGCCTGAAGTCCTCTGGGTACACGGTTTGCTGCTGTAGCTGCTGCGGTTGCTGATAGTGCATCTGCATTTGGAGGTATCTATCTTTCTCCCACCTGTCACTCACCAGGTCCTCCACACTCTTACCCCTCCGAGGAGGAGCCTTGCTGGCATCCACGGCAACTGGGGCATACATCATGGGGTGTCCCATTGCAACCTGTGCCTGCATTTCGTCAGAAACGATCACAGCTTCTAAAAAAGCAGCTGTGTTAGCTCCTCCAGCATTTAAATTTGAAATCCATAGTCACAGGAATTCGCCTGTCAGACATGGCCTCTGGAAAACTCTTGTGTTTCCAAACTCTCCTGCTTCGACAGCTGCTAGAGCTGAATTGTCTGATTCAGACATCAGAAACTCAACCCTTCACTCCCTCCTGTTATCAAGCCAATAGGAAGGATGCAGGAGGAGAAGGTGGGGGTAGAGGGAGGAACTCCGGGTAATTATTCAGTGAAGCCACATGAGTGGCGGATTATGAGATTGCAAAGATTGGCTGTGTGTCTCTGTTTGGACAAAAACAAAGGCTGGTGTTCACTGAAATGCCTTAAAAGAAGACACACTTTTCCTTTTCTGAAGAAACTAGTCTTTGATAAGGACTAGAAAAACTTTTAACCACTTCTTAAGATTGTGATCTTGTGTGTACTTTTAGAACATAACAAGTAATATCACTATTTAGCAAACTTAATAAGACTACGCTAAAGAAATAGGAGACTAAACATCTTTCATTTTAAGTGAGATCCCATAATCTGTGGCTTCAGCTTGATTAGCATACCCTTTTACAAGGTGCTCAGCGGAGTGTAAGCAGCATTGAGTTCATGGTTTGACCCACATTTCCATGATTGTCATGTTTTAATAAGAATCCTTTTATGTCCGTGGGATGAACTGGGAAAGTTGGACAGAGGGCGATTAGTTTAAAGACTACAGTGTGAGAGAAAGTTTCTGTACACTTCACAAAGAGCTATTGTTCAGGACTGTCCTGGGCTCTCAGGCTACTGCATGTTGTAGAGTGTGTGTGTGTGTGTGTGTGTGTGTGTGTGTGTGTGTGTGAGGGAGGGGTGTAGAGCTATTCATGTGCTCCAGTATAGTATGTCCCCAGCTCTTAAACCAAAGCAGTAATTATCAGACACACAATTTCAGAGCTCCTGTTCTACAGCATAGAAACTTGGGGAAAAAAGAAAACCAGAATCAATAATACTAATAATTAATAGTTATTATTTTAAATAAACGTACAGCACGTAGTCAAAGCGAATGAAAAATGTTTTGTTTTATGTACACATTGTTCGAGAGGTCTAATAATCAGCGTGAAAGATCTTGCGCTACCTTACAAAACACTTCCCTGAAACTGAATCCTGGGAGGTCAGGTGAAGCATTCCTGTTGTGAAATGAACAGGTGGAAATCCTTCTATTTACATATCCATGGCTCACTGAAACTAACATTCTTTTAAACAGAATACATCCTATTTGTTTAGTCAGAAACTAACAATTACATAACTTAAAAAATTATACAGAAGGTAATATAGACGTTTTGTATACTTGTATTTTACTGTGTATGTAAATTTGGGATACATGAATCCACGCATGTATTTTCCCATAATTAACTCGTCCTATAGAATGCCTTTATTTATCATATATATATATATATATATATATATATATATACAGGGGTTGGACAATGAAACATTTTAGTGTGGGAGGTTTCATGGCTAAATTGGACCAGTCTGGTGGCCAATCTTCATTAATTGCACATTGCACCAGTAAGAGCAGAGTGTGAAGGGTAAGAGCACAGTTTTGCTTAAAATATTGCAATGCACACAACATTATGGGTGACATACCAGAGTTCAAAAGAGGACAAATTGTTGGTGCACGTCTTGCTGGCGCATCTGTGACCAAGACAGCAAGTCTTTGTGATGTATCAAGAGCCACGGTATCCAGGGTAATGTCAGCATACCACCAAGAAGGACAAACCACATCCAACAGGATTAACTGTGGACGCAAGAGGAAGCTGTCTGAAAGGGATGTTCGGGTGCTAACCCGGATTGTATCCAAAAAACATAAAACCACGGCTGCCCAAATCACGGCAGAAATAAATGTACACCTCAACTCTCCTGTTTCCACCAGAACTGTCCGTCGGGAGCTCCACAGGGTCAATATACACGGCCGGGCTGCTATAGCCAAACCTTCGGTCACTCGTGCCAATGCCAAATGTCGGTTTCAATGGTGCAAGGAGCGCAAATCTTGGGCTGTGGACAATGTGAAACATGTATTGTTCTCTGATGAGTCCACCTTTACTGTTTTCCCCACATCCGGGAGAGTTACGGTGTGGAGAAGCCCCAAAGAAGCGTACCACCCAGACTGTTGCATGCCCAGAGTGAAGCATGGGGGTGGATCAGTGATGGTTTGGGCTGCCATATCATGGCATTCCCTTGGCCCAATACTTGTGCTAGATGGGCGCGTCACTGCCAAGGACTACCGAACCATTCTGGAGGACCATGTGCATCCAATGGTTCAAACATTGTATCCTGAAGGCGGTGCCGTGTATCAGGATGACAATGCACCAATACACACAGCAAGACTGGTGAAAGATTGGTTTGATGAACATGAAAGTGAAGTTGAACATCTCCCATGGCCTGCACAGTCACCAGATCTAAATATTATTGAGCCACTTTGGGGTGTTTTGGAGAAGCGAGTCAGGAAACGTTTTCCTCCACCAGGTGTTTCAGTTTCATTGTCCAACCCCTGTATGTGTGTGTGTGTGTGTGTGTGTGTACAGTACAATGAAATTATTTTCTTTGAATGAATGGTGGTGGAGGCCTTTCTTGTCTTTTGAGCCCTGGCTGATTTGGTGACATGCTCCGAACTATTCCTTCATCCTGAAAGCTGGCTTGTGATTGTGTGACCCTTAAACTGTCCTCTTTGCTTTTTTCCCTTTTCTCAAAATAGTCCAGGTCCCACACTGTGTGGTCCTCATAGATTGCATTGCAGATAGAGTCCTGAGAATATGCGAAGCTGTTAGGATCTTGTTGATCAGATGTGTACTCAGAAAAGTAATTGTCCTCTTCCTCTTTCTCAGAATCATTGGTTTCACCCATCACAGCTGGCACTTGTGCCCATAAATGTTCTTCCAGCTTAACGAATCTGTGAGGAAAAATCCCTGTTCTGCCATGTAGTCGTCCCTCTAGCCAGCCATCTTCAAGCGTCTTCAAGTATTGAACTATACATAAGACACATCTCTAATGCAAATATTCCTTAATCCTGCCTTGCTCAGGCTTTATTATTTAAGCAGGCTTTTATTAGAACACAACAGAGCCCAAACAGCTTCAGCACATTCATTCAGAAATACAGCGGATAAAACAGATGTCATTAATTCATTCTTTTCACCTGTACCTCCTCCAGATCACTCTCAATGGTATGAGAAAGTCTCAGCTCTATTTAAAAACCCTCTCTTAGGATGAATGGGCCTTCATCTGCCAGTCAGGCACAGAAGAACTTGGAGCTAGGTGTCAACATAAAGACACGCATTTGCATTTTCTTTGGAATATAACTGGTTCCCAGTTGAAAGCATTAATAAGAAGGCAGCCGCCTTTAGCACCCGTAAACTCACACAATGATAATTTCAAGGTCTATTAACTGTTTATGCTAACATTATATTAATCCATTACTTCAGTCCACTACTGTTGAGATCCAGGTTTGAATCTATGTATGCGTTCCAACTTGTGTTCTAAGTTTATATTTGTAGTGACTTATGTTGTATAACATGTAAGCATAAATTTAAAAAAAGCGTGTGGCACACCAGCGCTGGGATTCTTTCAACTTTCCATATTTGAATCTGTGTCTGTGGGGCGAAACTAACCTCACACGTGAACCCACCAAAGTATGGGCAAATAAGAAGGAGTCAGTGGACTGTGCACACATCAAAGGGAGTGTGTCATTCAAATATACCCTGACTTCCCCATCGAACATTTGCGGGAGACCTCAAGCTGGCAGCTCACAGACTCTTGTAAACAAATCTGATGGAGTTTAAGAGGATCAGACATGACAAATGAAGTAATCTGCCCAAATCCAGATGGCCACTAGTCTGCTGGGTGGTAAAAGACCGGATTAATAAGATGGTGGGGTCATTGACGCAGTGTCTGCGGCGCGAAACTGGCCTCTTATGTGAACCCACCAAAGTATGGACAAACAAGAAGGGGTCAGTGGAATGTGCACACAGCAGAAGGAGTGTGTGTCAGACAAATATACCTTGCTCGGACGCGATAGGCGTCCCCAACAGCAGAAGACTAATTGACTAGGCTAAAATTGGGAGAAAAAATTAAAAGATTCATAAATAAAAAAGCAAAGGGTATAGTAGTTGTAGTTAAGTGTATATGTTTAAGAAAACAGTACATTAAAGCTTAAAAAGCTTTTAGAATTTAATCAGCTGCCCAGATACCTACTAGCCGGTTAGGGGTATGCTAACATTACCTGGATAAAATCATAATAAAAATGAAATATTTAAACACATTCAGCCAATCAAGCAGCAAGCCCTCATTGAAATGCACATCTGGAATAGGGCGGTTTATCTGTTTTTCATGGCAGATCCTCTTAAACTCCATCAGATTCGATTACAAGAATCTGTGAGCTGCCAAGATTTACCCAGAAAATCCTCACAAAAAAACTTCTTAACGCTCTATTAATGCTTCATCTTCATATTTTTCATAACCACTAATCTTTCTCATTTCAATGCTGCTGTTTCGCAGTTTTTTGCTTCTGTCTTTTCTCATTTATTCGCTAAGCTACTCGAAGCTCCTTCCTCCATATTTTTATTAAAACCTTTGAACTAGTTTCTGTGAACACTCCCACCTGACTCCATGCAGTCCAACAATAAGCAGTTATTATTGTTCCTCCTTCACAGCTTAGAAACACACCCTGCCACGACATCGACGGAAAAACAGATACTTGTACGCACACGTATTTAAAGTAAACACCATCATTCATACAATATCATTAAAGGACATACCGTTCACATGAAGCTCATATGGCTATTAGCAAACTATTAGGTAAAACAAAATTACATAATAATAATTAATAATAATAAAAAAGTGGCCCAAAAAGTCAAATATTATGTAATATATTAAATATATAGGGAAACACTACAACCTTAGCAATATACAATTATTTTGTATATAATAAAATATACAATATTAAGTTTTGTCATAAAACACCTTTTATGAGGTCAGGCACTACTGACATTCCAATTCATCCTACAGCTTTTTAATGTAGTTAAAGTTAGGGCCTTAACAGTCAAGTGCAGTCAAATTCTTATTTTACATAATCAACTTCATACACCTAAGTGGTGAGGTCCTTGAACCGATGAATCATCTGTAACCTGTAACTACCTGTCCTGTCATGAATATAACCAAAGTATAAAACATGTACTAATACAAAATACAGTACATGGCCAAAAGTATGTGGACACTCTACTAAATTATTCAGGTGTTTCAGACAAACCCAGTGCTAACAGGTGTAAGAAAATCAGATATATTAAATAAATATGCCTCCAATCTTGTGGCAACAGCTTACAGGGAACTATTTTTGAAGGAAAGTACCACTGTGGAAAAAGCAAGGTCCATTAAGACATGGTTTGGTGCAAAAGACCAACTGTGGTCTGCACGTAGCCATAACCTCAACCTCACTGGTGATTTAAGGCCTTGATTGTAAGCCAGATCATCTCTTCCAGCATTAGTGCCTGACCTCGTAAATTTCCAGTCTTATGACAAAACCTTCCTAGCAGATTAAATGCTGTTAGAGCTGAAAACGAGAGCAGAAAAACTTTTGGAATGGGACGACTAACAAGCTCATAGTCAGATGTCCACATACTTGCTCTGAATAGCCTGACTGCACCCTAATGGTGAGCATGGGAACTTTTATTGTGTGCTCTTATACTGGTGACACTAGACACATTGCTGTGTCATTATCTAGTATTCCGCGAAAAGCAAAATAGCTTTTAAAACTACGAATCAAGATTACAAGTATCTACCATAGACTGTAGGTGTCTACCACATCAAAGGACCACATCAGTTAAGTTTCACACCTTTATCCCTGCAGGAACTACGTTCATGCTTTTCATGTTCAAGTTCATGTTTTCAGCCATATTTTCCTGTTAGTGACCAGTCACTAAATCTCTGAAAAATTCCTGCTTAAAATTCTCAGTAATTAGTCATGCATTGGGGACTATTCTGCAACCAGTTGACTGGAAACAGTCAATAAAACTGAAAAATAAGAGTAAACTATAAAAAAATGTGAACATTGTATCAAATACAATACTATATTCGGCTGCAGGTGTTGCTTCTGTGTCCCAAATACAGCGCTATCTATTCAAAATTTTGCTAAATTACTTACTAACGCTTAAGGTTACTACTGTGAATAAACTGTACAATAAAAAGATGTTGGTTTAACACAGCCTTACGGGTCAAAGGCAGCAGCTTTGCTCAATTCTACAGTGCCTTGCAAAAGTATTCAGCCCCCTTGAACTTTTCAACCTTTTGCCACATTTCAGGCTTCAAACATAACGATATGAAATTGTAATTTTTTGTGAAGAATCAACAACAAGTGGGACACAATCGTGAAGTGGAACGAAATTTATTGGATATTTTAAACTTTTTTTAGAAATAAAAAACTAAAAAGTGGGGCGTGCAATATTATTCAGCCCCTTTACTTTCAGTGCAGCAAACTCACTCCAGAAGTTCAGTGAGGATCTCTGAATGATCCAATGTTGACCTAAATGACTGATGGTGATAAATAGAATCCACCTGTGTGTAATCAAGTCTCCGTATAAATGCACCTGCTCTGTGACAGTCTCAGAGTTCTGTTTAAAGCGCAGAGAGCATCATGAAGACCAAGGAACACACCAGGCAGGTCCGAGATACTGTTGTGGAGAAGTTTAAAGCCGGATTTGGATACAAAAAGATTTCCCAAGCTTTAAACATCTCAAGGAGCACTGTGCAAGCAATCATATTGAAATGGAAGGAGTATCAGACCACTGCAAATCTACCAAGACCCGGCCGTCCCTCTAAACTTTCAGCTCAAACAAGGAGAAGACTGATCAGAGATGCAGCCAAGAGGCCCATGATCACTCTGAATGAACTGCAGAGATCTACAGCTGAGGTGGGAGACTCTGTCCATAGGACACAATCAGTCGTACACTGCACAAATCTGGCCTTTATGGAAGAGTGGCAAGAAGAAAGCCATTACTCAAAGATATCTATAAAAAGTCACCTGGGAGACACACCAAACATGTGGAAGAAGGTGCTCTGGTCAGATGAAACCAAAATCGAACTTTTTGGCCACAATGCAAAACGTTATGTTTGGCGTAAAAGCAACACAGCTCATCACCCTGAACACACCATCCCCACTGTCAAACATGGTGGTGGCAGCATCATGGTTTGGGCCTGCTTTTCTTCAGCAGGGACAGGGAAGATGGTTAAAATTGATGGGAAGATGGATGGAGCCAAATACAGGACCATTCTGGAAGAAAACCTGTTGCAGTCTGCAAAAGACCTGAGACTGGGACGGAGATTTATCTTCCAACAAGACAATGATCCAAAACATAAAGCAAAATCTACAATGGAATGGTTCACAAATAAACGTATCCAGGTGTTAGAATGGCCAAGTCAAAGTCCAGACCTGAATCCCATCGAGAATCTGTGGAAAGAGCTGAAAACTGCTGTTCACAAACGCTCTCCATCCAACCTCACTGAGCTCAAGCTGTTTTGCAAGGAAGAATGGGCAAAAATTTCTGTCTCTCGATGTGCAAAACTGATAGAGACATACCCCAAGCGACTTGCAGCTGTAATCGCAGCAAAAGGTGGCGCTACAAAGTATTAACGCAAGGGGGCTGAATAATATTGCACGCCCCACTTTTCAGTTTTTTATTTCTAAAAAAAGTTTAAAATATCCAATAAATTTCGTTCCACTTCACGATTGTGTCCCACTTGTTGATGATTCTTCACAAAAAATTACAATTTCATATCGTTATGTTTGAAGCCTGAAATGTGGCAAAAGGTTGAAAAGTTCAAGGGGGCTGAATACTTTTGCAAGGCACTGTATGTGCAGCCTAGTAAAAGAATCTTGATACATTAATTTGAAGATTTCGATAAGTGTAAATACAGTAAATCACAGGTCCTCTTTGCCCCATACATCTCCCTAGCCCAGGGGTGTCAAACTCATTTTCACAGAGGGCCACATCTGCATTATGGTGGCCCTCAAAGAGCCGATTGTAATGTATCCTGCTGCGATTGCAGTCTGCCTTTTAAGGCTTGGACAATTTGTTGTTTTTCTTGGAGGCTAAATTCTGTGTAAAAATGCCAGATTTATACTGTATATTTATAATGTATATCTACATTTCTATTGTACTCCTTTACCACAGACACAAGTACAAACTTGTATTCACTTTCCCATCTTTCATTGAATTTCCCTCCTTGAATTTTCTTGTACATTCTGGGATTATTTGTAAATATTTCTCAACATCATTGTTGGAAAACCGCACTGCCATCTAGTGGCGGGATGCGGTCACTTTGCGGGTCACAAAATCGGCATGCATTGTGAGAGACGCAGTTTATGTATGATGTATTTACAGTATATTTTAAGACAACCATACGTCTTTTAAACTGGATTTGGCCTGCGGGCCTTGAGTTTGACACGTGCCCTAGCCCGTCTTTTTTTTGAGTGGATACTCTATAAAGGATTGATTGTGTAATTTGTACAACTCCAAATTTAAAATAGCAAGCAGCTAAAACCTTCATGTTGCACTGTAGAGTGGCTTTAGAAGAAGTCAAAAAATCTTTGTTTACAATAACAATGTTGGCGACAAAGTGGGCGAAGTCAGTAAAGCACAAAATGTAAGCAAAGTTAAACTTTATGCAAATTATTAGTGAAGTGATGTCGCGATTACCAATAAGAATTGAGAATTGAGCAGAGCGGAACACACATTATCTCCTCCACCGAATAGTGCATAGTACACAAAGAAATGTAGCAAAATGTGTGCAAAAACAAGCCTTTGCTTTTAGTCTAAACAATTTCACGTCATCTGGTATAAACTGAACTTGAGACCACCTTCTGAATTTAAAGGTAGTCCCAGTAAATGATTTACTGTATTATTAAATAATAAAGTATTTGTTGCTTACCTTGTAACCGCTGCTGCTCCAGCGTTAGGGTCTCCAGTGTATAGGTGCAGAACTCAAGGTTTTCCAGGGTCTGCTGGACAAATATCTCATCCTCTTCTCCCTCTTCATCCAGCATGGCGCGCAACTCCTGGGCTGTGTTTGAGTACATCTCAATGTCTCTCTCCACTTCCTCCAGTCTCAGAAGACGAATGTACTGTTCCTGGTCCCTCACTCTTTCTTGCTCCAACTCTCTTTCCCTCTGTAGAACATCTTCACACTCATCCACCTCTTCCTCCTGAAGCACTGTGTCCTTTATAGTTGAGGCAGAGAGGTTGGGTGTCTGTGTGGTTTGACGGCGGCAAGCTGGAGGTGGCCGGGGAGCCTGTCGTGTTGGCTTGTAAATCTGTTGTCCATTGGTAAGAGGGGTATGACAGCTAGGAGCTGGAGGTCTGAGAATCTTAGGACGGGGCGGAGGGGGTCGCAGTGTCTTTTTTCTCTCCAACGAGGAAGAAGAGCTATAGAAGGGAGGGTAGTCTGATGAGGATTGGGATGAGCCCCTGATAATGTCAGTCTCACTGTTGTAGTCGAGGATGGAGAAGTGGCGGGAACACACTTTTCCAGAGCCGTTTGTAAAAAGGTCTCTGCTGGCCTGTTCTTCACTTTCTGTGACCGGAAGACTCCTCTCAAACTCTACCAGCTGCTGGGCCAACTTGTTTTCCAAGTCACCAGTTAAAGAAGCCAGTGTATGAGAGGTTGGCTGCCCATTGGAGCCTTGCCCTTGAGGCCAAACAGAGCGGTCAGTACGCCCAAGATCGGCATCGTTGGCGCTTGCATGTCGGGTCAACTTCTTCTGCTTGTTCTTCTCAGCAAAACTTCTGCTGGTTAAGGGGTTCCTGCTGTCATGAGAGGTGTTGCTTTGATGGCCTGAAGAACGTCTGTTGGAGTGTTTAAGGCTCTGACTCCTGGTGTTGGGAACAGGAGGAGGTTTAGGCATGCTGCTGCCAGTGCTGGTACTGTTCTGTCGGTTGCTAAGGGAATGGAGGCTGGGACGTGGAGGCAGCTTTGGTCGGGGTGGAGTCGGACTACTAGAGTTAGTTCTCTGGAGTGGCTTAGGGGCCAAGTTGCCTGTCCTGTTGGACTGAATGAATGGTGGTGGAGGCCTTTCTTGTCTTTTGAGCCCTGGCTGATTTGGTGACATGCTCCGAACTATTCCTTCATCCTGAAAGCTGGCTTGTGATTGTGTGACCCTTAAACTGTCCTCTTTGCTTTTTTCCCTTTTCTCAAAATAGTCCAGGTCCCACACTGTGTGGTCCTCATAGATTGCATTGCAGATAGAGTCCTGAGAATATGCGAAGCTGTTAGGATCTTGTTGATCAGATGTGTACTCAGAAAAGTAATTGTCCTCTTCCTCTTTCTCAGAATCATTGGTTTCACCCATCACAGCTGGCACTTGTGCCCATAAATGTTCTTCCAGCTTAACGAATCTGTGAGGAAAAATCCCTGTTCTGCCATGTAGTCGTCCCTCTAGCCAGCCATCTTCAAGCGTCTTAAGTATTTGTATCTTGTCCCCAGCATTAAAGTCCAGCTCACCCGGTTCCATGGCTCGGAACTCATACAGTGCAATACCATACACACCTTCCTCTTCATCACTTTCCTGATGCTGCTGTGCAATGTCTACACTGCCCTCTAAACTCTTTTTCTCTTCTTCATTTTCCTCCTCTTTAATCTCTTCTTCATCCTCTTCATCCAGACTGCAAATGTAACGCTGACTCTGTCCCAGACTGACAGGTTCAGAAGTCTGGAGTGACCTCAAAGGTGCAAGCAACTCCACAAAGCCCTCAGGAAAGACCCCTCTTCGGCCATCCAGCTCACCCTGGAACCAGCCCGGTTCAGGAATGCCCACTATGGTGATGATGTCACCTTCTCTGAAGTCTAGCTCCTCATCCAGCTGGGCATGCAGGCTCATGAGGGCACAAGCGTGGCCCAAAGCATATGGGGGCAGCTCGGAATCCTTAGCGGCCGCGCTGCGCTCGCTGAGCTGCCTGGAGCGACCTGAAAGCTGCAGTTCTTTTATACAGGAGAGGGGGAAAAGTCCCAGTGAGCCCCAAGCATCGCGACCTCTCAGCCAACCTGCATTGTCACAGCTTTCACCTGCTACCACATCTCCTGTAGCAAGAAAAAACAACACAAAATGCACAAAGAAAACGATGCCTGAAATTAGTATTAGAGTCAGTATTTAAGAATTACAATTATGTACTTCCTACATCACTGTGTACTAAAAATACTAAATGGTCCAGCAATCTATTGAGACTTCCAATCTCAGGCTCTCCTTAAGTTATGCACTTAGCTTTTAGTACAAGTAGTAGGACTAAACTGTAAAATTTGTAGTTATATAAAATGTACGTATATAATAGGGATGTAATGATACAATTTACCCACGATGCGATGCGATTCACGATACGATTTTCCCCCAATTTTTTAAACAAAATTAAATTGAAGTGAACTGAAATAAAATAAATCCCACATCACATAAATAAATGAATAATACAAATAAAGAAAGTATCCTCACATAAATAAATTTGGCTGGAAAATTCCGAACCTGGCAACCCGTGACGTCAACCAGGCGACGTGAATAGCACCAGTGCCCTCTGCTGTTTAAAGTGAATATTGACCCATTATACATGTAAACCGATTTGAATCGTTACACAATCGTTTTTCTTGTGGTGCATCGTTACATCCCTAGCATATGATAATTTATCATTCTGAAGGTTCCATTGACATGTAGGTGTATGCTGGGATTTTAGAGAGACATGTGCTGCCCTCAAGTGATGTTTTTTCTCCCACAACGTACATGGTTATTTCAGTAAGACAATGCCAGGCCTTATTGTGCATGCACTACAACAATGTGGCTTTATATAATTGTGGCTTTTCAATAATGTTCTACAAATGAATTGCACACTTTTTCACCTCATAAAAATAAAACACTCCTTGCTCATCTGTCATTTGTCTTTCAAAATAATTTATTCATTGTCTGTTTTACCACAGTTTTGTTCTGGTCAGGGTCGAAGTGGGAGAAATTTACCAGGCAAAAGGTCGGAAACACCCTGGACGGGTTGCCACTCCATCACAGGGAGTTTTGGAAAGGTCTGAGAAACCAGATAGATGTCAGAATGTCTGTTAGGGTCACAAAGGTCAAATTCCATAGAGCAAACTCCACCTTCCATTGTGTCCAGCTCACAGTCTAAAACACTCATGGGTCATTTACAGGAACTGTAACTCATCCATCACTATCAGTGAAAAACAACTACAGGAATTAGAGATTCCACACAGACGAGCAGAGGCAGGGACATGATTTTTCCAAACTTACAAACAACAGGTAAACCATGAAACCCAACACAGCTACATTCTACAATATGTATAAATGGCAAAAAATTATAAAAACAAATGATCAACAGAGATCAACAGCACTGCTAACAGTAATAAACCTTATTAATGTACATGCATATATATATATATATTACATAGATCATTTTATACATATATAGATCTATTTTATGCTACATATAACCTAGGTTGTTGGGTCTTTGAGAATAGACACATACTTGATTTGCCCAACACAATAGTGCAAAGGTCAACGCATGGCAACTAAGGAAGATTCAGATTTAGATGCAGATCAAGCTGAAGTACACCAAGGTGAGGAAGCTCCTACCACCAGAAGTAAACCCAAAATCAACCAAAATCAGAAAACACCTCATCATGGGTTCATCAAATTTCCCATGAGCAAAAAAACAAAACCTTTTGCCATCCTCGCCTAAAGTGTAAGAATACTAATATTATAATCTGTATCAAGGGGGTTCCAGAATTTTTTTCCAACACAGTGGGGTCTAAGAGAAGAAAGGTTGAAACCTGCTAAATTATACAATACCTCTAGCCTTGATTTGTGATCAAATTGGATTTTTTTTTTTACATGCTTTGTAGATACTAGCCAGACTCCCACAATTAGACATTAGTGATTCGATGACAAGATGCAGGCGACAAGAATTAAAAATTTGCTGTCGGACATTTTGTTCTTGGTAAAAAATGTACCTATTTTCAGTGATAAGCAGCCATGTTCTGAAGAGCTGAAGTCATTGATACACACATAGAGTTGTTCTCCTGCTCTAGTGGTGGGGATAGTGACCGATTCCACAAAGGTGCTCGGAAACTGACCTGAGAAACATCAGAGAAAAGAGAAAAAAACTCCTGATCTACACACAACACATATCACTCGTTGTACATTTAGTTATGAGCACACTAGTACATTCCTTAGGAGGATATGAAAATCTGTAAACACAGTACTATGCAAAAGAATCTGTATTATGTACAAATTGATTACATTTTATCTCTATGTTTTACAACTGTGATTTCCTGGTCAGGGTCATGATGTCTGAACTGGTCTGGCTTCTCTGTAATTACTGGCTACAATGCAGAAACACACTCCAGACAAAATCTTTATTTTATTTCTTTTGAGCCATTCGAAAGTGAACTTGCTAGATAAGTCATCAGGGTACTCATGGAGATATTTTGGTAGGCTGACTTCCATTGGTACCCAGTTTTCTCTATTTTGAAACTCTTGTGAAATGTATGTATTTTAAATAAATATGTTTCTAACCTATAATTTCTTTTGCTGTTTGTTGAGACCAACAACCAAGACATAGACAATCATGTCTGTCTGACTGAGTGATAGCACCACCAAGTCGTGTTTTGCACATTTTTTAAAATGTTAGTCAACATCACATTTCATTGTGTGTTATTCCTATTTTTGCTGTAGTTTAATATATTAAATGTCCTTTTTACTGACATCTATGCACTTCTATGGAGGACAATTAATAGATTGCACATCTATGAAGGGTTCTCACTGTTGAACTGATGTGTCAAGTGTCCAACTTGAAGACGTATTTTAACAAAACATACTTAATAAATGTAAATACATTGAGGAAAAACACTAATATTACTTTATGGTTTAGGATATGAAACAGCACCTGTGACTCCGTCCTTAATTCCAAGCAACCAGAAATCATCCACTACGCTACAGACTTCAACAATATCACCAACAAAGAGTGGAAGTTCCTCTGAGACGCTGGGCATGAATTCGAACACGGCCCGCACCACAGAGCCTGCCTCCATCTTCATTTAATTCCTGAAAGAGAAATGCAAAACAAAGCACATTTTTAGATAAGGACTGCAGCACTGACACATTTAACCACTAGATGTCCCATGCTGGCAAACGGTTTGTTTCTTTACAGTCACAAGTGAGGCCAGCTGTTAAAAGTAAGCAAAAGGTGCTAAACAAATGCTTACAACATGAAAAAAAGTCTATTTTATTTATTTCATCTACTATTTTTGGGAAGTCACGAAAATTAAATATATAAAAGTTCATAAAATGTATTTTATAATTTAGATCAACCTCATCTGAGTGGAAAAAACTGCCGTCACGAGTTATGGAACCTGGGCTGCAAGTGTTTGTGTGAGTGGGAGAGTGAGAGTGAACATGTGATCCAATGCACATTTGTCTCTGTGTCTAAGAATGTTTATGGAGGTCCGTCCTGGTCAGCACAACCTAATTTTTCTGGTCTGTGTTAATGTGACTAAGTGGAATTTACATCACTGGTTTTCCCCTTTACTGAAAAACAAGCAGATTCTTACTCTAAAAAAACCCTGTGTAAGCTGAACTCAGAATAAATGAATATGATAGTGGAGGAGTGTGTAAAGTGGGTGAGATTAGGGTAAGATAAAGAAGGAAAGAAGAGAAGGGACAGCACATGTTTAACAGACTCAAAGACCTCTCTGTCTGGTGTGTGTGTGTGTGTGTGTGTGTCTGAGAAAAACACAGTCATCTGGTCAGTGGGTGACAGGTGATCCTATACTGAGGGTCACAGCCGGGTCTACTTGAACTAGATCCATTTAATTAGTGGCTGGAAGGCCAAATTCAGTCACTTAAAATAATTCCCTAATTCTTATTAGTTAGATTAAAGAAATTTTGAAGATACTTTTGTACACAGTTAGCAAATTACTCAGCTGTCCTGCAATGTTAGCGTTAAAAACCCATAATAAATAATGGATATAACTAAATAATGTACGCAAGCTGCTGCAATCATCATGCTTCCTTGTGTTTAACTAACTTAACTGCTCGATCTGTAGCCAGTGTGTCATTTTCTACTGTAAATGTGAAAGAAGACAGAAGTTACAATTGGTTACTGTTAGTTAAAGCCAGTGTATTTAGCACACACTACAAATATGTAATAAAAAATGGGTAACCTGTAAAGATATTTCAAGAAAAGTCACCCTAACTTTAACAATTCAAGTTCAAATTAGGGATGTCCCGATCACGTTTTTTTGTTCCCGATCCCGATCTTTAATTTTGATCCCGAGCCAATACCGATTCTCAAACCGATACTTGTATTTTCTAGATATTGTCTAGATAAGAACTAGATAACATTGTTTACACAGTGCACACTTCAAGTACATTACAGTTATTCAAATTAATCCAATGTAAATGTTTAACAACTGAATAGCTCTGCAGTGCTGTAGGAAAAAAATTGCCTGCATCTAAGCTATTGCTTAATGTTCTTTTACAAAATAAAAGTAAACAAACCTAGTGCAGCATTGTAGTAAAAATGAAGTGAGATAATTACAGTTTCACTTTGAACTTTATATTCAAAGAACATAATTCTGTTTAATGCAGTGATACACTAAAAATGAACAAAAATCTCCACTCACAAGTGGTGTAGCAGCTTAACTTGAATATAAAAAAACAAATAACTTACTTAACAGCATTACAGTAAAACCTGAATACCAAAATAAAATGGAAAGTCACTCTTTTGTTATGAAGGAAAGCCAGTTCTTAAAGTGCTTGTATTGTGACAATGGTTTGATGGACGGGTCTACGCAAAGTGAGTGTGTTTTGACCCTTTGGAGCTTCCATAGTGCATGGGATAGCGTGCTCGGCTCTAGCTGTCCGCTATTCGGAACAGAAGAAGTTAATAAAGTGTTTTGCTCCCGACAATTTGTGAATATACCGTGTATTTATTTCTTTATTAAGCGAGTGCATCACTACGACGCTCGGTTACATAACTAAGCCAATCAGAGTGCTTGATACTGAGATGTCGTTCAGTCTTGTAACACGTAAAAGCTGTATGTTATGGTCCTGAAGTTTTCATACTCGGATTAAAAGTTATTGTTTTGTAAACCGGAGTGATCCTCGACACACCATATAAATAGTAAAATTCTACAGTAATGAACGCAGCTCTGCTCCCACCGCCTCGTGAAACGCTCGCAGTACAGACATTACACCGCTGTTGGACTCGTTTCACTTTCCAATTTAAAGTATTTCCACACAGCGGACATGCTGACGTAAAACAAAAGATCGGGTTATGATCGGCATTAGTAAAGCCGATTTCCGAACAGTTAAAAATGCCTTGATCGGCCCCGATCCCGATCTGTGACATCCCTAGTTCAAATGAAGTGGAATATTTGGAGAACACCACGATATAGAGCTGGGCGGTATGACGGTACATTCGGTATACTGGCTTTGATTCCTTATACGGTATGGATTTTTCATATACAGCCATAATGTAGCACAGTCAATACAACTGCTGTAGGCTTCAATAGGCAGCAAATCATATAATATTGTTCACTGCTAAAAGCGCTTTGGCGCGCTGTATTAGATACAGCTTACTTGTTAACCAGGTAGCGTTAGCATAACAATGTTAACAGATGAAAGAGCTTTTCTTGATATGGAGAAACAAAACAAAAAAAAAAACAGCAAAAAAATGAGCTGTGTTGGCAGTTTGAAGGTTTTTTTTGTTCTAACACTATATACTGTACAGTTTGTCGGGGCACAGTAGTTGCAAAAATGCAAACGGTTAAGCAACGTTACTACCGGGGCAAAAATACTTCAGTTTAATAGCAATACCAACGTTATACCAACAACACAGAAGCAAGCTGGAAGTGTAGATATATTAAGTCATTCACTTTTCTATAACAGACCTGTGATCAAGTTGTACAATCAGAGGAGTCATACCTCAGTATAACGATATAACTGTGCACTTCATCAGTGGTGACTGGGAGACTACAAACGTCGGTTTATTTGTTAAAGGGAGAGCTATTGGTAATTGTAAAATACTTAAATAGTATATTAATAATAAAAATCTTATATATTGCACCTGTTTCATGTGTTCTGATTCCATCATAGATTGTGTCATTTTGTAGAGACAAGCAAATCTTATAGCACTCAAAACCTTCATTATCTACATGGTGAAATTAAAACTTTTAATATTGTATGTATCTATGACAATAGAACAAGCCACAGACATATAAAAAGTCCCAGTCATACAAACATTTATCTTAAAGAATACTGTGATACAAATCTTTGGTCATACCGCCCAGCCCTACCACAATATATTAAAAACAAGTATAAGAAATCATAAAATATGTGGAGAAAGAAAAACACAGAGCCATGCTGGATTTTAACATTGTTGACATTTACATTCCTTGTGATGGTGTCAGAATTGTGTTACATTCCATGTGTTACTTATAGATGCCCCAAGAGCACTTGACTAAATCTTTTGCCCCAAAATTAATTGTGCCAGCATGTGATGTTATTATACATACAAACAGGGCTGGACTGGGAACAAAATTCAGCCCTGGACTTTTTTCTTGGCCAGCCCACTACAAGCACATCGCTCCACACATATCACTGCCCTATGTAGTGCACTATGTTGGACATGACATAATACAACTTTCACAAAAATAGTCCTTAAAACGGCTGGTTTAAAGTCCCCGGTATCCAACAGTAGCTTAGATAACTACTTATTAATCATTCAGTGACTTAAAAGAAATGTTTTGTACTTTTAGAAAGTACCCTAAGTAGGGCATAAGCGACATTTGAGATGGGCCCACAGTTTCTTCTTAAACGGCATTACTAATGAAGCAGAGGCGCTGGACTCTAACTACTGTATACCTTTTCTGCTCTTTGGCTATGCTGTAGTTCCTCACTGCCAAACAGGTTGTCCAGTTTCCTGCACTTTTCTGCATCTGCTTGCAGCTCTCTGAAGTTAGGGTGCCAGTACGACTGCAGTGAAGATTCACTTGGGTGGCCAGTTACAGCCATAATTCCCCTCGCCTCCAACCCTGCATCAGAAAGTTTCTGCACTGACAGTGGCATATTAATATGGAATAATGTGAGGTGGTCATAGGTGTGCGTATATCTGGGATTTTACAACGAATTCGAACGCAGCTCAGCCAATCAGATTTTACGACCGAACTTATCTTTTTATAATAAATATTTTTATCCTGGGGGAGGGACATTTCTGTGATTGACCAATGGACATGCAGTGAGGATACTGTGGCGGGCCAATGCACACTTCAGGATTATTAAGGAATATTTAAAACAGAATTTCTCTCTCAGCGGCCCACATACAGAGCGGCCCACCGGGAAAACTCCTGACCCTCCCGATGGCCAGTCCATCCCTGCATACAAAGGTTATACATAATTTGCTGCTGTAGTTTATTTGTAACCAATTATAGTTATAATTCAACCCTGTGTAACTTTTCAGTAAAGCAAACCCCTTTTCAACTCTTCTTCTTCCTAAATGTTTCAAATAACCACATTTAAGTGCACCATTTAATAACGTTTGGTCTCTTACTGTGAAAATGTGCCACAACAGGCTGTGGGTGATGAACCAAATCTAATTCTTATCAACCACACCACCTGATCAGGTACTAATACATGTACTCTTACTGTGAGAGGTTCCTCCTTAAAGGACATTAGCTGAAACAAGAAATATTTCACAACCACACAACATTCAGTGCTGACTAAACTGTTCCTATTCCATTTTATATTCAAGTTTATTTTGTTTCCAATAAAAAGGAAACCTAAATGATCCTCAATGATGTTTGTGGTATTCATGAATAAAGATTTCCTGCGACAACTAGTATTTAACAAGTATTTCTCTGTTCCTTTAAACCTACAGTGGTCATATTACACTTATATTTCTAGATCTACATCAGCTCTGTATTCTACGTCTTGCTTTAAGTCCTAATTTGTTTAGTTTTCTTTAAGAGGAGAATGCACTAAAATGAACTTTTTCATTCGAAGTGAGTCACTTTAGTAACCAGTTCCTGTTAAAGTTCCTGTTTTAGTGTAAAGTATTTCAACAAAATAGGAAACGTGGCCAGTGTCTCACTTGGAACTGTATTCACTGTCGTCATGCACCTTACAGACATCAACACAGCGCTTGAGGACTTTATTTATTCACCATATCTGACCAGTTTATCAGTTCACCTGATAATGGCTCCCAATCTACTGACAGCTATTTTCTGGTCTAGACTACTACATGTTTGGTCAAAAGTATGTGGATCCCTAAGCATGATGAGCATGTTGGGCAACACATTACAAAAGCAGGGGCATCAATATAAAGCTTTCCTCGCCCCTTTGCACCTCTAACAGTCTTCTGTGAAGGCTTACAACAAGATATTGGACGGTAGCCCATGTGCCCATTGAGTAAAAATAGCATTTGTAAGGTCAGGCACCACCATTTATGAGCCAGCAATTCTGGCTGCCCATGTTTTTTGCTTTTAAATGACACCCAGTATGTCTACCTTCATGACCAGTGCTGCTTTCAAGTTTCTAGGCCTTCAGTAACAAATGATCTTGTTGTAAAGAGTAAAATCTGTACACAGCCAACCACCTTTAAAATGAATTGGAAAAATAACTTCAGTGCCACACCTGTCCACAATTCTCTTGTGGTTGAAGTGAAATAAATTTCCTCAATTGTATACCAAAATGTAGAGGCTCGCTTTGCCAGAAATTTGAGTTTTTTGTAGTGTTTTAACAGTAAGGTGGAACAATTCTGTATTCATTCATTCATTCATTTATTTACTGTCTGTTTTATCCTCCTGGAAAAAGTCACAGTGGGTCCGATTCATTGGTCGAAATGCAGGAAACACCCCGGACAGGTTGCCAGTTCATCAGAGAGCAATCACACACATTCTCACACATGCTCAGGGCAATTTTAGTATCACCAGTTGACCTGACCGCATCTCTTTGAATAGAAAGAACATGCAAACTCCACACAGAGAGGACCCTGGCCACCCAGCTAGGGTGTTTGATGTGACAGCGATGCCCACTATGCCACCATGCCACCCACTCAGTATTAATGATACGTTTAAGAAGCACATATGTTCAAGAGTCCATATACACATTCAAACAGGATGGTTAGAAAACACTGCCAATAAAGATAGTTAGAAAACTATGCCATCCATAACAGAATTTTGAGTATGATATCTTCCAGTATATAAAAAGCTGTCAAAAGTTTTAATTACTATAAAAAATACAGAATGTGTGGAAATAAAAAGTGGACATGTTTCTAACTGAGATCCTAGGTCACATAACAGATGCAGTTGCATTCATACAAAAACCTAATGTTGTACAGTTCATCAGCAACTTTAGTTCACTTTCGGTTCTTTACTATCGTACAGCATCATGTCTGAACACGACACAGTCATATCGTCTGCTAGTCCTCCGCATATTTTGGAATTTACCTGGAGTACACCCTGAGTTTTTAAAGCATGGAACACACTCTCAGGCATGTTTAAGCAGAAAGCAGCTGGCATAGAATGAACCAAACCCTAGAACTATGAGAAATCAAAGCCAGCACTTTTATTTTATTTATGAATTTGAATTTAAAAGTTGGTTAAGGAATATAGTGACATAATGAATTAGGGATGCACAATTTTATCATGTGATTATGGATTTTGGCATTCTTTATTAATCAAAAAATAACTGGGTAATTATTTGGGTAATTGAGTAATTACAGATATTGATTTTATAAAGCTCAGTGTCAATATGTAATAGTAAAAAATAACCCTTAATCTCATTAAACAAGCAGTGATGAGAGCTCCAATCAGAAAGAAACTGGCACCTCTAGAAGCATCAACTACATCCAGTATATAATGCCATAGTCTAAACAGACCAGAAAAATTTACTCAAGAAGCTGCATACAGCTATTCTAGACACAGGCCAACTAGTCATTGATCAACAACTGATCAGATCAACTGAATGTTCAAAAAATATATAGGAAAAAACTGGGTGGCTAATCGGTGCACACTTAAAAGGAATTGATTTTGGGCATGTACTATGTCTAGCTTCAGATCAAGTGAAATTTGGGCTCCTGCATAAATAATAAAAATGTGCACATACTGGTGCATTATACTGCCCTGTTTTTATACCACATGTTCATGTTTATGGGAGTTCTAAACAGGCTTGTTAAAAAAAAAATCTCAGATAATCAGGAGCCTATAAATTATTAAGTTATAAATACGTTATCCTCTCCTGTTCATTGAAACATTGAACTAGTGACATGTGGTCAGTGTGGGCCATATTGTCCCACTGAGAGACAAGGGACATAAAATATTATACCATGTGCCTGTATATGCTTGCGGGAAAATAAGTCTAAATATAAAATATACTATTATTATAATATATAAACTTGCAATCACAAAATTATATGCTATGTACCTTTAAATATGACAAATTGCTTGCATGTCTGTGTTGTTTTGCACATCTTGCAACCCCTAAGAAAAGAACATACTCGAGTACTCAGAGTCAATACTCAGATCAGTACTGAGTATGCATACTCAAGGGCTTAAATAAAGGTATAATAAAAATGAATAAATGGCATCTTTAGCAGGGAGAGAAACTGTGGTGGTTTTGTATCTGGTACTTGTTGCTGGGGTGAAAGTGGCAGTGAAATGACAGACAGCTTTATAAACAGCAGTCTCACATTCTCTTCTCCAATGTGTCTATTATCAGTACACAAACACACACACACAAAGACAAAGAAACAGCTGTGTGCTCAGTAACGCTTCAGTCATCGAGAACTGGTGTGATGTAATATCAGTGCATGCAGGGGTACTGATAGTACTTCATTTGTAGTCTCGTGAAGCCAAAATTGATCTCATTATCAGAACATCTGGATGACATCTTTTCAAAAGTCATTAGTAAATGCTGGCCAAAAAATTTGCAGTTTACCGCAAACGTTTCTCTAACCCATCTTCTACTAAACAAGGGGTGTCCAAACATTCATTACATGTCATGCTTTTTGGTGAGTTTGGACACCCCTTGCTAAATCTTGTAAGTCTCTGTTCAAATGGTAAATGTAAGTTTTGGACTGTATTTATAAACAAGCAAAACATTGTCTCAGATGTTCAGGAATTGGCCAATATGATATGGTTGTCTCAATATGATACATTCTACAAATTCAATACAGGTAGTAATTCCAAGTAAATTTATGTAAATTAAATTAAAAGGAGGCCCAAGCCCTGCGATGGATTGATGGTCTCTACAGGGTATTTCTGCCTTGCACCCATTGTTGCCCAGTGGAACCAGACCCACCAGGATAAAGCAGTTAATGAAAGAATGCATAGTTGCACATTAATGCTGTTTGAATGTCAGTGACCTGGAGTGAACCATCTGAAGACAGCAGCACATATACACTGATTAGCCATAACATTAAAACCACCTCCTTGTGTCTACACTTACTGTCCATTTTATCAGCTTCTTTTACCATATAGAAGCACTTTGTAGTTCTACAATTACTGACTGTAGTCCATCTGTTTCTCTGCATGCTTTGTTAGCCCCCTTTCATGCTGTTCGTCAATGGTCAGGACCCCCACAGGACCACCACAGAGCAGGTATTATTTGGGTGGTGGATCATTCTCAGCACTGCAGTGACACTGACATGGTGGTGGTGGACCGTGTCCACTCACTGTCCACTCTATTAGACACTCCTACCTAGTTGGTCCCACTTGTAGATGTAAAGTCAGAGATGACTGCTCATCTATTGCTGCTGTTTGAGTTGGTCATCCTCTAGACCTTCATCAGTGGTCACAGGATGCTGCCCACAGGGCGCTGGATATTTGGATGGATATTTTTGGTTAGTGGACTATTCTCAGTCCAGCAGTAACAGTGAGGTGTTTAAAAACTCCATTAGCATTGCTGTGTCTGATCCACTCATACCAGCACAACACACACTAACACACCACCACCATGTCAGTGTCACTGCAGTGCTGAGAATGATCCACCATTTTACACAGTTACAATAGTATTACTGGTAATATAATAATAATTTTTGGACCAGATTGGGGAGAAAATATTTAACTACATAACTGGTATCATATTTATTTTTAACCAACTAGATGGATAGATTGACAATATCTAAGCATATATTGTTGTTTTCATGTCATCCTTCTCGAATCTATTTCATGCTTCTTTTCCCTGTATCCAGCATTGCTGCCTCTGTGTTAAACAGACAGGAGAACGAAAGCACAGGCCTGAAACACGATCCGCTGACTGCCTGCTTTTATTTATTGAACGAGACTGATGGCATGCCACAATACAGGACCCGCTTGTTGCACCTCTTTCACTACAGTTTGCACCTAGCTTGGATTTAGTGCTGGATGTTTCCATATTGTTTTTCATTACTGTCGATTTTTCATGGGTACTGTACAGGCATTGTTTGTTCACACAGTGTCATGCCTAAAAACGCTGCCGCCATGTAAAAGCATTCATTTTAAAACACAGGTCCTAACAGGTGGAATGGTGGATCATTCCAGATGAAAGGACAAGCTTCTCTTTTACTTTTCTGCACAACTGTTATGGTGGATGGATGAACACTAAGGCTGATGAGTAGAGTTTGAACAGAAACAAACAACAAGCTGATATTTGATAGCAGCAACAAGGGTTTGGACTCTTACTTGAATGTTGATGAATAACCAACCCATGACATTGCTTTTTTAAATAATTCAATCCTTACATATGGCCAAAATAGTCCTGAAATTCACGTTATTAAAGGATCACAAGGTTTCTGGACACTCTACTCATGATCAATGTGAGCTTAGCAAAATGCAATCAGCAAACGGCTTATATATAGGTCTTTACACTTGGATGCCATCCTTCTAAGGCCATTAATCAGACATTTCCAGCCATACAAGACCAGGATCTTTGAGACTTTGAGACATTGATCTTATGCTGAGAGACAACAGCATACTATACGCCAAATAAATGTTTCAATATCAGATTCAAACAAGAGAGAAATTGGACAAATTTGGCTTCATAACACTAATAAATGGTCTTTCAGGTACTTAATGCACAAAGTTACACAGTTACAATAGTATTACTGGTAATATAATGGTAATTATTGGACCAGATTGGGGTGAAAATCTTATTACATAATGTAACGTGGTATCAGATTTATTTTTAACCAGCTAGACGGCTCTTTAGATATTAGCCAACAGTCTACACATACAGTGTATCACAAAAGTGAGTACACCCCTCACATTTCTGCAAATATTTCATTATATCCTTTCATGGGACAAAACTATAGACATGAAACTTGGATATAACTTGGAGTAGTCAGTGTACAACTTGTATAGCAGTGTAGATTTACTGTCTTCTGAAAATAACTCAACACACAGCCATTAATGTCTAAATAGCTGGCAACATAAGTGAGTACACCCCACAGTGAACATGTCCAAATTGTGCCCAAATGTGTCGTTGTCCCTCCCTGGTGTCATGTGTCAAGGTCCCAGGTGTAAATGGGGAGCAGGGCTGTTAAATTTGGTGTTTTGGGTACAATTCTCTCATACTGGCCACTGGATATTCAACATGGCACCTCATGGCAAAGAACTCTCTGAGGATGTGAGAAATAGAATTGTTGCTCTCCACAAAGATGGCCTGTGCTATAAGAAGATTGCTAACACCCTGAAACTGAGCTACAGCATGGTGGCCAAGGTCATACAGCGGTTTTCCAGGACAGGTTCCACTCGGAACAGGCTTCGCCAGGGTCGACCAAAGAAGTTGAGTCCACGTGTTCGGCGTCATATCCAGAGGTTGGCTTTAAAAAATAGACACATGAGTGCTGCCAGCATTGCTGCAGAGGTTGAAGACGTGGGAGGTCAGCCTGTCAGTGCTCAGACCATACACCGCACACTGCATCAACTCGATCTGCATGGTCGTCATCCCAGAAGGAAGCTGACGCACAAGAAAGCCCGCAAACAGTTTGCTGAAGACAAGCAGTCCAAGAACATGGATTACTGGAATGCCCTGTGGTCTGACGAGACCAAGATAAACTTGTTTGGCTCAGATGGTGTCCAGCATGTGTGGCGGCGCCCTGGTGAGAAGTACCAAGACAACTGTATCTTGCCTACAGTCAAGCATGGTGGTGGTAGCATCATGGTCTTGGGCTGCATGAGTGTTGCTGGCACTGGGGAGCTGCGGTTCATTGAGGGAAACATGAATTCCAACATGTACTGTGACATTCTGAAACAGAGCATGATCCCCTCCCTTCGAATGATCGCACCAACAGTGGTCTCTTTCTCACCAAGCTTCTTGCTGATGGTCTTGTAGCCCATTCCAGCCTTGTGCAGGTCTACAATCTTGTCCCTGACGTCCTTTGATAGCTCTTTGGTCTTGCCCATGGTGGTTGAGAGATTTGAACGGAAGAAACTGATTCTGTGACAGGAGTCTTTTCTACAGGGACAGGACTAATTTGTGTGCCTCATGGGCACATAACCGGTCTGTGGGGGTCAGAATTCTTGCTGGTTGGTAGGGGATCAAATACTTATTTCCCTTAATTAAATACAAATTAATTTATAACTTTTATTTAATTTTTTTTCTGGATTTTTTGTTGATATTCTGTCTCTCTCTGTTAAAATAAACCTTCCATAAAAATTATAGACTGTTCAAGTCTTTGTAAGGGGGTAAACTTCAGCAGGGGATCAAATACTTATTTCCCCCACTGTATACTGTTGTTTTTCATTGTACATTTTTATGCTTTACTCTAATCAAACATACACAAACAGTACTGTGAAAAAAGTATATGCCCCTTCCATTTTTTCACAATTGTTACAGTTATACACAATGTGGCCAAAAGTATTTGGACACCTGACCATAAGACCATATTGGTCATGCATATTCAAAAACAAATGGTATTAAAACACAGTGACCTATAAGTGACCTGTTTAGCTATAACAACAGTCACTTTGAGAAGGCTTTTTACAAGACTTTAAGGTATGTCATGGGAATCTGTCCCCATTCAGTCATTTGTATGGCTGGCCACTGATGTTGGTCAGGATAGTCTCAATCAATGCTCCAGTTCATTCACTCTGTGCAGGACACTGGAGTTTCTTTAAACAAAACTTTTATTCATGTCTTTATAGACCCTTCTTGTCGCACAGGGGCACAGTCTTACTGAAACAGGAAAGGACCCTTCTTAAACTGTTTCTGTAGGGCTGGGAACTTGTTATAATTGATAAAACTTATATTTTCGCTCTCTGTCAGAAAATCCTGAAGGAAAATATCTGCCCATCAGTTCATAACCTAAAGCTGAAAGGTTTTGAAGTGCCCGAGTCAAAGTCCTGACTTGAATACCATTGAGACGCTGGGGCAGTTCATGCTTAAATACTCAAAAATTACTCCACAGCAGTGTGGTTGTTATCACAAACATTCAATTGCAAGTGTTGCTGCCAAGAATGGCACAATCAGTAATTAGGTTTAGGGGGCAATCACTTTTTTTAACATGGCTGATATTCATATGAAATAAATCTTTATCCTTAGTAAATGAAACAATTATTTGAAAGCTGCATTTTGTGTTTACCGTGTCATCTTTAGATTTAATTTCATTGCAAGAATTAGCAAAAATTAATCAGTAATAGTTTTCACATTATACGTAGTATGCCAAGTTCACACTACACGACGAAGTCGTCAGGTCGCTGTACAGTTCACACTACACAACTGGATCTCTTGTAATCGGGAGTCTTTCAAGTCAGTGTGTATTTCACACTACACGACTAATCGGCAATAAGGGGTTTCACACTACACAATCTATCACCAACAGGAATCACAGACGAGCTTCTCTGGTCTCCCAAGCTACGTTTTGTCAAGAAATCAAACGCGAGAAGTGACGAGGGGTTAAATGATACCACGTCCAAAAACAAGAAGCAACCAATCAAAGTTTGTGCGCTGATGTGCCAGTTGGGCAACTCAGATCCAGATATCTGACATGCTAGAAATCTCTCTTCGGTTGCTCAGATAGAGTTGTTGAGTAGTTCACACAGAGCGACTGAGAGCCGAGTTTTGATCGCCGAGCCGGCAAATCTAGCGCCGACCAGTCGGCGAGCAAAAATCAGGGCAAAGATCGTGTAGTGTGAACTAGGCATTATTTGTAATTTGTTTTAAATTCAAGATTCAAGATTCAAGAGTTTTATTGTCATGTGCACAGAAAAACCAGCAGTTACACTGTACAATGAAATTCTTACTTTGTTCGTACAGTGTAACTGCTGGTTTTTCTGTGCACATGACAATAAAACTCTTGAATCTTGAATTTAAAACAAATTACAAATAATGCCTAGTAAATGAGCAGTTTAGTGATAATTTAGGTAAATGCCTACAAATTTTAGACTATTTAATAAAAAAGATAAGTTAGTGTGGTATTTTAGTATGTACAAAGTGGTGGATGTCTACTCAAGTCTACGTCAAAAGATACGATATACTTCTGAGTATGCTATACATATACTCGACCATATTTTTCACTTCTCGTTTATCTGTTATGCATTCTTTTACTCTTATTAAAAACACAGCTGCTTTTAAGGAAGCACCAGTTTCATTCTTTCTGTAAGTCAACCTTTAAACCTATATACTTTCTTATTTTACAGGTCATCCTAAAAATAATCTATGAGCCTACATCATGTAAAAGGCAAAAGCAGTCTGGTTCTTGGCAGTGTTTTTAGGGAAATCCACAGTGTATAAGCAAAAGCGTTGGGGTGGAGTAATTTCCCAAGGCCAACACTCAGAAGTGAAGAACGCTACACAGACGGACAAGTTACTATGGAGACCGAAATAGATTTTAAATGAGTCAGAGCAATTTTGATGCAGTTCATAACAACGTGGACAACCTTCCAGTGTAAATACAGAAGACTCGTGTATCACAAGATCGGGCTGTCTTTGATTCAGCTGTGGCAAGCATATGAAGCAACCGTACCACACCACTGTACTACAACACTGTCCACTACTTCATTTCTGCAATGTAACAATAACTACAAATTATAAGGAGGCTAAACTCTGTGCCATGGTAAAAAATATCTCCCTATTGATGTTTTGACAGTCTTGCATCCACTTTCATCAGCAACAAACAATAACCAATTAATAACCAGTTAACTAGTGTTAATTCAAGTAAAGCTCTTGGCTACCAACCTTCAGTCACTGCTCTAAGCTTAGAACTCAGCAGTGGGTGTTGAAACCAAGGACAGACTTTTTTTTTGCATTTTCACCCCAATTTTCTCCCAATCTAGTCAGAACCAACTACCCATTTGCATTCCACTTCCTCTCTACTGATGTTGATCTCCACTCTGACTGAGGGCCCTCTCCAACACGTGTGCAGTAGCCGGCTGCATATTTTTACCTGCATGAGGCGAGTTCATATGTAGATCAGCTTTGTGTATGGAGAGACACACCCTGATCACATTATCCCTCGTCTCTGTACAGGCGCCATCAATCAGCCAGCAGAGGTCATCATTGCATCAGTTATGAGGAATCCCCTCGGGCACCCTGCCCTTGAACAACAAGCCACATGGTGTTTGTGTAGGCGCTCAGCCTCCTAGATTCGAACCGATGAGTTCGAGATGTCAGCTCTGGTGTGCTAGCGTGTTTTTACCCCTGTGCCACCTGAGCGCTCAGGACAGATTTTTTATGCCACTCTTATAAATGTTGCAGTCTTTGTGCTTGTATCACAATAATGAACTATGAACTGACTGGTTGGTTGGATGGCATTGTATGAGAGTGCCATGTTGAATGACAGTATGTTTTATTCAACTGCTAATATTTGTCTAGAAATTACACTGTTGTATACTGAACTGTATGCACCTGCAATAGATATGGATCTAATTTCTAAAAAAAATCTCTGAACGCTCCAGCATTCCAGTAATTAAAGACTTTATTAAAGGTATAATCAGCAATTATGATGGAAATCTGATTAAGCTAGGCTGTAGTGAGTGCAAGAGAAAAAAGCTAACAGAACCGACCCTGATTTAGAGAGCCTTGGGGAACCAAAGCAACCAGATTTCAATGACAATTGATGAATTTTGTAAAGCACTTTTCCAGCTTTCACTACTACAACAAATGTTCCGATTAAAAAAACACTGACCCCACCATATATCTTGTTTAGTGCAGTTGAGGTAATCCTGCAGAGGATAAAGTACAACTGGCCAGCAGCACCACTAGGGATTCAAACCCTGTATCCCAACAGTAGTGGGCCAGCGTACACCTGAATGCCAGAGTATTTATATATGCTTCTTTATGCTTTGTGTTTGAGAGCAGCTAAAAACAAATGCTGGAAAGCCCTGCACTTTTAATGTTAATTTTTAATGTGTATTTAATTTTTAATGTTAACAGTGGGAGAGGATTTGAAAATGTAAAATTTAGCAATATTGTGTGGTAGCCATAGTGATAGACTTAGTGAATGCTCTATCAATAAATAAACACATTAAAAACACTGCATGACCCTGGTTGTGATTGTATTCCCTCCACACAGTAAAGCCATGGTACTCTCGGTAAAGACATCAGGTGGTAAAGCAACTGTAACCAACTGCCATGTGACAGGTGACCACCGACCACATCTCACACATTTTTTTAACTCCCTGTAATGCTTGCACAGACGATGAAAACAAGAACTATTAAATAACCTTTTAAAATGGTCAAATTCAGTTGAATGAAGATGCATCTAATTTCAATCCAGTGATAAACAGAACTCAGTACTGATTGAAATGCACACTGTGTAGCTATTACTGAAAGCAAGGAATCCACTGCTAGTTACAAGAGCAGCTCATCATCTCTTGTTTGTGTTTAGACTATAAAAATGTGCCCAAGGACAAAGATTTAGAGACATGAAAAGACACACTATTAGCAATTGTTCTGTTACATTTTTAAAAAAGAAAGATGGCTGTAGGCTGTTTACAGGAGACATGCTCCAACACATTTCTTTTGCCTTGCACAACTAAGACGCAATGAACTAAAAATGACATTTTGGAAAAGAATAATTGTTCATATTAAATAAATAAACAATTTTCTCAGTATTCTGCTTTAAGGCTGCTGGTTTGTTTTGGCTCTTCTATATAGTTGTCACTACGCCCGTCTGATTCCAGCTCCACAACTACACACTTTTATTGTTCATATTAAGTAAAAAGATTAGGAGATCTGTCTACTACCAAAAAGACAAATATATTCTTCCGGTAATCCCCAATGCAATCAGAAAGCATGGCCAATTTATAGAAGTGAGCAAGTTGGGCAGCCATTAAATATAGTGGTCTTCAGTCAAACTTCAGTCATAAAATTTGAATTGGTGTTTTTTTTAGAAAAATACAGTTCAAGTATTTAAACATTTATATAACAAATATAAAAAATGACTAGCACTCCATTGTACTTAAATTGTGACTGTGTTTCGATCCAGGTTGTTGCAAATATGTCACATTTATGTTGGTATCAACATAGATATTGTGCCAACTTCATAAAAACCTTTGAGAAAATTTGCAGGTATGAATCTTGTAGGCTGGCTCCAACTGAACAAAGTTCTGACGCTTTAATTTAGAACTGACTAAGCATTTTTTCCATGTGGCTGTTAACAATCATAAAATGGCAAAAACGCTTGGTGATGAGAGAGGCAAGGCAAGGCAAGGCAAGGCAAGTTTATTTGTATAGCACCTTTCATACACATTGGCAATTCAAAGTGCTTTACATAAGGAAAAACATTAATTAAAAGCATTAAAACATTCGTGAGATCTAGAACCTCAGAAAGACTTCTTGCAAACATTTAGTTACAATTAAGACATGAAATTCAAACAAGAGAGATAAAAATTAAGAACATGAAAAACTAAAAGAAAATATAGTAAAATATACCCTACAATTTAGGGAATATGAAATTAAAACAAGAGAGATAAGCAATTAAAAACATGAAAACTAAAAGAAAATATAGTAAAATATACCCTAAAATTTAGAGAATATGAAATTAAAACATTCTAAAAGAAATATAGTAAAATAAGGGTAATAGCAAAAAAAATTTGAACTCAATCATAGGCACAAGAAAAAAGAAAGGTTTTTAACCTGGATTTAAACATTTTTACATTTGAGGAACATTTAATATCTCCTGGCAGTCTGTTCCAGTTATATGCAGCCCAACAGCTAAATGCGCTGTAACTGTTTAATGGTCTTTTTGGGAAGTCCAGTTAAGAGACCATTACAATAGTCCACCCTACTGGAGATAAAAGCATGGATCAGCTTCTCTAGGTCTTGTTGGCACACTAGACCCTTGATTTTGGCTATATTTATAAGATGGTAGAAGGCTGTTTTGGTGATGGTTTTAATATGGCTGGTGAATGTGAGATCTGAGTCTATTAGAACGCCAAGATTTCGGACTTGGTCTTTGGTTTTTAGAGCCCGGGAACTGAGGTGTTCACTGACATTAGACCTCTTTTGTTTGCTGCCAAACACAACAATCTCTGTTTTGTCCTTATTTAACTGTAAAAAATTCTGGCTCATCCAGTTATTGATGTCCTCCAGACACTGACACAGTGAATCTATTGGGCTGTAATCATCTGGTGAGAGAGCCAGATATATCTGTGTGTCATCTGCATAACTATGGTGATCAATGTTGTTAGCCTGTAGCATTTGGCCTAATGGCAGCATATAAAGTTTGAATCCAAGGCTACAGTGGGCACAGGCTCACCAACTTCTAGTTGTTCAATGTATCTCAGTTTTGGTGTGGCATGCAGATTTAAGGGTCATCATTTGGCGTAAACAGTAGAATGTTTTTGTCACCCATTGTACACCCTTTAACAATCATTTAAATATTACAGCCTAGCTCAGGACTGTTGCTAACCATGTGCATCCCTTTATACCAACAAGTAATGGTATCTCCAACACAATAATGTGCCAAGTCACGAGGGGCAGGACAGTGGCCTCCCCAGTCACCAGCTCAAAATCTTATCAAGTATATTTGGGATGTGGTAGAACTGCTGACAAATCACAGCATGAATGTACATCTGATAATTCTGCAGAAATGAATTTTTGCAAACATATCAACATGGACCAAAATTTTAAAGGAAGGTTTTAACACCTTGTGGAATCCATGCCATATAAAAATAAGGCTGTTCTGAAAGCAATAAGGGGTCTTGCTAGGTATTAGTGTATGTGTGTAAGGTATTCTGAATATGTTACTTGTTATATAAGTAAAAATCTATTTAGTAAAGTCTTTTCTCTAAGTGTTCTGGTTTGTTTTGGCTCTCCAGTATAGTTGTCACTACGCCCCTCTGGTTCCAGTTCCACAACTGCACACTTCCAAACCCAAACTAGGTGTGAAAACATTCTAACTGTATAAACTCATCTGGTGATACAAGACTAACGGAATCCTCTGTGCTTCACAGACCTAGTTATAGTTAGTAACTCTAACATATATCACTCAGTACCCAGTTTAATCTGGAATAGACTAGTTGGTTTTCACTAACCTGTGTGATCAGGACCTCTAAGATGGCCAGATTCCTCAGTGGAAGTCTTGTAAATAGTCTTGATGTTTATTCCCCAGTTAAAAGTATGTCCGCCGTCCCGCCATTCATTTTACTCCACTTTTACCATGCTGACTTCTCCCAGCACAGATCTACACTGCCACTCCATTAAATATACCAGCGCAGGCTGTACACAAGCTGTAGGTGATCCCAGTCTACTTGGCATCTGCGTTGCGCTGGGATCAGCTGTCATCCTGGTAGAGGATCCAACACCACCAGGCTGGTCCCCCCCCACTCCGTCTGTGATCACGTCACCATCACCCGTTCCCCACCCGTTCTCCGTCTAATCCCACCTCCTGAGCTACGCTGTTCAGCAGGGTGTCAGGTTGTATCATTTTTCCTCTCGGATCGTCTAGGATTTCATCATCAACAACCACTGGATTTACCAGCGTTCAGTCAGTGATCCAACACAGGAGGAGGGGTTTGCCGCAATATGGGTGAGAAAAAAACAGCGCCCCAGCGGATTCACAGGCTATCAATAGGTTCCCTGAGATATGCCTGTCAGTAAGTCTTGTACTTTACTGTATAAGAAAACAGACCAAGTACGTTTGGATAAATTTTAAAATACAACCGCTATAATACTCTAATCTGAAGTAAATTATATCATAGTTTACATAGTTTTATGTTATACATGATGTACAGAAGAATGAGATTGGTTGTCATCACTGAGGTATCATTAAAGAGTGGAATCAATCACCTAGCAATTACCACTAAACATACTGTTAAAATAAGACTAATGTAGATTATTATCTTAACTGACAAAATATTGCAAAAACAATAACAGATAAATGTGCTACAACAATGACCGTCAACCCTGTGAGGTAGAGAAGAATGAGATTGGTTGTCATCACTGAGGTATTATCATTAAAAAGTGGAATCAACCAACAACTACCACTAAATAAACTGTTAAAATAGGACTAATGTAGATAATCACCAATTCTTAACTGACAAAATGTTGCCAAAACAATAGCATAGACATGTGCAACAACAATGGCCGTGAACCCTGTAATGTACAGAAGAATGAGATTGGTTGTCATCAGCAAGGTATTATCATTAAAGAGTGGAATTAGCCACCTAACAATTACCACTAAACATACTGTTAAAATTAGACTAATGTAGATTATTACCGATTATTATCTTAACGCACAAAATATTGCCAAAACAATAGCATGTAATAGCAATAGATGAATCACAGCATTCATGTGCAGTTGATAAATTTTGCAAAAGGTCAGCATGGACCAAAACCTTAAAGAAATGTCTTCAACGCCTTGTGGAATTCATGGCAATACTATTAACTGCATAGTTTACATCATTTTATGTTTACATGATGTAGAGGAGAATGGGATTAGTTGTCATCACTGAGGTATTATCATTAAAGAGTGAAATCAACCACCTAACAATGACCACTAAACTAATGTAATTGGACTAATGTAGATTATTACCAAATCTTAACTGACTTGACAAAAAAAATGCAAAAACAGTAACACAGAAATGTGCAACAACAATGACCCTGACCCCTGTGATCTTTGTGATGTGGTAGAAGAGTAGATGAATCACAGCATTCATGTGCAGTTGATACTATTGCAGAAGTTACATTTAGCAAAAGGTCAACATGGACCAAATCCTTAAAGAAATGTTATCAACACCTTGTGAAATTCATGGCAATACTGCCGTATATAAACTGCATAGTTTACATAGTTTTATGTTTACATGATGTAGAGAGGATGGAATTAGTTGTCATCACTGAGGTATTAGCACTAAAGAATGGGATAATCTGGGAAAAATAACACTAATGTTAACTGATTATCAAAATAATAACATAAAAAGTGCAACCAATATACAATAACATAACAAAGATGACAGTGACTGGTGTGTAGTGATGGATGTGAATTCTAGGTTTGTTTCTTTGCTCATTATGCTTTCCCCATGCCTGCATGCTCTATGCTCTACAAAATACTGTGTTTTTTTCTTACATCTCAAAAGCATACAGATTGTACATTGGCTACCTGAAACTACCCATTAGTGATTAAGTGAGTAAGTGCGTGCTGCCCTCCCATTGGGTGTATTCACACCTTCCTACCTTGTTACAAGGATGGCATTAAATCCACCGTGACCCTGACCAGGATGAAATGGACATGAACACACCAGAGATGTTAATAAAACAACAATAATAATAGTAATAGGTAAATAAAGGCACAACTATTAAAATAGGAAAAATATTAAAATTATTGGTAATGCCAACAGTTAAACCAACAAGAATGCTTGTGTTCTGTGTAAAAAAAGGAAATAGGGCGCCCAGGTGGCGCAGCGGGATATTCCGCTAGCACACCAGTGCCGAGATTCTGAACTCCTCCGTTCGAAACTCGGCGTGCCACCAGTCGGCTGGGTGCCATCTAGTGGGCATAATTGGCAGTGCCTGCAGCAGACACGTTTCTGCTAGGGCGGGATGACCGGACTATGTGGGTGGGGTCCTCAAACACTGTGTAAGGACCCTGATTAGCAGATAGAGGTGCCTGTGCAGAATGCATAAGTGAGAAAGGGTTCTTCATGTGATGAAATGCTGTTACATATTTTCCAGCAAGTGTTGCTGTTTAGTGTTATTTAGTTAAAACTGAAAATAGTAGTAATTTATTTGGATTGAACATAATCCACATCCTTTGGCAATAGCAACTAGTTATCTTAATCAGGGGTGTGATTTTAGTATCCGAGTATCAATTTTACAACAACTTTTAGCAATTTATAAAACAGCATTAATATGTTGAAGTATCCAGTCCCAAAATAACAACTTATTTTTTAAAGGTAACAAAGCTAGCCAGCTCTGGAGTTTCCTGAAAGGTGCACGGAGTGTACAGTGTTTAATCTGAATCTAAATCTTAGTGAAATATCTGTTTGCCCAGGTTTTGTTTGTACAAGTACTATCTTATACATGTACATGCAATATTTCTACAAACCACAGAGCTACATATAGTATGTGCAAAATCACCACATACTTCATCTTTATTGCATTAATGATATTTATTATCAGACATGAACAACACCCTCTTGAAACACATTTTCTTATATATTATAGAATATAGAATGCCTTTATTTGTCGAAATTCTTTCTTCACATATCTCAGCTTGTTTGAAAGCTGGGATCAGAGCGCAGGGTCAGCCATTGTACGGTGCCCCTGGAGCAGAGCGGGTTAAGGGCCTTGCTCAAGGGCCCAACAGTGGCTGCAAGGCAGAGCTGGGATTCGAACTCTCAACCTTTTAGTTGATAGCTCAAAGGCCTGCCCATTAAACTACCACTGTCCCTAGAGAAAACCCACACAGACACGGGGAGAACATGCAAACTCCACACAGAAAGGGGAATCGAACCCAGAACCCTCTTGCTGTGAGGCGACAGTGCTACCTACTGAGCCAGCGTGCCACCCATAATAAATACTTATGGAAGGATTTCACCATTGTTGAGTTCAGTTTTGTTATGAAATTACGTTCCTAAAAAATAACAAACAACTTCATATAATTGGTCAATATTTTGTATGTTTCTGCAGGATGTATATTTAAAGAGTGTACAGTAATTCTGAGCATGCGCATACCTAAACATAAGCAAAATAATGCCGTGCCAGCATTAACTACCATCCTCTCAGGAGCAGAAAACAATTGAAGGAAACGTTTGTGTAAAATAGAAAAAACTGTGCCATGACAGGATGCAGTAAACAAAGAGACCAGAGATTGAAGTCAGACAAACACATCTATTATTGCACCAGCTACTACATGTATAAACACATGTACAATATATTGTTACATTAACAAGATATTTCAGTGTATGTGCATACCTATATCTCCTGACTACACAAAGATCACACCACAAAGAGCCTAGAACTCTTTTATTTTTTATTCATCAAAAAATCTGCTTACTTGCTGTTAAAATGACTGGTTAAAACATTTTTTATAAGACAGCACAATGTGTAAAAGATGATTCACTAGTTTTCAGATTAGAGGAGGTGGTTGTAATTTCCATTGTAGCACGTCACATACGAGCATTCATTTCAGTGTCGGTCATTCATCTGACACTATACTGCTGCCCACCTCTTGTGAGAGAAAATGCCAGACCTGTTCCACTCACAGTGAATGAAAAGCCTGCGTTTTGTCCACTCCTACAGTCACGCGAGTGTTGAGCTCTTTGTTTTCATTCACCAAATGTTGTTAGTCATTGTCTGTATTCACAATTCATTTGGATTGCATTAAAACATTGTTTGTTACACACTGGAATTCTCTAAACTTACTGGGTCAGTTCTGGAAAGTCGTGAGTAAACAATGTTAATGACACTGGGACTTACAGTGGGGGGAAACAAGCTTTCAGCCACTTCTGGGTTTTCAAATAGATTTTCAGTGCACATTAAATTTACCATTATAATCTTTTTCAACTGTTAAATATAAAGTAGGTATGTATATAATACAACAAATATGTATTTATATGCATAAAGAAATATATGGTTTTAAAAAATGTATTCAAACTCCTCAAATTAATAACATTTGTACTTTGTTGAAAAGTTGTTGATGGCAAATACAAATATGAAACATCTGTAAGAAACAATTAGTGTTTCACAGTGTTTTAATTTTGACCCATTTCTCTTGGAAAACTGTTTTCTTTTTATTTTACAAGGTCCTTCTGATGGACTCGTAACTGTAAAATCTTTTTTTGGCTTTATGTTTGAGGTTTTTGTCTTGTTTAAACTGGGCTGATTAAATTCTCCTCTAATATGTCACAGGAAAAGGCTTCAGTACTGTTGCATAGATAGGGTCCTATCACAATGCTAGGTCTAAATCTACCTACATTTTTTACTATAGGCATAGTGCTATCAGGATCATACACACAATGCTTCTTTCTTCAAACATGAGCAGCTCAATTATTGCCAATGTTTGTGTCATTTGACCATTGTTCTAATTTGTCTTAATGCGTGTTGTCTTTTGTGGCCGAGTATTGCATGGAGTGTAATAAACATGTAGACTGTAATTAATGTAAATCTTATGTGAAACAACTATCTGGAGACAAATTGTGGATCCATAAACTCTCCACTATTGGTTCACCATCAAACCAATAGTCCTGACAGAAACCCTAAACTTTAAAAAACTCTGTAACTTTTAACAACCATGAATATTGTGTTGCATTGCATCTTTCCAACCAATAGCAATATCTTGATATTAAAACCACTTTAAAAATGTTTTCTGTCCTGACTTCAGCCCCACTGAACACCTTGGAATGAACTGGGACATCAATTGAGGCTTTTTTGACCAACATTAGTGCCCAGCCATACAAATGTTTGTTTGACTGAAAGGGCCCAAATTTCCATACACACTTCAAAGTCTTCTGAGAAGCCTTCTAAGGAGAGTGACTTCTGAGTTCACAATCGAACCAATAGTCCTGACAGAAACCTTAAACTCTTTGAAACCTCTACAACTCCTTGTAACCTTTACTAATCATGAAAATTGTGTTGCATTGCATCTTCCCAACCAATAGCAATATCTTTATAATTAAACCAGGTACAGTTTGAAAATGCTATTATAACAACTTATTTAACTATTATAACAACTTTTTGAAGGCAACAGCAGGCTGACCATTTAGCCAGCTGAGAGGTTGCTAAGAGTGCCAAACAACTCGCCGACACTGATCAAGTGGGATGCCAGTATTTATATATTAATTTGCAACACTATATCGGGTTCTGATTTATTTAATAATAGCAAAAATATAAAATTAATATGATTTTATAAAGGAAATCTTAGCATATAACTTACTGACTGGCCAAGCCTTTGCTTTAATCATGTTAGAAAGCACTTGACACAGAAACAATCTTGATACAAAAAATTTGCTATCAAAGATTTTTTAATCATTTAGAAATAATTTGTAAGATAAACATAAATCAAATGAATGTGCAATGAACATGATGCTACTATGTATTTAAATGCATTTATTAGTGTCAACCCAAACAATAAATAATCATCTGATTTTTTTTCAAGATTATATTGAAGATGTAAAACAGCTCTTATATAAAATATTCTCTAGTGGATAAAATGTAAATGAACAAAGAAAAGTAAATAATACTGATATTACAGAGTTTGTGGTTTCCATGATCACACATCCTTTTTTAAACAAAAATATTGCACATAGCTGCTTATAGTTTTAAACCAAAAATCAGTAATTACAAATGTATTTATTGATTTATTTATTAGGATTTTACTGTCATATTTTACACACTTTGGTTACATTCATGACAGAACAGTTCAAGTCTTCAGTGTCAGCCACAGTCATGGACAATTTTGTATCTCCAATTCACCTCACTTGCATGTCTTTGGCTGTGGGAGGAAACCTGGGGATCAAACCCAGGACCTTTTTGCTGTGAGGTGACAGTGCTACCCACTGAACAACCGTGCCATCTCCCAGAAATTACAAATAATTAGAAATAAGTGTGACAAACCATATTGCTTTAAAATTAGATTCATATTTTAGACCAGAAATAACAATTCAAAATAAAAAGTTTTAATTTTTAAATTGTTTGTTATACAGTACATTAAAAGTATATTTAAACTGTATTCAGACATTATTTATCTCTAGCTTTACATTTATTTGGTTCAGACTTATTTGTTAGTTCCATAGAAAAGAGGGGTGGGTTATTATTAACAAGGCATGGCCTGTCCTTAAACTCCGGTTGCCAGAAACATGTCCTAAACTTTTCTACAGTGTGTTTTTCCTTTTTCCTGTTCGTCACACAGTACTTGTTCAAACTGTTTGTCAATTATAGGAGAAGTAATAGAAAACCCTGCACAGCACTGTACAGTTTAAAATAAATAATTATATAAAGAGCTAAAGAATTTAAAATTTTAATAATATTTTTATCTTTTACTCTTTCCTACTGTTGTCTAAATGCTTAGACAATACTTCTACTTCATACAGTAATATTTAAAGATATTTTAAATGGTTTACATTAAATGCTGAGCCAAAAGGTCCTTTTCCAAAACTTTTATGTGCACGTCGACAATACTGACCTCTGGTGTATAAGAACAGCTACACTATATGGACAAAATTATTGGGACACCCCTTCTCATTTTTGAGTTTATGTGTTTCAGCCACAGCCATTGTTAACAGGTGTAATAAATCAATTATATAAAGACTTTTTTCCAAAAGTTAATTAATATGCAGTTTGAGGTGTGGGTTGTGTAGATGTTATTTCTTATGAAACACACATGATGCTGGCAAAGTCTACAAAAGTACTTGCATACAGACTTGTATTCATTAATTCACTATAAAACAAACCTACAAATAGACAAAATTTAGTTACTCCTGCTACTCTCAGTTTACACCAAGAGCACAACAAGCAGTGCTAAAAGATAAAAAAGAAGCCACACATAAAAGCGTGTTTTTTGGAATGGCCAGGTCAGCTTGACCAGCTTGTTAATGTAAGAAATTTTAAAGTAGACTTAGATTCCTGCCAAAGATATGATTCCTCCAGTAAAGATATAAAAGGACAATTAGTTTATAAAAAAATATGTTGTTTTGTTATTACTTAAATGATAATCATATCTTATTTATCAGTAATGAGTACAAAAAGCCAGTTATTTCAGGTAAGGGTTCAGAAACACTTCGTTTTATTATCTGTACATTTCCAAAAAGGTAAAAGGTAAAATGTATAGATTGTTTATAGCAGTAAAATCACACTAATGTCTAAGATCATATTAAGTATATTATTTTGGGTCAGTATTTGATTCATGATTAATTAATTAGTCTGTTACATTGTAAGTGCTCATGTACTATATCTGTGGCACTGTAAAAGTTACCTACTGTTTAAATTTTATATGTCTTTTCTACCTCAACCTTAATTTTAGGCACAGTGCAGTAACACACCTCGGACAGGACGCCACTATATTTTTAACAGTATGAATTTTTATTCCTGCAGCCTATTTTAAAACCTTTGAGGCAGAAATACCTTTTGGCAAGAAATACCATAATTTATTATTTATGAACATTTAGATTATTTTAATGATATTATGCATTGTAGGTGGTGTAACTGCTCATTGAGAAATACACCAACATGACTGCCTTACTTCATTTCACAGCATTTCTACTCTTAAATCGCCCGTCTTGATCTTTTTTTTATTAAAATAAGCATTTACCAAAAAATACCATAAAATAGAAACTTTAAACATTGTCTTTTCATATATACTTGCATTTTATATCCTGCGCTAACTTTTAACCTCTAATACAACAAAAGATTTATGTTTTCATACATCATCTTTTTTCTTTTTTTTAAATCTATTTAGTATTTGTTTGATTTACTTACTCTAAATATCCCCTATGCTGCCCAAAGGTACTTTTCAAACTACCATGGGTACATGTAAATTGTGGTTCCTCTCAGGAAATCCTCTTTTTTCTATATGACTATAGTGTTTTTGTCTTGGCACTCTTCCTCTAGTATTGTTAAGGGATTGTTAAGTAAGGGATTTTAGACCTGGATTTCTGTAAAGCTGCATTAAGCCAATGTTTATTGTAAAAATCACTATAGAAATAACTTTTTTGGAACTGAGACTTGTATGAATGTCATCGCTTACCATATATCATTTTTAAATATTGATTTATGTCTCCCTGTAAAAACACACTAAGTACACTGGAAATATATTCAGTGTTGTGGTTAGTGATAGATGTAGAATGCATCCCTTTCTCATAGAGAAGAGTCCTTGTTTATCTTGGGCCGAGGTTGACAGAAGAAACCTTGGTAGTAAACAATCGTTCCTTGTCTTGAAGGTTCTTCATATTTAAGTTTGTTTCTACTGGTGCTGGTTTCAAATAGAAGTGTAACTGTAAAAGAGACATTCATTTATATAGTCACATTATTTTGTAATAGAATCTGATTCTGTAACACTTGGATGGATTGTAATTGATTCCTCTCACCTGTATGGCTTCTGCAGGACCGACCGTGACTGTACTGGTGAAAGTCTGGTAGCCTTCTGCAGAGGCAGTAACAGTATAGGTTCCTGGCAAAAGCAGACGGAAGTAGTCTCCATCCGCACCTAGCAGATGTACACACATACACTCAGTTTTACACAATGCCTGGGTAAATCATTACTGCTAAAGTATTATGAATATTATGAATTATTTTGAATCTCACTAACCAGTGGTTACAGCATGGTTTATGCCCGCCACTGAGATCTCTGCATTACTCATGGGGTTGTTGTTCTCATCGTAGACCATTCCTTTAATGCCGTGATGAACCTATGACAAAAAACAGAGATATTTGTAATAGCATTTTACATGTGTCCATTGTAATAAAAGTCAATCAAATTGAAATGAAGCTTGCATATGCTAATTTTGCACTACTTATTACTTCTATGTTTTATGTTATGACTGATGTATTTTATACAGTAATAATTTTAAAATAAACTATATTACTGAATTATTTTGCCTTATTCATTTGTGCATTTGTATTGACTGCTTCACTCAGAATAAGGTTTCGGTGGGCATGGTGACACCTGGGAACAGTAGGCACAAACCAAGTACATCACCAACACTTCT